>NW_020187244.1:697946-703814 GCF_900000015.1 Plasmopara halstedii
GATTCGGAGGAAGTCGACTACAAGTTTGATACTTCTTTCACAGGATGGGAAGAAGAGGAGGGCGAGGTGTGCCAACGGCGCGACGTGATCCCTGATTGAACCTTGCGGACATCGTGTCCGTTTCACGACCTCTCGACTTCCGGGGAAGTGGTATTATTATCAATTGCCTCGACGAGGCAGCATTTGGAGGCTACCCAAAGAGCGGCTCTCGCGCTCGTATCCGCGCTCGGTCATATACCCTCGTGTGGAAGACGGATTCCGCTCAGCGGATTCCGCTACTGAAACGAATGACGTTCGCATTGCGGATACAGGTGCGCCACCTCTTTAAGCGCGAAGTCGAGCGCGAAAACGAACGCGGTACCTATCCATTGGGATTTCTTGAGGTACCAAGAAGCGAGCCCGAGACACTGGTAAACCTCAGTTTGTGTAGCGACTGGAGGCCCGACTAAATAGACACCTAACGATCGAGTGATCGCTATTCCTGAGGTGCTCGCCCCTGGCGAAACCGCTGCAGCTAGTGAGGAGCTCTTTGAGCGATGGGTCCAGCGGCTTCCGAAATATCCTCGCTGTCGAACTTACAGCGGAGCCACAAGGAAGTGGACGTGCGTTTAGAACGCTAATTTAGATTTGATTTTGCCAAAGTCAAGGCGCAACATCGACTTCCTACGTCCACTGTCGCTTTGCAACATACGGAATATGCGGAATATACGGAATAATCCATCACGCTCCCGGTAGCTCTGTGGCTGCTCACACTGGTGAGTTTATGACCACAGCAGCTCAGGGCTATAGCTTGAACTCAGCGTATGGCCCTTCGGCTTCCCGGGCTACTACCGAGAAGCGCGGGGCGTACGACGACGAGCGTCATGATCCTTGTGGTTATAAGCGTCCACGACGTATGGGCAGTCTTGCCGAAGTCGAACCTCAAACTTCCACGATTCCTCAAAGTTTGGGTATATCTGCCACTTCACAAGATATTGGGTTCGACCATGGCAACCACGCCGGCCTACAAAGCGTTCCACGTGACAGTGGACACCACCATTCTCATTGGGAGGAGTCGGCGGCGGTCGATGACGACTTGGTCGATCGCCGTTCGGTTACAAGCGATAATCTTCAAGCTCTGAAGGACAAAAGTCCGCCGTCATCGACGCTCCGCCGAGCATCTTGCCGAGGTCACATACCGCTGTGCGGAAGACCTCGAGAGCATTAAGCACTTTGTGCACCGACTGCTTCACGTTGAGAACTATCGCGATCTGTTGAAGCTGCCCCTAGCCGTCAAGTAGACGAATGCGTCGCTTCGTGCGACGGTGGATCGCCCGGCGCCGTTGGAAACGGAGGTTGTTGCACTCCGTGCTCAAACCCAGATGCGTATCCAGCTTCTAAGCAAGTCCACCTAAAACACCGGCTGGGTGCGCGAAGGCTTATCGTATAGGCAAGACCTCTCAACGTCTTAAAGACAGCAGAGACTGCATGTATAGGAAGTTTTTTTTGGGTCTTCGACCTCAATTTTTTAACATTTCTCGTGCTTGCATGTCTTGGTTTAAAGCCATCGCTTCGCGAACGCGTCGTAAGAATCTCAGCCTGGTAGACAGGAAGTCATCGAATTCTTGACGGACAGTGAGAAGGTCACATCAGCTAGCCGCTCGGCTGTTCCTCTCCATCAAGCCCTGAGTCGTCGAATGGCGGCGTCAGCAAGACGCGAGGATGGATAAGCCCGTTCACGTAGAACTGCGTGTAGCCGGTAGACGCCTACACAGCATCATCTAGAGCAAACTCTACAAGTGGCAGCATCGCGCTCCAGCACCTCGGCGTCTCAGCGCAGAAGGTGCGAAGAGCATTTTCAAAGACGCGATTCACGCGCTTAAGTTGGTCATCGGTCTGTGGATGGTCCGCTGTTGTCATAGTCAACTTGGTGTCCAGCACCCTTAAAATTGCCGACCAAAACTTTTCAGTGAATTGAGGGTTTCTTTCAGAGTCGATTATCTCTTGAAGTCCATGTTATGATCCACACACAGCATCGCTGTACCCACACCGTCGATGGTGTCCGGCACTGCCGCAGGATGAGCCATCTTGCTCAAAGGTTCCACAAAGACCATCAAACTCGTGTTACCCAGCGAGTGTTTCGGAAGGCCAAACACAGAATCCATACTCATGGACTGCCAACACCCGAAGTGTACTGGTAAACTTGCCAGCGGCGCCACCGCATTCGGAGAGGGTTTCACCTTTGACATGTCTCAGACGTGCGCACATAGGTGCTCGTCCATTTGTACAGCTTGGGCCGCCAGAAGTGGCAACTCACAGAGCTGTACGTCTTCTCACGACAAAAATGATCACTGAGTGGGGTGTCGTGGGCCTCATAGAGGATACGGAATTTCAATTTCTCATCATGAGGAACCACAATTTGTGGCGTATCCGTCGAGTCGGTGCAATAATACAGCAGACCATTATTTGATTAATATCGATGCGACCGTGCGCGCAGTCGCGACGACAACTTCTTGTCCAGGATTCCAAACTCCTTGATTCCGAGAGCCCGTAGCAGCGCCTAGCACATACCATCACCCGCGTACGCGGCGTGGATTAAATCCGTTCCAGACGACGTCACCGACGTGGCATGAGCACGCTCATAATCTGGTCTGCGCGGCAACGCATCAGTCAAAGCGTTCTGCTTTCCTGGCATATACTTCACCTCAATGTTTTATTCTGCAAAAAAAGGGAGCCACCTGGCCATCCTCTGCGATAGGTGAGGCGACTGAGTTGCAGTGCGTAGTGACGCATGATCTGTGTAGATCACAAACGGCTTGGAGCCGAGCTGATGCACCTGAACTTAACAAGTGGATACTTCATCGCAACTAAGACCTTGTCGTGGACTGGGTTGCTCTTCTCTGCAGCCTTGAGCTGGCAAAATTCGAACACGATCACCCGATCTCGCTCCTCGGCGTCTGCTTGCAGCAGTGTACAGCCTATGACAACACAGCCCAAAGCGTCACAGACGACACTGAAAAAGCGATTGGGGTCTGACAACGCCAGTTTTAGAGCCTAATGGAGACTCGTCAAAAGCCTTTCGATCCAACACCATTCCGCATCCTTCTTAAGAAGATTCGGTAATGGCCACGCCATTTCCGCATAGTTCTTGCTGTACTTGTGCAAGTAGTTGGCAAGACCAAGCCACCTTTTGGTTCTTTGGAACCGGCCTGTCCACAATGGCCGTGATCTCTGCGGGATCCGCTGAAGGCCATGCTTCCCAATGAAGCACCATAAATAGCTTTTTTTTCGGCACCAAAGATGCTTCTATCTGCATTAGCATACAGCTTTTTCATTCACAGGTACTCGAGTACCGCTCTAATTGGACGATGTGGTTCTCTTCAGCTGTCATCCCGTATTGTGGACGATCATGTCGTCGAAGTATATATCTGTTCATAAGCCCGTGGTGCCTGAACAAGTGCATCTCAAAACGATTATATGTTGCTGGTGCGTTCGACAGTCCTTGGGGCATCACCAGCCACTCTCAGAGCATCCAGCTCGGAGTACTCACGCTATCAGCAGAATATCTGTCGCTCTCATGAGCAATTGGTAATACGCATCGACCAAGTCGAGAGCACTGTACTTTGTATATCCAACCATATTGTTCTGGAGAACATCCTCCTAGGAATCAGCGTCTGTGCCGAAATGGTGGCAGCATTAAAACATTTTTAAGCGTGAACAATTGGCCACTTGCCGGTCGGCTTCCAGACATAAAACTTGGATGTCGAATGGGAAGCCTTGCTCGCACGCACCATTCCAGCGGCGTGCTTTGCACGGAAGAAGGCATCATTGACGTTGCACTGCTCCTTGGGCAAAGGCCGTTGGCGTGTCACTCAGTCTTTGGCTCCTGGAACCAGGTCGATCTCATGACGCACCTCGGTCCGGAGGTAGGACCGACATAGGGTCTTTGGTACGACGTCTTGAAACTCCTTTACCAAAGAATACTACGAATTCGAGGGATCCTTCTGGATCGACAATCCACTTGGTGCGTACAGCATCCTCTTGGTATCCTCCAAGACAGCTTCATCCAGAAGCGACGACGAGTTAATCTCTTCGTTCGGTAGTATGATGCCCAGCTCGGCTAAACAGCCTGCCTTCAAGGCACTACCAAACTCTTCGAAAGACATCTCATCCAGCTCAAGTAGAGCAACCACCGCAGGAATGGCCTGAAGAGTGACAATTCCGTCTTCCTCCCCCGTGATACTGCTGACGAGGGTGTATAGCTGTGCGGTATCGTCTACAATTGACACATCATTGGTCAGGGTAGACGCCCTGCGTCTTGCGGATATCATACGGCGTCGCTGTCGCTTTTTCACCGAGGTTGTACGTATCGGCGAGACCTGTGGGATCATACACTCGGCGTCATCCAGTGTTTGTCCTACTTTCTGCTCTACTAGAGCCTTGATGTTATTAACAACATCCGCTCCTTGAATTTCGTTCCACCATACGTGAATCACTGGGACCTCACCCTCGATGCCTTGGCCCTTGGCCGACCATGCCATCAATGACATACAACGACTGCTCTAATACTTGGGAAGCACTCAGTGGGATACGTGTCATTCCACGCTCAGCCCGCGAGCCACACTCGGGACTCTCGTCCTATACAACTTCGGTGTTTGACAACTCGGATACTCCGATATCTAGCACACTAGGCCGCCCCAGTCCATTGATCGCGCCAATTGCGTTTCTAATTCCAAGCAAAGGCGGTTTCATGACTCACCAAAGCTCCACCAGGAGACATGCCCGTACCGCCCAAGGTCTTCGACCTCTAATCGACCCATGGCTCATTGTGTTTCAATCATGCCATACCAAGGATGAGGTCACACCCTGAATCCAAGTCTAAGCCTAAGCAGGGTTCCACGCTATGAAAGTTAAAAGCATGACACCGAGGTCCACAGGAGCCCTCGGCACCGTGGCATACGACCCCATCGCTAAGCGAACAGTGGCGATGTCTCACAATCGTGCCGAAGTCGATCAGGATCCTCCATGGCTTTTCAAAGCCCTTCATGGTCGACCAGCAAGTCGGCTTGCATACACGTTCCGTGCTCAATAGCACGGAGCTCTTCGAAGCTGGCCCTGCCGATCTTTACCTCTATGAGACTCAACAGAACTCAGTTCTTCCCCAGTACGATGCCTCGTGCCAACTTGGTGTTGTCGCTTCCTCACAACAAATCAGAAGACTGGTGAGAAGCGGGACACCGGTTCGATGAAACTTGACTCGCCTAGCGCAGAGAGTAACCAGCCCGACTATCCATCCCCGTACCGTATTCTTTGTTTGGGTGTGGTCACACCATGCTCATCTGGTGTGACCCACACCCCTGCTATTAGGGTATATGTAGCCCCGTTACACTTTCTCCCATTGAAATTGAGAACATTTACAGACTCAATCGATTATTGCCTCAACGAGGCTTGCGTGTCCGTTAGACACTGCGTTGAAACTAAACGACTTCCGTGCTCAATGAGCCCTGTGTCAATGACACCGAAGTCCCCAAGTCTTGCTAGTTCCGACAGCTCTCACGGGCAGAGTCCAACTTCGTCTTCCGCACGCGGTGCCATGTCGGACCGTGTGTCCGCGGCATCGAGGAATGTAAATCCAAGGCTCGATGTGCCCGACCGTCGTGCTCTGCGCACGCTATCAGTGACGAGTGACCATGTTGGAGATGTGGAGGTGGTCGACTACGAGTCTGACACTCTTTTTTCCTCGGCCCTTGGCCGACCATGTCACGCATGACATGCAGCGACTGCTTCTATACTCAAGCAGCGCTCAGTGGTTTACGTGCCTCTTCACGTGTATCACGGGGGCCTCGTCCTCGATGCCTCGGCCCTTGGCCGACCATGTCACGCATGACA
>NW_020187244.1:703824-704679 GCF_900000015.1 Plasmopara halstedii
CCACGATCAGCCCGCGAGCCACGCTCACGACTTCTGTCCGATACACCGTTGGTGTCTACCAAATCGGACATATCAATGTCCAGCACGTTGACCGTATCGGTCCAGTGCTCTCGCCAATTGCGCTTTTGTCTCCTAGCAGAGTTGGGGTAAATGACTCACCAAAGCTCCACTAGGAGACGTGCGCGTAGCCCAAGGTCTTTGACCTCCAATCAATCCATGGCTCATAGTGTTCCAACCATGCCATTCCTAGGATGAGGTCATACCCTGCATCCAAGTCTAAGACTAGACAGCGTTCCACGCTACTAA
The DNA here is from genome assembly GCF_900000015.1 of Plasmopara halstedii. NCBI lineage: Eukaryota > Oomycota > Peronosporomycetes > Peronosporales > Peronosporaceae > Plasmopara > Plasmopara halstedii. The sequence goes on from NW_020187244.1 coordinate 704,131, forward strand.
ATCAAGGAACTTGACTCCGAGGTCCACAGGGACCTTCGGGACCGTGACACGTGTGTCCGTCGCTAGGCGAACAGTGACGATGTCTCCCAACCGCGCTTTCAGCGCCTCAGCGTACAGCTGACTTCCTTTCATCGTGGAGCGTCGAGCATAATTGCCCGACACCCCGGAGCCGATGAGGGTCATCCATGGCTTCTCGAAGCCCTTTACGGTCGCCTCCACGACCAGCAAGCCCGTCGTGCATACACGTTCCGTGTTCAAGATCACGGAGTTCTTTGGGGCTGGCCCTGTTGGCCTCTACCTCCTTGAGGCTCAACAAAACTCAGTTCTTCCTAAGTAGGTCGCCCCGCATCTACTGGGTGGTGTCGATTCCTCGCGACGAACCAGCCTGTTAGGAGTTTGGGCGATGGTTCGATGAAGCTTGAAGCGCCTTGCGCAGGGGGCAACCGTCCGAAGGTGACGGGTGTCGCCACAGACAATACACCGTCGTTTTCGTGTATGCTGCCCGGCAGCTCGGAGCTCTGCTCCCTCGTCCTCAGCATAGCTGAGATC
>NW_020187244.1:704689-706446 GCF_900000015.1 Plasmopara halstedii
TTACCACCAATGAGACAACAGCCAAGAACGAACATTTGCCCAGTTCTCAACCCGTGGTGATTGGCATTCATCGAGGAAACCAAGCCTGGAGGCTCTTGACAGATTGGCTCAAACAGCACAGCCTGAACGTCATTGACGTTCTTGAAAACGGCAATTGCCTTTTTGGTGCTCTCTTCGCGGCAGTAAGCGGATTCTCGGGCCCCGGCAAGATGAAGTATTGGGATGGCGTGGAAAAGGAAGCTCAAGTCTGGAAGGAGCGCATTCTAGCGGTCTGTCAAGAATATGTGATGCTGGAAGCTGAGGGAGGAGCCATGCGTTTGCCCAACCTTCGACAGAGACTGGTACTCTATCCCTCGGAAGAGTGGGTTACGTCGGAAGATCCTACTCAAATCATGATCAACTGATCCGGCATTATGCTGAAACGGGAGATATTCAAGTTCAAGACTTGACTCCATACGTATTCTGAGGGCGAGCAGCCGAGCTGCATGCTGCGGCAGGCCGTCTACGAGAACCAATTCACATCATTGAAGTCGTCGACAAAAGACATGTTCAGGCCCGGCGATATTGCTACCAGAACAAGACCGGTATTGACGGAATCTCCAGAGAAATAGGGTGCGACTTCAACATGACGATTCTTGAGCTCAACAAGTTCATGCGAACAGCGCGACAACATAGAGTGGTGCCAACTATGCTCCTTTACAGAAGGCGACGGAACGGTGGAGACCATTTCCAGGCACTCAAATTCGAGGATCACCTCTACCAAGACTTCTTAGTTCAGGAAACGACGCGCGTACACCCAAACATGTGCGAGCGAATGGATGACGTCCATAGTATCCTGAATATGCCGCCAGTCGACGCTAGCCCTCAATGGGAATTTGATTTACAAGAGGATGAGGAGAGGCACGAAGCTGCACAACAACTAATGTCAACATCTCAGGATGGAACGACCGTGGAAGATTGAGTGGTGAGAGGAGAAGATCGCGAAGCATACCTACGAATTCTTGGACTTCAAGGCCCAAATAAAACTTGGACCAACGAAGATCAGGAACGGAGAAAGAAGATGATGCAAGCCAATCTCACGAAACCGAAAGAATGGACGGCGAGCGGCCGTATCAACGGTCTGAAGATGAAAGCTGCAAAGTTGAAGACATTGAGCGCTTCCAATGAAGCAGTTTTCGGCCTTCTTAAACAACTCTCCTACTCCTTACCTTATCCTGAGCTTGCTGCCCAAGTGATCGGGAATTAGTGTTTGACCAATTGAGGTATACATCAAGCGGTCAGAGCCCAGGTCGATTACCTTCACCGCCTCGATGCACATTTGAAGAAGCAAGAGGCAAGCAATCCATTAAAGAGTGGTTAAACTCCATTGATAGCGCTGACCAACAAAACAGAACAAAATGGAATCTAGCAAACAACTCGGACAGGTGGGAGCGACTGAAAGCAAGGGTTCCTACAGCGCTCTCAGGACATGCACATCTCGGTTTGGATAAGTCGAAATGGGCTTTAGCCAGCTTCCTCCCGTACATAATCTTCCCTTGGAGACCGATTTGCGGAGTGGACCGGACGCCAGTGGGTGAAGACGAGAGGAAGGATGTTTGTCTGGAAGATATCGCATCAGCTTTCAAAAAGAACGACCAAGTACGCGCGGCTATTCGAGCTATCTTGGATAAGAAAGATTAGAGGCCTGCCATCAAGGTTGGAATCAAGCTGACCCAACAGATGGACGTCGGCCCGACCTGGCCATCGCTGGAATCAAA
>NW_020187244.1:706456-725695 GCF_900000015.1 Plasmopara halstedii
GGTTTATGGCACACTTCTGGGCACACAAAACAAATTGAGCACGAGCTCCAGTCGACATACTTAACAGATTGCATCATAACGTCACGAATATTGCGCAGTCAGTTGAATGAAAGACCCAAATGTTTCTTCTTTACGGCAGCATTGACATCACCACAACAGGTGTTCGACATCATACCGAACAGCCGAAAATGCGATAATGCCATTGCTAACCACGATTTTTGCCACGTTGCGATAAATAGACATTTCGACGGGTGTAAGACCCGTGGTCTCCTCAGCAGGCACACGAGAGTCAGAGTCGCCGAACCACAAGTATTGCGGATGTTGGCTTTGCGCTGTCTTGTCGAAATTATTCGGTCGAATAGCTTTTTACCCTCACACCATTTCCCGATGTTTTCAAATAGACGCTCAAGTGACGTAGTCATCGTCATGTTGGAAGCATGAGGCAGATAGGAGGAATGCGAGCTATCACCTAAACAACAGAGAAACGTTAAAGGACCAGTCCCGTATACTGTCACAATTTATCACATAGTACTTTACATATAAACAATTGCTCCCATAAGGGGCCCACACCATTTCATAAGCTCAGAAGTACCATTATGAAGTAAAGGATATATTAGTGCTTATTATGAAAATTAGACAACTTAGTGTGTACAATTTAAGCGTCCCGCAACTTCAACAGATTTTACTATAACCCACAACGGGATTATCGTGCGCTTTGCAAAGAGAACGCTTCGATAATCAGAGTCCGCTCCGCATCAAAACCGCACAGATATTGTGTTCGGGCTATCCTATTAAGAATGGAACTGAGAGTATTTAGAATAACTAACACTGTTAGCTTGCTCTACTTTATGCACATCTGTTTAGAATCAATTTTAGTTAGACTAACACGAAATATGTATATTATACTGACTCCTCTAAAACAGTATTCATGTGTACCCCGGACCCCTCTATGAAATGATGAACCATTGCATTAAGGTGTACCTTCTGTGTGCTTTGTGGGAATCAATGACAGAAAATTACAGTCTGATGTTCCCAAATGCATAAGTGATTTCTTATCTGAAGTCACAAGCATTCTGTGTGATACAGAATGCTGGTTCCTACTTGAGGATCTGTGCTGGTGACGAGACCGACTTGCCTCTGTCGTTAGAAGTGGGTGGCATAAGCTAGTCCCTTATACCGGATACTTTCCTAAATTTTAACTTAAGCTCCAATCATGTATTCTTTGGATCTGAAGTTTAACCTCAGTACACCCTTGATTTATGAATCAGGCACCAAGGTTTTATCAGTAAAACATGAAGAAGCCCTTGGGGTGTTTAGCATGTAGCTAGGAGTCATAACTCATTTTAATTGAGTCGCAAATTTAGCTTTAAGGTATTAAGTCGTTCTCTTCCTTCCAAGTCGGGACTGTCCTTATCCCTCCACGTCTGGAATCGCTTCCTCGTCGCACAAGCGTTGTGTTTGCGGGTCTATTTGTGAACACCGACCTCTTACAATTGGTAATACTTCGGGTAGCTTTTCAACAACGCCATACTCGTAACGGGATTTCACGTGCCCTGGTATGAAGGGTGTGGATCACACAATATGATGTCATCACACAGTGGGCTGATTTACACAAAATGGTGTGATCACACAATGGTGTGGCTACAATTAAATAAGAAGTCAGTACGTGCCAGTATCGCGCTCTGTCGTCGCGGCTTCAATCCGTCGAGCATACAAATGCGTCGCTTCGTGCGACGGTGGAACGCCTGGCGCCGTTGGAAACGGAGATCGTTGCACTCCGGCTCAAAAGCAGTTACTAATTTAGCTTCTCGGTGGCCGAGCCCGAGCATCAACGCTTCAGCGTTCACTTGCGCTGGATTCCGGTACGGCTAAAGTAAGCCCACATAAAACACCGGGTGGGTGCGCACCCATTTCGGAAAGTCTAGCGTATACGCAAGGCCTCGCATGGCCACGGTTTTAAGAGGTCCAGTAAACCGTGAACGGAACTTTGTCTGAAAGACGACAGAGACTGCATGTGCAGAATGGTTCTTAGCATTTAACAAAACCAGGTGTCCGACCTCAATGTTTCCAACCATTTCGTCTGCTTCTTCCGTCTGCATATTCTTTCTGCATGTCTTGGCTTTCAGCCATCACATCGCAGACTGGTCGACAGGATATCATCGACTTCTTTACGGACAATGAGAGAGCTGACGTCAGCTAGCTGTTCGGCTATCACTTCCCCACCAAGCCTTGAACCATGGGATGGCGGCGTCAGTGGGACGCAGGGATTGGCAAGCCTATCACGTCGAACGGCGTGTTGCCGGCAGATGCATGCACTGCATTGTTTAGAGCGAACTACACAGGTGGCAGCATAGCGCACCAGCGCTTCGGTGTCTAAGCGCAGACGCTGCAAAGAACTTCTTCAACGACGCCATTCCTGCGCTCAGTTTGACCATCGGTCTGCGGACGGTCCGCTGTTGACATAGTCAACTTGATGCCCAGCAACCTGACGATAGTCAACCAAAACTTCTCAACGAAGCGTATGTCTCTGTCAGAGACAATTGAATCCGGAAGTTCATGTTGTCGAAAGACACGATCGACAAACAGCGTCGCTGTACCCACACCGTCGATGGTGTACAGCACTGCCGCAAGATGAGCCATTTTGCTCAAATGGCCACAAAGGCCACCACACCCGTGTTGTACGCCGAACCCTTCGGCAGGCTAAGCACAAAGCTCATATGTTTGGCTGCCAACACCCGGAGGGTGCCTGTATAATGGCCAGCGGCGCCGCCGCGTTCGGAGAGGATTTCACCCTTAGACATGTCTCACTCGTGCGCATATATATGCTCGTTCATTTGTACAGATTAAGCCACCAATAATGGCAACGAGCTGTACGTCATCTCACGACCGAGATACCCACTTAGTCGGGTGTCGTGGGCCTCATAGAGAATACGGAAGTTCAAACCCTCGTCGTGAGGGACCACCTTTCGTGGCGTATCCGTCGAATCAGTGCTATAATACAGCAATCCATTATTCAGTAAATATCGGTGCAGCCGTACATGCAGTCGCGACGATAACATCTTGTCCGAGTCTCCAAACAACTTGCTCCTGAGAGCCCGAGCAGCGCTTCGCTCACATCATCACCCGCGTGGGGGGCCGCGGGTCCATCCGCCCCGGACGACATCACCGTCAAGCTCATAACCCGGTCTGCGTGACAGCGCATCAGCCAAAACATTCTGTTTTCCTGGCTTATACTTCATCTCGAAGCTATATTCTGCGAAGAAGGAGCTCCACCTGCCATCTGCTGCGAGAGGTGAGGCGACTGTGTTGCAGTGCGTCATGACGCATGATCTTTGTAGATCACAAACGGCTTTCAGCCAAGCAGGTACACCTTGAATTTGACAAGTTCATACTTCATCGCCTTGTCGTGAACTGGGTAGTTCCTCTTCGCAGCCTTAAGCTGGCAAGATTGGAACGCGATTACCCGATGTTGCCCCTCGGCGTCTGCTAGTAGCAGTGCACAGCCGATGGCAAAGTCCGAAGCGTCACAGACGACGCTAAAAGGACGATCAGGGTCTGGCAGCTTCAGTATTGGTGCACGCAGAAGGCTGTCTTTGACCCCATCAAAAGCCTCCTGATGTTCGGTGTTCCAACACTATTGTGTATCCTTCTTAAGGAGATTTGACAATGGCCGTGACATTTTTGCAAAATTCGCGCTATACTTGTGCAAGTAGTTGGCGAGGCTGTGCCTTTCCTTTTGGATCTTTGGAGCCGGCCAGTTCACAATGACCTTGGCTTTAGCGGGATCCGCTCGATAGCCACCCTCCCCAATGAAGCATCCAAAAATGGTTTTCTTCGGCGCGGAAGATGCACTTATCTTCACTAGCATACAGCTTTTTCGCTCGCATGCACTCGAGCCCACTCTCAAACGGACAATGCGGTTTATCGTATCTGTCCTCCCGTGCCTCGCGCGACTGTGAACGAAGATGTTGTCGAAGTATGTCTGTGCGTACGCCCGATGGGGCCTAAACAGTTGCATATCAAGACAATTAAATTTTGCTGGTGCATTTGACAGCCCTTTAGGCATCACCATCCAGTCCCAAGAGCATGCCCCTCAAAGAATTTACCGCTGCCAGCAGAATATCACTTGCTCGCATGGGCAATTGATAATACCCAATGACCAAGTCGAGTGCGCTGTACTTTGTACAGCCAACCATTTTGTTCCGGAAAATATTTGCATAGGAGTCAGCGTTTGTGTCGGAATGGTGGCAGCGCTGATCATATTATAAGCGTGAGCGATACGCCACTTGCTAGCTTCCGGACACAAAACGTGGGTGTCGAATGGGGGGACTTACCCTCACTTACCATTCCTGCGTCGTGCTTCGCACGGAAAGAGGCGTCAATAACGTCGCATTGTTCCTTAGGCAGGAATCATTGGCGTGTTACGCAGTACAAATTGATTTAGTTCCCGGAACCAGGTTAAACTCATGGCGAACACCTCGGTCTGGAGGTAGGATCGACGGCGGGTCTTTGGAGACGACGTCTTGAATTCCTTTACCAAAGGGTTATACGGATTTGAGGGGTCCTTCAGGATCAACGATCCACTTCGGGCGTTCAGCACCCTCCTGGACAGCTCCATCCTAAAGCGACGACGATTTAATCTCCTCGTTTGGTCGTATAAGGACCACCTCCGCTGAATCGCGTGCCTTCAAGGTACCGTCAAACTCTTCGAAGGACATCTCGTCCAGCTCAGAAAGAGCATCCACCGCGGGAATAGCCTCGTGGTTGACGTCGTCGACTTCCTCTTTCGTCATACCGTTGTCGAGGGTGTATAGTTGTGCGCTATCGTCTACAAGATCGGTGGTCGGGCGCAAGAATGGGCACAGACGTGCGGCACTTCGAACGAAGAGGCGTTTTCCTCCTGGACAGAGCTAGAGCTGCAGCTTTCACGGGTGTTCTCACCACCTAACCAGGTTAACGCGTGCGATCGCAATTCCATGCCGCCGGAAAATATAAGATTCCATTGGTGGACTTTATTCAAGAGTTGAAAACTCTCATTGCCGGTATGGCTGCAAATACTATCCCCAAGGCGGTCGCAGTGGCCGTTTTTATTGAGGGTCTTCGCACTGGCTTGCCAAAACGGAAGTTTTCCGTGTGCATCCGTCTTATTTTGAAGAAGCGGTGAATGTGGCACTGAATGCCGAATTCAGCTACAGGTCGACACGACTTGATTTGAATGAACACCAGCGGGCTTGCGCCGATGGATCTCAGCTATGCTGAGGACGAAGTGACAGAGCTCCGAGCTATCGAGCAGCGATCAAACACCCAATGGTGTTTTGTCTGTGGCGACAACCGTCACCTTCGGATTAGTTGTTCCCTGCGCAAGGCGCATCAAGGTTCATCGAAGCAACGTCCCGCTTCTTTGTAGACTTCTGATTTGTCGCAGGATACCCCGATCTCAGCACGTTGACTGCCCTGGCCCAGTGCCCTCGCCAATAGCATTTTTTCCTCCCTGGGTTCATGCCTCATCAAAGCTCAACCTGATGACGTGAGCGTAGCGCCCAATGTCTTCGACCTTCAGTCGATCCTTGGATTGTGGTGCCAAGGATGAGGTCATACCTTAAATTCAAGTCTAAGACTAAGCAGCGTTACACGCTAATGAAATCAAGAATCTTGACACCAATGTTCACAGAGACATTCGGTAACGTGGTGGCGTCATGGTCGCAGACATATTCTGCTCTAAGTGGTCTAGCAAAGCGTTTTCATAGCTCGAAGAAGCCTCTCGGCGCGCACTGATCGTCTCAGGTCTCTGCGAAGCAAGGTGTTGCACGCTCTCATAGCCAAGCAGAGGTATAAGCTTTTTTAGCCCGTTTTGCATTCCCTGAGGCAGGTAGAAAACTTCATTCATCCTCACAGAGGATCAGTCGTAACGACTCATGTGTAATTGACTACAAGTGCTACCAAGAGCAGCGGGGCTGTCGCAGCTCTACGCTTAGAGAAAGCAAGGTCAAGGACAATGACCTATGTTCTTTACAAGAACCAATACGAGTGTAGAGGATCGCAATCCGCTACCTCCAAGAGTACTCACAAACTTGTCCCAATGTATTTAACTACTACGTTTCAAAAAGACAGCTGTATCTTTTTCTTATATAAGCGGCAGAGCCGCCTATATCTAAATTTATAGGTTTTCCTAATTCAGTCGTAAATCTAATCAATATGCATAACTACTGGCTATTCAGCCACGTATTGACTCTTTGTTAAGGTGTATTCACGCCAGCATGTGGTTAAACCGTCTTGAGTAACACAAACCTATATCTGACTACACCATATTGTGTGACCCACACTCTTCTTACCAGGGAGCGGGACTTTTCCACCGCGAAGCTCAAGTCGCGTGCCACAACATGTTGAGCTTTATTGGAGTTGTGGGCAATATGGCGACCGAGTCGTCAGGAGATCACGCTTTCTGCGCGGACAAAATATGAGCTGCTAGCACTAGGCATTCTTATCGCGCTTCTGTTTCAATGATCGCAAGCGATAGCACGCATGGAGTATCCGACCTGAACAGGAGTCCCGAGCATGGCTTGCGGGCTGAACGTGGAGTGGTTCGTAATTCAACGTGGCTGTAGTGGTTCTTTGCTTAGAGAAAGTTTACTAACGTAACGACCTTATATATCATATTAGAACCAGCACGAGTGTAGCGGCGGTAGCAATCCGCTACCTCCAAGCGTACACAGCGCACGGAAGTTGGGTTCATGCTCTCATACCAGACGCGGAGATGAGACCCCCTAAAGTAGGTAAATCACTGGTCTGCTTTGCTATTACAACAATAAGATAATCTGATACTGTATACATATGTTCTAACTAAATTCAATATCACAATTTTCATTTTTATTTTACGTGAGGTATCAGCACACATACATTCTCTATCATCCTCACTAATACTTACACTTTGGCTCTCTGATCATTTACAGTTATACACAAACGCACAAGCATCGTTTGAAAGTGCACGATGTACATATACAATCGTGCAATGTGTGCCCCGTTGCAAGTATGTTCAATAGAACACTATCTCTATTCTGTAAAGTGAAGCTTACAGCCCACGTGTAATTCTGATCATTCAGACCTTTCCGATGTCAGGAATTGTGATGTGTTTTTTTGAACGATCAGACAAAGGAAAACCTTTAGGTCTAATTGCACAAAAGTGTAATGACTACGAGCACAATAATTCAGCATGTACTCTGTGCAATAAATGTATATCTATGATAAGCTAATACTAAATTGCTTATGAGACTGACAACCGAGGTTACTAAGGACCTATACCTTTTCTTATGATACTCCGAAGGTCAATAGTGTAGTATACGTACACAATAAGAAAGTGCGTACAACGCCACACACTTGGCGGAATCAGGGCAAAAATTGAGTGCAAGAGGAAAAACGAGAGGCCGGCATGGAGGTTATTGTATGGCTGTCTGAAAAGGTAAATCTTCTAAGACATATTTGTATTGACTAAGTCTCGTGAACAACGTCCCTATCAGATACAGCAATCTCATCCGTATTGGAAACACTCTTAGCATTTTTTTACCATGTCTGACCGTGACTTGCTCAACCTACTTCTCTTCGACGTCTATTTGACTTTACCATGACCCACAATCAAAAACCGTTGGCAATGTGACATTTGAGCAGATAACAAAATATGCATGTGGAAACTGGACATATTGACCCAACGCATAAGTACCTCGCTCAACGGGTACGTGAAAAACTCAGAAACCTGCTGAAGGTGCATTTTTGGCAACGTTGACGCAAGCACTTCACTATCAAACTTTCGAGAAGCGGATTCAGACAAGATAAGCCCTTGAGCTAAACCATCTATTACAAGGATGGTAAAAGAAATCATACTGAAGGGAGAGGGCCCGATTGCTCAGACGAATATCGGTTGATGGAACAAACAGACTATTTTTTTGCTGAGTCACTTCAGAGCCGTCGTGTTATATATATGAAGTCAGAAACTAGACTAGCACACGTCATCAGCTTTGACCAAGCAGCGGTGTTGAAGTTGATTCCTGGTCGGGTGTTTGCTCGCGCTCAAGTCGTGTGTAGCAGTAAAAGTAAGACACGATTACCGTTGCCCTTGTTTGCAGCTTGGTGAATCGGATATGAAATTAAAGTTTGGAAGCGCTAATAAGACGATATGTTTAAAGAAGAGGTCTGGTACTGAGCTCAGTTCCACTTAAATAATTAACAACAAAGCATGGATGAAAGCTCTACCTCTCCGCGGACGCGTGATCTTGACACACCCCAAATGACACTGTAAATCCGATGCATTACGCGACCCACACGTTAGTTTTATGATGAAAATGAAAAGAAGTGATAGCACGCTTCCTGCCTCCAAATACTACTTTAAAGTGCATAATTGAAATCGCTGTGCAGATGCGATGTTATTGTCGCCTACAACCCAAACACTGACTCGATTCAGAAATCAGGTGATTGAAAAGAAATGTAATCGATTAAGTTTGAGCTATGTAATGGGTGAGTTTTTGCTGGGAATTAATCTTCGACAAGATTGTCTTGGATTGATGTGCTCAGATATATGGCATAACTACAGGTTAATACACCAACGGACATTGCAGATTTATTTTGCAATGCTGCGGTGGAGAGCACAAAATATATTTAGTATAGCTGGACTCCTGAAAGACACAACTGAATGATGCTCCTGTGGCGTGCTCCAAGCCGTCTGTCATTTAAAGCTGGTGGTGACAAAGGAGAAGAAGAATAAAGCTTTGTTTGACTGCAAAACGATATGTCGATGCAGTCCGGATGTTTTCTGAGAAATAAAGAGTATCATTTGTGTTAGTACACCGTCTGATATGTTATGGGAGTGACTTTTGATGCTACAAGGACTATTCGACGCCCCAGCAATGCTCAATCGATTGGTCTCCAATATGTGATGGCCACTGCGACGCTTCGCTTTTACCCATTTTGACGAAATCTTTGTTCATTCAAAGGACAAAAATGGCAGTCTGCCGAAGAAGTGCACTTGGAGCACCTCCATATAGTGCTGGAATGTATGCGTACACATTCATTGCACGCGAATATTGCAAAGTCTAGTCTCGATGTTAACGAAGTACCCGTATTCGGTTGTTACGTCGGTGGACACTTTTTTGTGCAGCCCTCGAGAAGGACAAAGCAATCGTGGAGTGGCCTGCGCCACCAAACAAAGAAATTTGAGAAAGTTGATTGCTTTGTTTAATTCCCCGTATCGCTTCTCGTGTAATTACGCGGAAATGGTATGCCCACTTTCAAACTTGCTGAAGTAGGTCGTATCATGGAGTAATCATCCACTTATGACAAATCATTCATTCAGACCAAGTACAGTATGACTTGCTTTTTCAGACGATATGAAGCCGTACAACGTGCTTCTGAGTTTGCCAACGTTGGTACACTATAACAAAATAAATCAAAAGGACTCGATCGTTTCGGGTCTTATCGGCCGCGACAGCTGAAGCCACCGGAGTAGAACTACTCTGTCTATAACAAGGAGCTTCTGACAATGGAGTATACCCTGGAGAAGTTTCGTGTTCACCTCTTGGACTCAAATTTTTTTGTCGTCTACACGGATCACGCAAGATTGCAATATGAACTTCGGTCTCCTCATTTGTCACAGCGAATGGCTCGCTGGATGTCATTCTTCGCAAAAATACAACTTCAAGGTCGCGTGTAGACCGAGAAAACTGAACATGCTGGGGAAGCATTGCCACGTCGTATGGGTGACGATCTAGCTCATATTAGCTATATTCAAAACGATGTATTTGATATTATATGTCAAGCGTATGTTCAGGATAAATAGTGTGATCTGATCATCAAGACATGGAGCTCCATGGCAAACTTCCTGGTCGCGGATACATCGATATACATCATAGGATGGTCTCCGTCACTGTGATTTGCATGGCGACAAGCCACGGAAAGCGGATCCCCACAACTATGTTTTGAAGCACAGAAATTGCAAAAGAGGCGCATGATACGCCGGTGATCAGTCACTTTGGCCGCGAGAGGAACCACCACTATCTCAGTGCCCAATTTTGGTGGCCTTGCTTGTTCAAGGTTGCATGATTCGTGAGGACATGCTATGTCTGTCGGCGCGTGAAGAGCGCAAGCCACACGCAAGTGCCGCTGCAAGTCTCCCTGTTCCTACTTACTGTTGGGGGCCAGTCAGCCTCAGTTTTATCTTCGGTTTCTTCAAGAATGCTAATGGTCACAATGGAGTGCTCACCTTTATCGACAGACTCAGCAGGATGGTTCGCATCGCTCCATGTAGCGACTATATTGATGCCGACGGTTCGACAAGATTGTTAATTGGTCACATTTTTGCAATCACGGGGTGCCAGACGCTATCGTCATTGATCGTAATACACGATGCACAAGTGGTCCTATGGAAGAAATATTTTGAATTCCTGGTATTCGCTTGGATATGTCTATAGCGGTACAGCCAGGGAGCGATGCGCATACAGAACGTGCCAACCGAGTGGACGGTGATGTGTTGAGAAGCTTTATGCAAGAAATCTCGCAGAATGGAGCTCGTTGTCAGTTGCTATGAACAATACGGTTCATTATTTCACTGCAGTTACGCCATTTTCTAACGACTTGCGACACCTGCAAGCACCGCGTTGTGCGATGGATGGTGTATCTGATGTAAGTGAAGGGGGGGCTTGGCAAACCGATATCTCCCACATTTATACAAAAGTGATGCGAATGTGAAGCGCAAGAACGAGGATGCCCTAAATTCATATATCATAATTTGTGTGAATGTGATCACACGTGTGCGAGTCGCAATTGCGAATGCGCAATATTCACAAAAGGAATACGGAGATAGACGAAATTATTATAGCAAAATGTCTTTTATTGCTGGAGATTGTGTACTATCAATATTAAGAACCTATCAGACGATGCGGTCTCGAAACTAGTAAAATCGAAGCCATTACCTCGCTTCACCGGTCCATTCCGACTAGGCCATGCTTCAAAGTTGGATGTATTGCATTTTATTTGAATATGGCCTCAGCGCCACAGATTTGGCACGAGGGTCAAACGTCGAACCCTTTGGTTTCGTCGCATCAGCATCATTACGAAAACACGAAGATCATCATGAACGTCGGGACTTTACGAATAATCATTTAAATTGGAAGGCAAATGACTGCTGATTGCGTTGTCGTTTACTACGGAAGGCACATTTACCCAGACCGGAGCGCGCTTGGCAGCAGGCTTCACGTCATCAGCGACGGCAGCCGCAGCAGAGGGGGCTTGTAGAGCCTGCTCTAATCACCAAATCTAATTTTCGATGGCATCCCCAGGCGAGTTTTCGATGACACCATGCGACATCGCAGACACCGCAGAGTCGCCTTCACGCGTTGTTGTGTCCTCGACACGTTATCGAACTTCTTGATCAATTGCCGGCTTACCATAGAAAGGAGTTTCTCCACCTTCGACAATCGCAATTCCAAATCAGTCAATGAAGCAGAAGAGACGCCCCCCTTCTTGGTCGACAGATATTATCATGTCGAGATGTGATTATGGAGAGGCCGGTCGAAAGGAATTCTTATTGAAACGACTGAATTTTCCAGCGAACGAGAATACGTGGGAGCCTTGTAGTCGTCTTCTTCGCGACTGTCGCAATATCACTCTCGCGTTCGACGACTGATTTTGCTTAAGGGGATCTACCCCGTCCTCATCTTTCTCTCTCCATTTCGTCGTACATTCGACTAATGACCGCACGTATTTCGCAAGCATCTTCGATATCAGAGTGAATCCGATCCTGCACCATTGAATGGGAAAATCGAAAGCGCATATCGCGTATCTTCAGCAAGTCTGGAACGGCAGTCGGGTTTTGCAACCGGTGTTTATTCGCTAATTTGGTGGTACGAGCTCATGACCATAATCAAACGTCGATCTTCTGGACAACATCCAGATGGAATTGCTGGACGTTCATTATGCACGTGAAACTTCGTGCGTCTCCTGTAGCACCTATAATCGGTCCGAAGGCGCGGAACTACGCGGTTCGAGTCATATTCAACTGAAGAGTTCGTTAAACTTTGGTGCTACCACCACGTCGGTTGCAAAATTCGTGACGACGTTCAATTTAACGGAAGCGCAAATACATTAACGACTGATCTGCAATCGCTATACCCAAGCTGGTCCTTCTATGCCAGGTTCTGGATCAACGTGCTAAAGCGCCGCTTGACGTGGCATTGGAGCATGATACAAGTTCGATGATGGCGATGGCGCCTTCGCATCCTCAGATTGAGGTGCGGTTTTGCTCTACGCTCGTCGTCAGCGCAAGTCGTCTTTGACGCGTTTATTTCGCGTAGAATGACGAATGACCGAGTCTCAGAGTCGAAAAAAGGTCTGAAGATAGTCTAAAAAAAGTTTGAGGTGAATATTGATAAACCCACTGCTGAGTGGGGTGATCAGTCCCATTTCACATGTTGTGTGAAGCATATACCTTTGTGTGTGGTTAAGATTAACTATGTATCGCGCATAGTTGTATGTTCCTTACTCCCTCTGTCTCACAATAAAACTTTGTTTCAGAATAAAACCCGGATATGTCGAGGTTGAATGTTTATTGAGTAGAAATGAAGGCTTTGGCTTGCTGCAACGCTTAAAGCGCCTTTCACAAGATTGGGAGATCGCTCTGGATCTTTTTGTATTGTTAGCAAGAATTCGTTAAAATCTCTTCGTTGCTCATCAGTTAAATTTGTTTTTTTTTCTTGTTAATACAACGTGGTTCTGGATCGTTGTTATCAGCAATTTCTGTGAGGTTTTCGCCAACTGGACTGGCTGAAACGATCTCTGATGAATTGTCATGACGTTCCTCAATGGCCATGAGAGCGACGGGTTCCAATTGCTCCATTTAATGTTACCAGCGGTGCCCAAAAAAGACGGACTAAATCTCAATTTTTGGCAGTGGATATCTCAACATAAAACCTTGGTTGGGCACAAAAACTGGGGAGCACTCACGGAGTATCGTTTTGCGCTTAACAAAATTGACTCCAAATGATTCCGGTTAAAAATCTCGTTATGTTTGCTATTTTTGCCGAACACGGGTTTTATTTTGAGACAGAGGGAGTATTATAGTTTCATCAGAATTGTCGGCACTTCAATTTCAAAATTAATCCAATGGTGTTATCAGAAAGCTTGTGGGTACGAACATGGCAGCTGTCGAGATAAAGTGTTGACGGGGGCTAGTTTTCGCCTCGACGTCAATATCATGCTTTGTTTTTCGCAAGTTGTAGCATTAAGCTAGCGACACTCTCTTCCGACGCCTGCTTCTATTCAAATTTGTTTGTAAGGCCATGATAGCAGGACTCTGACATGCTCCATTTCAACATACCCATATGAGTCAACTCGAAGCTGGTCAATTCATCGGACATATATGGCTAGCAAAAAACGATATTTTTTAAGTTGCTTGTTATCCTTAGAATAAACTCACCCATATTCATTAAGCTGAATGTGTTAGAAGCTAAGCGCAGGAGGCAACATAAGAAGGCAAATTTTGTTAAATATTAGTCGTGTCGTCCACTCGTATATTATACGCTGATGTTTTGATTTTACTAATCGAAACTCATACCGCATTGCTCTTTTATGACCTAAAGAATGCGCACTACGATACCAGGTCGCTTACGCACGTTGCTCCTGACGCTCTCGCTCGTCTTCTCTGTCGCCACAATCCAAGTAGCATCAAGTTATGATTCGAGCTCACAGATTTCACTCGAAAGTCGAGTGACCCTCGGCCCCGAAGGCTTTGTGTTGTCGAATGGTGCGGGTCGACGACGTAGTGACGGTAAAACGATCACCCATAGCCATTCTGCTGCCATCGGTAACGTTTTGAACGCTATTAAAGATGAAAAACTCATCGAATTCACGCCCGCTCGAGTGGATTTTGGAAGGGTGGAGACGTGCGCACTCTTCACACAAGACGTGCTGATTAAAAACCGAGGACACGTGTCTATAACGCTGGATACAGTTGATTTTTCCTGCGAAGACTTTTCGCTTGCAAATGATATACGAAGCGTTCGATTGGAGCCTGGCGATCACTTTAACCTACAAATTGTGTACGTTCCAAGTGAAGAGAGCGCTAACGGTATGGATACCCATTTACGTCTCTCCACGACATCTGGTGTCTTCTCAGTGCCTATTACTACTTCAGAAATTGTTCAAAATCGCTATGGTGTCAAATCCCTTCAGGCACTTGCTTCCCGTGACCTACACTTCAGAACGTCGCTGGAGTTTACGAATCCGTTGGATACAACGATTCGACTCACGGATATGTTCACACTGGATAAGTACATTGATCTCGAATTAAGACGTGGAAATGAATGGATTCGATCACAATGGTTGCGAGAAGGAGAGGACAAGAAGGTGCCAGAGACATCGGAAAAGGACGATCTGGAACTTGATAATAACAGACGACTTAATAAGAGACAACCTCACCGAGGCAGTTATGATTTACTCCCTGGAATCACGAGTCCGCTGGTTGAAGTCTCACTGCCTAGAACTACGCCGGTGGGTGTATATAAAACGTATATTTTTTTTTATGCAGGCAGCGAATGTTTGCTCGTCATACCTGTACGTATTACTGTGTTGACACCAGGCGTTCATGTCATTCCCGACAAAATTGACCTTGGAATACTTCTGGATACGACGGCTAAAAATTCGCACGAAGTCTCGCTGAATCTGTATAATGCGGGTGCGAATTACATTGATGTAATGGAACTTCTCGTGCTAGAGAGCAATTTGGTTGTTTCGGCGCAATTATGGGATGAATCGTCGGTCATTCCTCCCCAGTATGAGGCAAAAGATGCACTTACTGTTCGCATTCGTGTCGATACAAAAAGTAGTGGAACATGCGTGGGATCCGTAATGTTGAGAACAAATGCATCCAGTGATGAGTTCGGGCAACAGATATTGCTTGTGTACGGACACGTAATACACGGTAGCTTGGTTTTTCAGCTTCACACGACGCACTTTGGAATCGTAATGCCGTTAGCGAATGTTTTTCGCGACGATCATGTCGCTGAGGTCATAGAAGATGGCGATGAGCTATTAGCCAGGTCTTCAGAGATGGCAGCAACTGAGCTTGTTTCTAGACTCGATCAAGCCGGATCAACCACAGTACTAGCCGGAACAACGGTGGTTCGGAAAATCCGATTTTGGAACCTCTTCGATTCTCCCGTAGAAATGCAGCATGTTTGGATGGAGCCCACAACATCAGGACACGACGAAATTTCAGTGTACAAATTTACACAAGGTGAAGCTCTTACCGGATCATATTGGCCCGAAGTTTTACTTGAGTTCACACCAGCTTTACAAAGCGGAAAGGACATAATAGTGGCGAGGTCATACTTTTTAATGCTGGAGACTAACGTATCTCGTCACCGGATCCAGCTTAGTGTGTATCACGGCTTTTTGCGCGCAAACTCAACGAGAGGGCTTCATCAGTACTCGGTGTCAGGCTATTCGAGTGATTCGGGCTCTCTTCCATGCTTGGAAGTGCCAAAGAAAGGGCAAGATATCCGAGTTTTGCCGCAAATTGATGGTGGAGACGAAGTTGCAGATGCACAGGCTGTTCAAATCTGCCGGTCACTGGTCTTTGACTTAGGAAAAGTGGCGTCCCATCACCCTCGCACAGAAGTGGTGATGCTTAGAAATGATAATCCAGTTCTTATTACATTAAATGTCTCAAGTGTATCTACAGGTGGCATTGTTGGAGTGTCCATACGAGCGGATATTTCTTTAATCGATCGTGAATTTGCCGTAAGTGGGAGTCCGCCTTACTGGTACGATGAAGTTGACAGCAATGCTACTAGTAGTAACATCACGATATCGACAGGGAAGCGTATTGAGCTTCCACCTGGCTTTCAAGTAAAATTTTATGTACAAGTGTTGGCGAGCCAGTTATTTCAAAGGCTTACAGCTCCAGTCATGACTGTCGAAACTCCCACGGAAGCGTTCCATTTTTACGCTCGACTTTGTAGCGTACAGGGCACAGTCAAACCAGTGACACAAGTCATTAACTTGCCTTCGATGTTACCTGTGCATTCAAGGGAGATTCACATACAGTATAACAATACCTTGGAGCACATCGTTACCCCACTGGAAGCTAGAGTCAGCAGCTCAAATTTAAAAATCTTGTCTAAAAAGAATACGATCGCGCCAAACCACGTTGAAAATGTGCTGACCGTGCGTTTTTCACCCACAGAAAACTCAAGATGCTTGGATGCTTTATTTCTCGCAGATTGCTTCATTTCGTTGCCAGATTCTGTGTATGAGCAGACGTTTACGCAGCTTTCGGATTATGGGGATTTTGTGTCTTATCACGATCTAAAGGCATTAAAATATCGTAACGCGCGTTGGGGTCGTATACGTGACTCAAAGGTTCATATGATGGTAGAATCTCAGGTATTTTTGCAAACAGATATCGTAGAAGATATCGCAGAAGTTACTATCAAAGCGCTTCTTGAGCGTCCTCTAGTCACTGCATTAGCAAGTGCCTCACTGCAAAAGAACAGTAACATGTCAAGTGCGATCAATTTTGAGGTGACCGAGCTCCATGAAAGGCGTCAAATGTTTGTAAATGTGCGCAATCCAAGTCATCAGACGGTCCGAATGGAGCTGACAATTGCCGAAACCGATCGTCACATGTTCTTTTCATGCAAAAGTGATACGGATGTCAGTGCTGATGGAGAAGTTGATGATGAAACTGGAAAAATATCTCCATTGTGCTCAGCTGAGTGGAATACAGAGATTGACAATGCCGTCGCCACAGAGTGGATTATGCACAGTGCTAGTAACGTTCCCCCGTTTTACTTCCGAAAGCGAATTGTTCAAGTTCCCGCTGGAAGTGAAGCGCGACTTGGTCCCATCTATTACCTCCCATCGAAAGTCCAAAACGTAAATACGACGGTCTACGTTCGCAATCGCCTCTCGCACATTGAGGCTGTGTCTATTCAAGCACACAGTGATAAAGGTTTGCTGGCTGTTTCCGCTGACGTTGTAGCTGGTCCGGGCAAAATTGTTTTTCTTCCCGTAAAGCGCAGTGACGTCTTCGAAGCAGACGACTTGGCGATGTTTGATTCTCACTTCGGAGATCAAGCGCTGTTAAGCTTTCATATCTCAGGGGTCGACGCACTTACGGACTATACCCAAAGTGCCAATATCCTGCTTACCAACATAGGAGCACTCGGTTTAACTATTCGAAGCGTGAATATCGACGAATATGTTGATATTTTCAAGGTGTTGTCGTCGAGGTCGAAGTCGTCGGAGTCATCAGCAGTAGCGTCGCGAACGAAAGATTTTGTGGTGTCATTAGAAGAACATACCCTGAAATTTGACGAAGATCGTCGTATTATCCTTCCGGCTAATAAAACTGCGAGCTTTCGTCTCTCATTTCGCCCAAGTTGCTATGAGTCCAGTGTAAAAGGTTGGTTCACAATCGTTTCTAGTGACAGTATTAGACTGGTCCGACTTCATGGCAGCATTACAAAGGGTGCAGCTATCTCATGTTTGCGCTCGCGGACACCTTTGCGATGGCAAATTGGATTATACTGGGTCTGGATGCTTGCGACTGCGGTGACCATGATGACTATTTTTCATACAGTATCGATTGCGTACGATGGCCTGAGTTTTGAATTACTACGTCGATTTCAGCTTTTCAGACCCGAAGCATCGACCAGCAATGAGACGGTAGTACCCGATCAAAATATAGACACAGCGATTCTGAATGTAAAACAGAAAAGGCCGAAATCATGCACATTTGACACGATCAGTCGTCGCCTAGAACAGATAAAGCAGACAGGATTTACTCCATCAGCTCACGTAGAAACCCGTGCAGTCTCAAAGTTGATGGAGCAACGAGTCAAAGAACTGAATCTGAGTGAACGATGCAGTTCGCCGTCTAAAGCTGTCCTTGATGATAAAGGTAAAAAAGAGGCTGCCCTGTCTATTACCAAGGTACTATATAACGAGGACAAGGACGTCTCGTCTTCGCTTGTCGTTGAAAATGACCCAGTAGGTGCTGGTGCAGCTGAACCGGGTGCGCGTGACACTCAAGGAAATACTGTAAAAGAAGTAAAGCACAAGGACTACACAACCTCTACGCTTCCAGAGATTCTTAATGTTAATGACCGCCGCAACAGTGACGCTGAAGCAATTGACAGTATTGACAAGGGATCGAGTGAGAGCAGTGACGTGGGTTCAAGCAAAACTAGCTTTGAGTCGTACCAAAGATCACCTTCATCGTCGCCTTCGAGGACTGACCATCCAGACGATTCCAGACTTGATGCTGTTTTATCTGAATGGTCACTTTCTTCTCTTGGCAATCAGCCGAAACTTGTCACGACATTACCACCTCCTCCTATAGATACTAGCTTGTCAACAAAGCCAGAAGAGCCTTTTGAGGCATTCGAGTCATTATCGAAACGATGGCGCTCAAAAGATTGGCAGCAAAACTTAAGCAACTCTTCACTGTCTGGAAATTTTCCGGAATGGAGCAACTCGATGTTGTTTAATACGTCAAAATCCGACTCGCTTGGTTTGACAGCTAGTGGTAATCGAAGTATCGAGACTGATACAAGTGAGTTTAAAGTTGGCCCGCGGCTGAATGGCCATGATTTTGCAGCATCTGCGCCACGCGCAGGTTCATTGTCAACAAATTCGACGCCAAATGCGGCTTTGAGAAAAGCTCCTCCTGGATTTACTGCTGCAGATGCTAAGCCTTTGGAGACGCAAGCAGCTTTTGGATTTCGTCGAAACAATGGAGAGCCGTCGCGCTCTCCAT
Source organism: Plasmopara halstedii (assembly GCF_900000015.1). Classification (NCBI taxonomy): domain Eukaryota; phylum Oomycota; class Peronosporomycetes; order Peronosporales; family Peronosporaceae; genus Plasmopara; species Plasmopara halstedii. Next base: position 725,259 of record NW_020187244.1, read on the forward strand.
TGACCCTTGACTCCACGTTTGCAAGTAAGTTGCCACTATTCGGCCCACCGCTACTGTCGACGAGTAATGAAAATGTCACGCTCGGCAATGTCGGCCGAATCGGAAGTGGACGATCGAAGGTGCCCCGTGGCGTCGACCAGTCGACATTCGAATAGAATTTTCGACAATCGTCAGCCCGCAAGACAATATACTTGAGTGAGTCTCTTTCACTTTATGTAAATACTGACAAATCTGGAATTTTTATAAATTCTCATGAATAACGAAATTCGACTTTGAATTTGAGCTATTAAGGTATACGAGTTAAAAACACTACAGTGAAACCTGTCTAAAATAAACATGTTGGGACTGGGGGACAGTGTTTAATTTAGATAGGGTTTTGAATAAGGGAGGGTAGCATAATTATCAAAAATTCCCTAACCCAGGCTGGGTATATTTAA
>NW_020187244.1:725705-726824 GCF_900000015.1 Plasmopara halstedii
ATGAAAATTGACATGAATCCAAGAGATCCTCTCGCGTACAAAGACGCCATATTTTTTTCTGGCCACAAGTTTTTGGGTGGTCCGGGATCTCCTGGTGTACTGATTGTGAAAAGGAAACTTATGCAAAACGAAGTGCCGACCGCACCTGGAGGTGGGACCGTGCTTTTTGTTACTGAAAAGTCTCAAAAGTACTTAAGCGATATTGTCTCGCGTGAGGAAGGGGGTACGCCAGATATTTTGGGCAGTATTCGACTCGGTCTAGCTTTTAGGCTGAAACAACGTGTTGGAGCTAACAAGATTATGGCGTTGGAACGTCGTCACGCGCAGCACGTTCGTGAAGCATTAGTCAGAAACCCGAACATCGTGCTGCTTGGTCGCCATACATACAACATGGACCAGTTGCCAATCTTTTCAATGATGATTCGCTTTGATGACCGTTTTCTACACCATAACTTCGTGTGTGCATTGCTGAACGATCTTTTTGGTATACAAGCTCGTGGCGGCTGTCAATGTGCCGGTCCGTACGCAGCTCGTATGCTTGGACTGAATATAAAGCATACAATTGCGCTAGAACACGCTTTTACGGAAGAAGATGAAGTTATTAAGCCGGGTGTCGTTCGAATGAGTTTTCCGTACTTTGCTGACGATGCCGAAGTTGAGTACATTCTTGATGCAGTGAGATTCATAGCCGAAGAAGGATGGAAATTTCTACCACAGTATGAGCTAGACGTCCGTTCAGCTGCATGGCACCATATTTCGCGTAGTTCGGCTTACTCGTCAGCAAAGAGTAGTCTGTCAGATCTGCAGTTCTTTAGTGAAAATGCAGCTAGTTCGTCACCACAATATCAACCCACCATTCGCTGTATCGCAACTCATCGTCGGGAAAACCTCAAGCAGGCCGCACTTCAAGCAGATATCTGTATTAAAGAGGCAGCGTTGCTTCCTAACTTTCCAGAGGGTCAAAAGGTGTATAAAAAGCACGAGTGGCTGCGTTGGTTTGTCTATCCATATGAAGCTGTTGCGAAGTACAAGATGGGTGTTCACAAGGTAGCGCCCACGGCGAAGATTACAGGGCCATGTCAACCGCAATTGTACATGGAGGACGCTACGAATCACATT
>NW_020187244.1:726834-751706 GCF_900000015.1 Plasmopara halstedii
CGCGGCTTCACGGGAAACACTACCCAAGCTCTAGGTAATCGCTGAAGATGATGAGAAGCTCTCTGAGCTCCACTTTAATGGAATTGACTTGATGCTAACGCATAATAAAGTTAGCTATACACCGCGTTTCACAGCAAACCATTACTTTCGGCAACACGTGTTCAACACAATGCCGTTACATACGCTGCGTGACAAGCAAGGAGCGGAATGACGCGTAAGCAAGCAGCCTTGCAGTGCACTCTCACAATGGTAGATGAAGGCAAACTATCTTTACATTGACAACACGTCAGAGTCTTGATGAGCCATGTGATGGGATGTAAGGGAGAGGACTTCGGGAGCGATGTTACTCTTACGAGCAGGCATTGTGGGGTGCACGGAATGAAGTGGAAGTTTGAACGCAGTGGGCGCTGGTTGAGCGTGCAATGTAAGAAAAGGTATGTAGTCAAGTGTGATCCACATCTTGGTGTGGGAGGATGCAATGGGGTACATACTCTACGATAATAACCTTGCACCTTAAAAATGCAGATCTGTACAAATTTCACGTTCCACGTTTCTGTAGTTTAAATATTGAGAGATACCAAAATTGGTAGTCATGAAGACGACACGATGGATGCAGCTGCACCGGAAACATTCCTCGCTCTACCTTACAGCAAGGCTACAAGAAAGTGGACGTGCGCGTTGATCGCCGTCTTTTTTGTCAAACTCAAGGCGCAACGCCGTCCTTCTGCATATTGTCGCCCTGCGACACGTGAGATCATGTGTCATGCCTCCGCGTGCTCTGTGGTTTCTCACACAGGTGAGTTAACGACGACAGCAGCTCAGGGCCATAGCTAGAGCTCAGCTCATAGCCCTCCGGCTTTCCGGGATACTACCGAGAAGCGCGCACGGGTGCACGACGACGCGAAGCGTTATGATTGTTTTGATCATAAGCGTCCACGACGTCTGAACAATCTTGCAAAAGTGGCACCTCTTGACTCTCGCGAGTTCTCGGAGTTTGGGTATTCCCGTCACTCCACAAGATATTGGGTTAGACCCCGTCGACGACGTCAACTCACAATGTGTTCCACGTGGTAGTGGACGCCACCATTCTCATCGAGAAGAGTCGGTGGTGGGCGATGACAACTCGGTCGATCGCCGTCGGTGACTCGCGATCTCTTCGAGCGTTGGAGGGCAATGTCCGTCGTCATCGGCGTTCTGACGAGCATCTCTCTGGTCGCCTACCGCTGTGAGTAAGACCTCGAGAGCTTGGAATACTTTGTGCACCGACTGCCTCGCGTTGAGAATTATCCTGCTCTGTCGGAGCAGCTTCTAGCCGTCGAGCAGGAAAATACGTCACTTCGTGTGACGGTGGAGCGTCTTGCGCCGTTTGAAACGGAATTGTTGCACTGCGTCTAAAGCTTTCTGGCTCAGCTTCTGGGTTTTCGTTATAGCTTCTTCCATCTGCATGTCTTCGCTTTCAGCAATCGCATCGCGAACGTGTCGTAAGTCACTCAGTCTGGCAGACAGGAAGTCATGGACTTCTTACGAACATTGAGGGGGCTGACATCAGCTAGCCGTCCGGTTATTATTTCCCCACCAAGCCCTGAGCCATGGAATGGCGGCGTCAGCGGGACGAGAGGATAAACAAGACCGTTCACGTAGAACGGCGTGTAGCTGGTAGATGAATGCACTACATTGTTCAGAGCAAACTCTACGAGTGGTAGCATGGCGCTCCATCGCTTCGGCGTCTCGGCGCAGATGCTACGAAAAATGTCTTAAATGACGCGTTTCACGAGCTCAGTTAGACCATTGGTCTGCGGATGGTCCGCTGTTGACATAGTCAGCTTGGTGCCCAGCACCCTGAAGATTGTAGACCAAAACTTCCTAGTGAAGCGTGGGTTTCTGTCAGAGACAATTGACTCTGGGAGTCCAATGCTGTCGAAAGACAAGATAGACAAACAGCGTCGCTGTACCCAAACCGTCGATTGTGTCCGAAACTGCCGCGAGATGATCCATCTTGTTCAATCGGTCCACAAAGACCAACACACCCGTTTTGCCCGCCGAGTTCTCCAGCAGGCCAAACGCAAATTCCATACTCATTATTTGTCAACTCTCGGAGGGTCCCGGTAATTCGGCCAGCGGTGCCGCCACATTTAGATAAGGTTTCACCCTCTTACGCGTCTTATACGTGTTCATATATGCGCTCGTCCATTAGTACAGCTTGGGCCACAAAAAGTGGCACCAAGCTGTACGTCTTCTCACGACTGAGATGACCATTGAGTGGGGTGTCATGGGCCTCATAGAGGAATCTGTATTCTAAAATCTCATCGTGAGGAACCACAATTTGTGGCGTATCCGTTGAGTCGGTGCTATAATACAGCAAACCGTTATATAGCGAATATCGGTGTAACCGTGCGAGCAAACGCGCCGACAATTTACTGTCCGAGTTTCCAAACTCCTTGCTCCCGCGAGCCTGTAGCAGCACATATACTGTCACCCGTGTTTGCGGTGTGGGTCCAATCCGTCACTGACGACGTCACCGTCGTGTCAAGAGCAAGCTCATAGCTCGGTCTGCATGACACGCATCAGCCAGAGCATTCTGCTTTCATGGCTTATACTTCACCTCAAAGGTATATTCTGCAAAGAATGGTAGCCATTCTGCGAGAGGTGAGACGACTGAGTTGCAGTGCATAATGACGCATGATCTGTTTAGATCCCAAACGGCTTTAAACAAAGCAGGTGCACCCTGGACTTGACAAGTGCATAATTCACATCAAGTAATTCCTGGTCGTAGACATGGTAGTTCCTCTCCACAACCTAATGCTGGTGAGATTCGAACGATCACCCGATCTCGCCGCTTGGTGTCTGCTTGCAGCAGTGCACAGCCGATGGCAGAATCCAAAGCGTCACAGACGAAACTAAAAGTACGATCAAAGTCGGGCAGCGCCAGTATTGGTGCATGAAGGAGGCTGTCTTTGACCCTGTCAAAAGCCTCCCGAAGCTCGGCGTCCCAACACCATTCCGTATCCATTTTAAGGTGACTCGACAATGGTCGTGTCATTTCCGCATAATTCGCGCTATACTCGTGCAAGTAGTTAGCGAGGCCAAGCCACTTGCACAAGCTCTTTTGATTTTTTGACACCGAAAAGTCCACATTGGCTTTGACCTTCGTGAGACCCGCTCGAAGCCACGCTTCCCAATGAAGCATCCTAAGTTGGGAATTTCTTCCGCGCCGAAGGAGCTCTTATCGGCACTAGCATACAGCTTATTCGAGCGCATGAACTCGAGCACCGCTCTAAAATGAACGATGTGGTTCTCTCCATCTGTCCTCCCGTGCTCCGCACGACTGTGGACGAAGATGTCGTCGAAGTGTGTTTGTGCATACGCCCGGTGGGGGCTGAACAACTGCGTCACAAGACGATTAAAATGTTGCTGGTGCGTTTGACAGCCCTTGGAGTATCACCAGCCACTCCCAGAGCATCCTGCACTGAGTACTAACCGCTGTCAGCGGAATATCACTCGCTCTCATGAGCAATCGGTAATAACCATCGACCAAGTCGAGTGCGCTGTACTTTGAACAGCCAACCATATTGTTCTGGAGAATATCAAGCTTATTGTAAGAGTGAGCGATAGACCACTTGTCGTTTGGCTTCCGGACACAAAGTGTGGGTGTCGAATAGGGAGAATTGCTCTCACACACCATTCTCGCGTCGTGCTTCGCGCGGAAGAAGGCGTCTATGACGCCGCACTGCTCCTTAGACAGGGGCCATTGGCATATTACGCAGTATTTGGTCCGGGATGAGGAAGATCTCGAGACGCACACCTCGGTCCGGAGGTAGGACCGACGGCGGGTCTTTAGAGACGGCATCTTGAAATTTCTTCACCAAATTTTTTAAAACCGAAAACCGCTTCTTGCGATCAGCAACCTCTTGGTGTCCTCCAGGACAGCTTGATCCAGAAGCGACGATGAGTCAATCTCATCTACCAATCGTATAATGACCACTCTGGCTAAGTCGCCTGTCTTCAAGGCACCGCCGAACTCTTCGAAGGACATCTCGTCTAGCTCAAGAAGGGCGTTCACCGTGCGAACAGCCTCGAGAATGACGTCGCTGTCTTCGCTGTCTTCGTTTCGCGCCGAATTGTTGACAAGGGTATATAGATGTACTCTATCGTCTACACCAGACGCACCCTGGATCAGGGTCGATGCCCTGCGCTTGGAAGACAACATACAACCTCGCCGTCTCCTTTCTAACGTCTCATCAAGACCAGTAGAACACGCAATCGGCGTTGTCAAGTGTCCCCACTCCCTGCTGCATCGAAGCTTTGATGTTATTGGCAACATTCGACAAAGAGCTGCTATTTCTGCAGTCTTAATCCAGTCGAAAACGCGCCACTCCACGCGCATGCCCTGGACCTCGTCCAATCATACCACTCTCGGCATGCAGCAACTGCTTCGAGACGTGAGCAGTGCCAAGTGGATTACGTGCCACTCCACGTGCATCATTGAGGCCTCGCCCTTGATCCTAGCCGACCATGCCACTCTGGACATGCAGCGACTGCTCCAATACTTGAGCAGCGCTCAGTGGGTTATGTGCCACTCCACGTTCAGACCGCCAGCCACGCTCTGGAATCCTGTATAAAACAAATTTGGTGTTCGACAACTTGGATTCCCCGTATTTCCGGCACATTTACCATCCCGGTCCATTGCCCGAGCCAGTTCATGAATCACCAAAGTTCCACCAGGAGACGTGCGAGTAAGGCCCAAGGTCTTCGAACTCCAGTCAATATTTGGCTCATGATGTTCCAACCATGTCATACCAAGGATAAGGTTATACTTTGCATCCAAGTCTAATACTAAGCAGCGTTCCACGCTGTCGAAGTCAATAAACTTGACATTGAGGTCTACAAAGACCCTCGGCACCCGTCGTCAAGCAAACAGTGACGGTGTCACTCAACCGAGCATTCAGCGCCTCAGCATACAGCTGACTTCCTGTGATCGTGGAGCGTCGAGCGCAATTTCCAGACGCCCCAAAATTGATAATAATCTTCCATGGCTTCTCAAAGCCCTTCACAGTCGCTTCTACGACTAGCAAGCTCGGCTTGAATACACTTTCGTGTTCAAGAGCACGGGGCTCTTCGGGGCTGGGCCCTGCTGCCCTCAACCTCTATAAAGCTCATCAGAATCCAGTTCTTCACCACTATGGCGTCCTGCGCCTATTTGAGGTTATCCTTTTCGCGACAAACCAGACTAGTTAGAAGCGGGACATCGGTATGACGAACCTTTTTGCGCCTTGCGCAGGAGACAACCAGTCCGAAAGTGACGGGTGTCCTTACAGACAAAACGCCGTCGAGTGTTAAACGCTGCTCGGCAGCTCGGAGCTCTCCCTCTTCTTTCTCAGCATTACTTAAGTTCATTGGCTCAAGTCGACTCGACGAGATTCGAGGGTGTGCATTCCATCCAAGTCACGCCGACCTAAAAGTTGGATACGGCATTTAATGCAACATTTACCGCTTCTTCGAAAAAGAAGGATGCACTCGGAAGACTTCCATTCTGCTCACGCCAGTGCGGAGGCTCTCTATAAAGACGGTTACTGCGGCCACCTTGGGGAGATGGTCGCATGCCATCCCGGCAATGAGAGTTTTCAACTCATGGACAAAGTCCACCAACTCCTTCTTGCCCTGTCGGGTGGCAAGGAAACGCGATCGCACGCGATATGCCTGATTAGGCGGCGAGAACAATCGCAAAAGCTGACGCTTCCCCTCCTTCCAGGAGGGGAACGCGGCTTTAACCGAAGCTTTGCACGTTCGTGTCCCTTCTTGCGCTATTAATTATAGATAGATAGCGCCACGCGCTGTTGATCGCAATGGAGCATGACGGATGCCATAGCCCTTTCGGCCTCTCTTGCTTTGAGCAGGAGACTCTCTCCATCCTTATCCCCGAACGTCTTAACGCTCACTATGAGCGGCACGGGTCGGGAGAAGTAATTTCTCGTCGACGGTGGCGTCATGGACGCAGTCGCCGCCGACAGCTTCTGCTATAAGTGCTCTAGCGAATCGTTTTCATAGCTCAAAAACGCCTTTAGGCGCGCGTTTTTCGCTTCGATACCTAGCAGAACAAGGTGCTCCGCGCCCTCTGAGCCCAGCAATGACATCAACTTATTTAGTCCGTTCACTACGCCCTGGGGCAAATAGGAGTATTGAACCTTCCTCACAAAAGATCAGTCGTAATGAAGGCATAGATTGACAACAATTGCTACCAAGTTTAGCGGGGCTGCCATAGCTCTTTAAAGAACCAGGACGAGTGCAGTGGATCGCAATCCGCTGCCTCCAAGAGTACATAAAACATTAACTAAGGTAACGAGACTCTTCCGGCAGAGCTGCCAATACCTAAAATCTTAGGTTTTCCTGTTAATATACTAAAACCCAATAAATATGCATTACTACTGGCAATCCTGCCATGCAGTGGCTTCTAGGTACGGTGTAACCAAATCATTGTGTGATTACACCAACCTGTGTAATCCACACTTATGTACGGTCACCTTTCATACAAGGGTACGTGTAACCCCGTTACAGTGAGATTTAATGCATCAACAAGGAAAGAGGCGGAGGAGTATAATATGGAAACTTATAAATTGAAAAAGTCAATTTGTAAGACTAAAGAGTCGATCTTACGATTCAGCTAGATTAATGTACCCGCTATCATGTTGATGGAGGGACATTTCGACTAAATTTACATTTTGGAACAATTCAAAAAATTTCTAGAATTTGAAGTTAGCACATGCGCATGAGCGCAAAAACGTCATATTCCCATTAATCAAGAACAGTGTCCAATGCGTACTTGCCAGCATAGAGTCTGTCGCATTCTGCGGGTGGCACCAGGTTACAGACTTACAAAGCTAAGCCCTCCTCTTTGATAAAATAGGGTCAAGTAGCTCAAGCTTCTCAATCTGATCGCTCGCTTTCTGAAGCGCCTAACCTGCTTGCATTGACGTCATTGGTCAATGCGAAGAGTTTTGGGATGAACAGGTTGCTAGAATTATTTCATAAAAATTAAATACAATAATTTAAAAAATGGCCAACACAAGCGGAGTGAGTCTTGAGGTTGTGCCTAATATTAGTAGGATATGGGTGTTACGCATAAAATCAGCTTGCAGGATCAATGTTAGGACTAAACTCTCGCCAATGTTGTGGTAAGTGCTCCTGACGCTAAGGTTTTGTCCACTGCGATATTCTAAGGCAAGGTGCTGAGTAGCGACTTGCAAAACCTGAAGTCGTTAGCCTATCACAAGAAACTAGTTACTTTCTTGAAGTGCTGAATTCAAGATGGATATAAGTACTTCCATCCCTCGCGATATGAGTCTGTTATGAGAATGAAGAGCATTTACGGGGCTGATATCGCTCTGAAAGCGTGATGGGATCGACTAGGTTAAATAATCAGGCCGTCGATTTAATAATGCTACCTGATAAGCCAAGCGCTGGGTGCGGGCCTGGTTTACTTTCAGCCTGTCCATGAGCACGGCAACCCTAACGTGTCCAGATCAAAGTGGTACCGCAATCATGCGCATTCCTCAAATGTAATCATTCGAATAGCTTAATTTCTGAGATGGCGCAAACGCTGGCGGAACTCATGCGTCACCGATATAAACGCGACATGCAGCACCTCGTAAAGCTGTGACGAACATCCAGGCGCAATCAAATTGCGCGTATACACTTAACCTTTCGTTTGTGCGCTCCGATTTGTCAGGAACAACGCAGATTTGAGGATATGAAATTTTCGATAATTCCGACTAAGAATCCAAAGATTTTTAGCTTACCTCCCTTCAATAAGGTGCAGCTTAAGCGGGTAGAGACCTCGACGCTAGAATAGGCGATAACGATCGCGATCCAGAAGGAGTACAGCCATACGCAGGCTCGTACCCGGCCCATGGGATGGCCCAGCGGCGATGGCTTCAGAGCAGCTACCGCCAGCTGACCTACGTGTGGTGTCATCAGGATCTTGCTTGGCGGACTTGACGGTGGCAAGTCGGGGTACATTACCGTTACCCGATTTATGAGCTTGAGCAAGGGAGACGTAAGATAGTGCTCGCGAAGTCGATGACAAAAGCCTCGCGACCGGATCCTGAACGATATATATGGCCAAGAGAGGATTCTAAAGTTTCATAGACCGTGCGCGGTAGGGAAGCACGCTAAAGATTAGCATCTGAGCTGCATCCACTGTACGAATGCCACAGGAGTCCTTAAGGTAACGCCAAATCATTTTGTGCGCTGACAGACATGTGCTATATATGCTGCTGATGCTTAGAATATTTCTAAAAGGATCATACGGTCACTTAAAAATGAACAGCAACGGCGGAGACCCAAATGCAATTTCACGAAATAAAACTTTATAATTAGGAAAGGACGCTGTTCGCTGGTTCCTGTCTGACAGAAGACTACAGATCAAACTTTAAGAAAAATGCAAATCGATTTTTCAGTAGCGAAATATGTTGCGCACACCATATTCATAATTGTATGTTATCCACATGAAAAATGTACCATGTACTAACTGAATGTTCCATTGACAAGAAAAAGACCGACTATCCACATTATGGGCGGAGGTACGTGGCGGTTCGAGAGGCTACGTGAGCTGATCATTTCTAGCTTGTCTAACGCTTGCATTTTGTTTCTGTTCTCACTTGATAGGCTACTTGTGCGGCACTATTTTCAGCTTTATCGGCTTCGTTTTCCTGGTACACTGATGTGTTGCTTTCAATGGTCGCGCTTTACTCATCTTGACTCAAGCTTTGCTCATATTTGACCGTTACTTATGAATGTGATATATCCCAGGTGGTCGTGGGCTGCTTGCTGAAGCTGCAACCTATATACATTCATAACGCCAAGACACCCAATTCTGGTGCTAACTCGTGCTTTGAGGCGGGTGCGTTCTCTGCAAATTTGCATGTTTTGGTTAACTTCAAATCTTCTGAATGATAATGTGTGTATGTGACTCATTGTCTATTGATGGATTGCTTTGGTGCTTCCCAGCCATGCTGTACGCAGTCGCGATGGGTGTGTGCTACACATTGTGGCGTAAAGAAAAGCTCTGCGCAGGTGAGATGGAATTTCTCTCGGAGAGCCTAACATTCAAACGAGATCGCGCCTTCTATGGGTCCGAAGAATCAGAAGAAGAACTACCACTTGCGAGGAACATGTCTCCCATGCCGCGCATGGTGTAGAAGTCTCAGACTTTGTCGACGTCAGATCAGCGATGTTTCTAAGACTACAATTGTATGCATAAATTAGGATGTTGAGTTCGGCTTTTAACTTCCAGACATTACTAAGTGTTCATGCCTGCTCTTGAGACTTTTCCAGGATTATTTTCAAGTCCTTGGTTTTATGTGATTCACACAAAAAATTCTCTTCGAATGAGGTAGATCTCAGTAACAAACTCTTTTCAGATGAGCGACTGGCCTTCTGATTCATCGAAGCCAACAGCAACAGGCTGGGACTCAACTGGCGACATAGAGCATTTGAGCTCTCGTGAGCAACATCAATTACGAGTATCTTCTGTGCTAAAGCAACTGCCACGCGCTCAGGATGAGGACGCGCCTGCTGTCACAAGCAATGTGCAATCCACAGCGCTGACCACATACAGCGCCACAGGGCTTTCTGATCTTTACGACTCGTCAGTTTATACAAGCAGTAAGCACAGTAGCTACAGTAGTTCCGGGACCTACAGCCGACCAAAAAAAGTCTTTACGGGTCTATCGAATCAGGGTGCCACGTGTTACATGAACAGCCTACTGCAGAGTATGTTTATGACACCCGAATTTCGCCAGGGACTGTATAATTGGACGTGTCACCGCGTGATTCATGAGATAAATCAGGATATTGCTCAAAAGGATGATGAAGAAGAATCTGACGTTGAAATAGAGGCAGACGAAGACAATATTCCATTGCAGCTTCAGAAACTCTTTGCCAAGTTGCAGCTGACAACCCAGGACTCGATATCGACCAAGGCACTAACTAAAAGTTTTGGGTGGACAGGAGCTGACGTCTTTCAGCAACACGACGTACAGGAATTATGCAGAGTGCTGCTAGATGCATTGGAAAAATCATTTAGAGGAACCGTGAATGAGAGTCTGGTGAATGATTTGTATCAGGGATCACTTAAGGATTACGTGCAGTGCTATGAGTGTCGATATGAAAGCTCGAGAATCGATAATTTTCTAGATTTGTCATTGGTCATTCGACCGTTCGGCTCGACCGAGATGATGAAGACCGTGGAGGAGGCAATTGAGTTATTTCTAAGACCGGAAGTGCTGAAAGACGAGAACCAGTGGATGTGTGACAGATGTAAAGTAAAGCGCAATGCTATCAAGGGACTCAAATTTTCTAAGCTGCCGTATATTTTAATGCTGCAGTTAAAACGCTTTGACTTCGACTATGCCACGATGAACCGCATTAAGCTACATAACGAGGTGACTTTTCCGAAATATTTGGATATGAACTCGTATGTGAGTGGTGAAAATGGCTCTGCTCGTGGAAAAGTTGCTAGAAAAATGTCGATGGAGCGCCACGAATTGGAGGGCAGGCACTATCATAATTCACAAGAACATGCACCACCCTCTTTGCCTTCTTCGCCATCCCCAACACCTGGATTGATCGCGGCAAATGACAGAAATCGTCGTCTATCCTCTATGGATGAGTCACATCCGGTGACATTTGATGACGAACTAGGCGATGGTACTGATAACGATGCGGACGATGCTCTTATTGATACTTGGAGCCCGACTTTTGATCCAAGAATCATGGTAAAGCGTTCAGGCCCTCATGTTTACGAACTCTACTCGATTCTTATTCACTCTGGCAGCGCGCTTGGCGGACATTATTATGCGTATATAAAGTCTCTAGAGACGGGCAAGTGGTACAATTTTAATGATTCTTCTGTCAGTGAGATTTCAGATACGGAATTGAAGTTTGCGTTCGGGGGCACAAGTGGCACTGGCTATAGCGTGCGCCACAGTACATGCGCGTATATGCTTATGTATCGACTTGTCGATGCCGACAAGAATGTAAATGTGATTAGCCCAGAAAACATTCCGCAATATTTAAAGGATAAAATCTGTGCAGATGAGGAAAATATTCATAGACTTGAGCAGGAACGGGTTGAAAAAGCTAAACAGGCTCAGATTAAATTTTATATGAAAGGATCGCAGACAAAGAATTTAGAGAAAACTATTTATGTTTACAAGACTGCAACAATCCGCGAAGTACTTAAGACAGCGTGCGAGGAGTTCGCGAAGGATGAAGATGTTGTCATCCCATCGTTAGAAAATGTGCGGCTGCGAGGATACAACGAATACAATTGCCTGCTTTCGGACACGTATAATGATAAGGAAAACATGACGTTGTCATCGTTAGGAGTTTGTTCTGGCCAACATATGTTTCTTGAAGTGAAAAGTGACGATGAATTGTGGGAGGAGTATGACCCGACAAAGCTACAACTTTTCGTTCGTCGCTTTGTCGACTTGGAATCGGATGCTACACAAGCAACATCTCGTGTTTTCTTTATGGCAAGGTGCATCCAACAGGACGAAGTTTCAAACGTGGAAACACTTTGCGCTGCCATTCAAAAAAAATTTTCAGTTCCTGTCGGGCAACAGATTCGTTTGATAAAGAAGAGTGCTAGTCCGTACAGTATTTTTGCAGCCGACATTCTAAACGCGAATGACGATGACCGTACACGAAGCTTGCGCTTAAAAATGGACTTGCACTTGATAAATGGAACTGAGTTGTATTTTGAGGAAACGACTGATCTTCAACTTCCTTCGCCCGCGAAGGCATTCTTTGAGCGTGAGGCGAACATGATCACAGTCAACTTCAAGTATTTGACAAATCCAGCGGAGCCAATTCGTATTGATCGAAGAGAAACTGTTCGACTACTCAAGGACCAAATCAGTGCCAAAATCGGGCTTCCTTCTAATAAATTTAAGATTCTTCGCGGCATTAACAGTGCTGGTGTTGAGATAAAGGCGATTGATAGCACTTTGTCCAAGTTGTCAATCGGCTCGAATCATACAGTCTTTGCATTAGAGGGCACTCCGCTCAAAACGGGCGAGTATAACTTCAGACTGATGTTATACAACGCCGCAAACACCTCTTCAGCATCTTTAGAGAGCGACCGAAGCAGCCATCAACACCAGATTATTACCGAGACTTGTGATAGAAACAATTTGTTTGACATTGACGAAGTGCTTTTGGCAATAGGAAAAGATGATGCGTCGTTGACGTTTGTGAGCCAAGTGGTCATAAGCGAGGAAATGCTGGTGGATGATATTCGTATCAAAGTGTGGAATGACTTAATGGGAAAAAAAAGTGTACAATTTGGCGACCATAAGCTGACTCCATCTCATATCCGACTGCGTGATCTACGCCAAAATATACTGACCACCGTTTTAGTAGATGGTCAAAATCTCGTTGAAGCATCTAAGCTTGCAGTGTACGAAGGAAGAAGTATTGTGGCAGAGATCTTACCAGAACCGGAGACGTTAGCGATTAGCCACAGGATTGTTGAATTCGCGTACGTGAATCGTGCGACGTGGCGATTTGACAAAAGATTACGGCGAGAGGTGATGATTGCTTCTTCGGAAGAAAAAAATCATCCGGATACATATTTGGTAGATGCTGCAAGTGCTGCATTCTCAATTCCAGCAGAGCGTTTAGCATTTGCAAGAATTCCACACCACCGCGACTCGATTGATATTCTGGAAGTAATTTCCTATGAGTTTTTACCTGCTTCTGCGCTTGCAAACCAGGAATCCGAATACCAAGTGTTTTATCTCGTCGTCGATACCGATGTAAACATAACGCACATGGACTTTCATGAGCGCCAGCTCATTCAAAATTATTTGGCCAGGAAAAGCGATGAAAAGACGCAAGCACTACGTGCCAAATACTCGTCTAGTAACAGTAATTCAAACCAGTATCAAAAACCTAAGGAAGCCGCGTTGGTCATTCGAACTCGTTCCAAAACGAGTGAGCACAAAGGTGCTGGAAGCGCTGGAAGCAGCAATGAAAGAAATTCGAACGGTGTAAGCATTCACACTCCCACTCGTACCGACAAGGCCGCGGCACGTCATAATACCTCGTCTGGCACGGACGACGAGGACGACAACGACTTTATGACGGGAAAGACCGAACCTATAGACATGGATCTTTTCGGCGACTTGACATAATGATTAAATTTTCACTTTTTAAATTCCCCTTTCAGAGGTATCAACTCGGATCACGATTTATCCTTTTTAAATAGTTTATACACGACAGGAAGATAATCCAACACACATCTAGCGTACAATAAATGGCCGTGATTGAAACCAGAAAATTCATGCTAATTAGCTTCGGAAGTTGTTGGGTTCTTAGGAGTGGATGGAACGAAGGAGGTGATTGCAAGGTCATCACTTGCTCCTGAGATATTGCTACGAGTGCAATCACTATGACGATTTCGGCACGTTTTTGAGTTGCACGAGCATCTTCCGCTACAGATACGACCTTGCGACTTGCAATCGCATGCCTTGGTTGCACATTTTCCGTGACAGGAGTAGCAGGAGACTACAACGGACGACCGCATCTTATCAGCTTCATTTATGGCATCAGCACTTTTCGATTCCTTCATTGCTGTCATGCTTCTGCCTCTCCTCTTGTTGCATCTATTGTAAGTTCGCTCGTTCTCCACATAGTCTGGGTCTGCTTCATTGTTGTCCACTTCTTCGTCGCTACTGCTAAATAACGTCTCGATCGTTTCATAAGACTCCCGTTGTTTCCGCTTTCTTGGCTTTTTGATTGTTTTCTGCTGCTGCAACACCTCGAGCGACTTGACTGTTTCCATAAGTCTGGTCTCCAGTTCCGACACTGTCTTGCTTTGACTTTGTCGCTCGGCCATCAAATTTTTAATCACGGAATCCTGAGCAATGCGGCAGCTTGAAAGAGTCCAGCACTCTTCCTTGCATTCAATTACCATATCGACAAGATGCCGAATCAAGTGGTGACAAGAGTCAACCTTTGCGGGAAAAAGTCCAGACGGCAGCGTAACTTTCTTGTCGATACTTTCCAGCTTCTGCTGAAGAATACGTATATTATCCGTTTTCATACACAAGTCTTTCTGCAATTCAGCGAGCTGATTTGCATATTCAGCGGATGAAAATGCCTCTAGTCGTGCTTTCTCCGCAGCCAAAGCTTTCCGGTCGGCAACGTTTGCTCGTATTGCTTCTTTTGCAACGTAGATTGCTTCGCATGACGCTACCACCTGCTGCAAAAGCTTTGCATTCATATCTATCGACTGAATGTCAGATTCTTGGACTAGACTGTTAGAGAGCGAGTGCATAGTGTTGGTTGCTTTTTCACCGTCAGTGTCTGCCATCGTCGGTGACGGTAGATTGTCTGCGTGTTTACCCTTCTTTGGCGCCATCGACCCATCCCTTCGCTGCACAGCAATGTTTTCCTTCGCGGCAATGGATCGTTGCCTCTGAAACTCCCTCAGTTGCTGCAGCCTCGACAAACGACTGCTTTGGCTACCTCTGTCGCCTCTTCCATTCTGCATGCCAGCCTCCACTCTAGGCTTTATGGTAGAGTGTGAGATTTGACTCGCTTTGAGCGTTCTCAAATCTTCATGCGCGGTGATGCCCTCTCCAACCAGGCCATCTGCAATCTTTTTCCACTTGTCCTTGATATTATTTGCTAGGCGAAGTTCTTCTTTTAGCTTGCGATTCTTCTCTTGCAAGGCTTTTATGTCTGAACCTGAGTGCATCGCTTCGATCTGAGCTACGTTGTCTGCACCACATTTTTGTGACTGCTGAAGAAGCTGCAGATGAACGATCTCGAGCTGTTGTTTCAAGTACGCCACCTCATTTTCGACACTCAGCTCCTTATTAATGACAGCTTTGTTTTCAATATTACGTGTTCGCGACGCATATCGCAGTGTGTTTGACGTCTCCTCATAATTTACGTCAGCGGGACTGATACACGCAATCATAAGCGTCTTACTATTACCACCAAGACTATCTTGAAGCAGACGCGTTAGCTTTGAGTCCCGGTAAGGAATATGTACTGACGGCAAATTTGTACGACTGCGTTCACACAGCGCATTAATTACATTACCGAGTGCAAGTAACCCACGATTTATGTTTACACCCTCTTTAAAACGTGCACCTTCTGATTTGGTTCGTCGAATTCGTTCAGAGCCGGCTAGATCCACCAAGTGAAATTTTGAAATTCGAATTTCTGTGTCGTCACGACGCTCCATGGTAACTGTGCAGATTGCGTGCGAGCGACTAGATTGACAATTCATGTTTGTTGAAGCTGTAGCGCGAAGCGATGTTCCCGAACGTAACAACAACTTCGCATTATCGATCGAATTTATAATGTGTTCACTGAGTCCATTGACGATAATGCCACGATTACCATCACCACGTACGGACAGTCCGGAGCTGGTCGGCAGCGCATCAGAGGAAGAGTGCGATAGCAGGTCTCGAATTTCTTCATTGAGAATCTATGACAAGAAATCAATTAGCAAGAAAAGTTACTTGTAGTAATCCATATATGTAAAGAACGTAACCTTGTTTACCTCCAAATACGACATCTTGATAATAGTATGCTGCGAAATCGCCATCAAGTTTATCCGCTGGAAAATCTATCTTGAAATATCAAAACAATTTTTCGATACTTTGTAGAAACGTGAAACTTCTTACATTCTCGATCACGCGCAAAATGATGCCACGGTCACTTGACGTAACACTTGAAGCAAACTCGTTGCCCATTGTGTATCTTTACGCAAAAATACATACCATAATTAAGCAGCTCATAAGTAATGTTATCCGTTCTAAAACTCTGCTCACGTCTTTCCGGATCCCGTCTGTCCGTAGGCGAACACAGTCGAATTGTACCCAGCAAAGTATTGATCAATCATTGGTGACACTAACTTTTCGAAGACAATTTCCTGCGGCATTTAAAACGTATAAAAATCTAACAATCACACGACTATCAAGCGATCAATTGCGCTAGAATGATTACCTGTTGTGTCGCTGCTGGAAACGCTGCATCAAAGTCAAACTGCTTCTCGGCTAGCACGACACTGTCGTCCAGCACATCGACGCACACTTCTGATCCTTGTAATAACTCATTAGAGCTTAGTGGTCGGACACGCACGGCCACTTTGACGGCATCTTTATCAACTAGTGTCTCTATATCCCGCGCCATCAATGCCATTTATAAATAAATGTGATATTTCTGTTGCATTTAACAAAATTCTTGAATCTTTTTCTCCAATCGTAAAGCCAAGATCCAACTGGCTCGAGTCGCCCTACCCACACTGCGCAGTCGAAAAGCCCAAATTGCAGTGCAAGGCAAGCAGTCGTGAAGGCGTGCGATCGCCTTGTCAAGCATGATGGAGCCAGAGCGCACTGAGAACATCTCAGAGGAGAAACCACTGGTAGACATTGACCTTGTTCTCGTTTTCTGGGACTTACATATTGACAATGAGAAATGTCTTTTTAAAATTTATCTTTGAATAAATGTTCTTATGTGTAGCTGTCGGAAGAATCCGTGGGTATCACGATTAACGAATCAATTTCTGGGATAATTGTTTTGAAAGTCAAGACACTCAGCGAGAAGCCGCTGCGTGTAGAGATTGTGCACTCGGCTAGCGTGGCGGAGCTCAAGGAACTCGTGAAGAAGAAAGTCAATGCCGAGGGCAAGTTTTTGCGTCTAATTCATCAAGGCAAGATGCTCTCGGATGACAAGGCCACATTAGAAAGCTGCAAGGTCAAAGACGATGACTTCGTTCATTGTGCAATCAGTGCGGCTCCTCCGAAAGCGATAATCAATCAAGTGAGAGATCATTCTAGCTAAAATACAGTAATGCCGTATAATCATTGACGATTAATGGAATATGTTATAGGTCGCGTCTACAGCTATTGAATTAGAGGAACAAGATGATGAAACCACGAGAAGGGGCTTCGACAGGCTACGTGATAGACTTAGTCGGGAGGAGATTCAGGCTTTACGTTTATACTTTTATCCTCAACTTTCAGTCTTCATAAGCCGGGCTGAACGCATTCATGGTGAGAGCAGTGAGGACCGGATTTATCGATTGGAAGAGGAGTGGATGGCATCTCAAGGACCGCAGTCTGAGTTTGGTATGATTCGCACTGGAGTGATTGTGGTATTGATTGCTGATAGCAACTTGTATTGGTTGCGCTTGCAGCACTTAATGTTGTGCCAACGGCGCGTATTGCGACAGATACTCAAATTGATATAAATGGTATGAGCAACTCGATCCTGGCAGCAGATAATGAAGGCACCGGCACTGAATTTCTTTGGGGGTTCTTGATGGGCCTATTGCTTGGTGTATTTATGCTATTAATGGTAAGTTTTATAATTTGGTTTATGTGCTCGTATCTAGTATTAATGCTCGTATCCTGCTTGTGTCTATTCCTTCAGCTTCTTGACCGTTCCGTCCCTCGAAAGCAAAAGGTTGGCCTGCTACTCGGCGTGAGCATGAATTTTTTCTTGAGTGTTGTGCCACGTGCTGTGTCCGACCAATAGAATGCCGATTGTAGTATTAGCTACAGGGACTTGGCCAATGTATACTTGAATCACGAAGTTGAACATGTGTAACAATACACTATTTTTTATTTTTCACCAATTATCTCCGCTTTCTTGGGTTTCATCAGAGAAGTGCAGCCATTGCCTCAACCTTGTCGTTGCTACCATGCTCTCTGTGAACCATGAGCTAGAGCAGAAATTGATCACCGAGCAGGAGGACCAGGGCTATGCTTCTCAATCGATTACACCAGAAAGTAAGAGGCGCAAACGCACTTCTAATGGATCTAACACCGGTAAAGAACTGACGGTAGACCAGAAAGCTGTCGTGAAGATGTATGTGATGCGTGACTCAGCGGGGGGCGTCAAGTGTTGTTATTGCGGGAAAGAAATAACTGCTCGCAACGTGGATCGCTGGGCATCACACCTGCGTGGTTGTGTTAAAACCCCAGACGACGTCAAGGCGCAAATTCAGCCAACTCGCGGCGCTGCAACACCACCTTCTGAAACTAGCATTTTACTTCCAGTGCAGTCTGTTTATCAGACAGGAAATACGGAAATTATAACGGCACCTGCAAACGCAATACAGGCGACGATTCCGATAAACCACACATCCAATCTTATTGGCTCCAGCTACAACGAGGTCTTCAAAGTGCACGTTTCCAAAGACTACATGAAATTCAACGCTGCGCACTTTATTGCATATAAGGTAAAGGGCGTAACTGTATCAAGTGCGGTGGATGAGTCATATAAATGTGGCTGCGGTTGTATATTCAGGGCTTTCGCGAGAAGTTGCATGGACATAATTACCGCTTGGCTGTCACAATTACAGGACAAGTAGGCCCAGATGGTTACGTTGTAGATTTTGGAGAGATCAAAAAGATCTCGCGGGTCATCTGCTCAGATCTGAACGAATCCTTTCTCGTGCCTATGAACAGTGATGCACTGAAGGTAAAAGACGATGATTTACAGTAATAAAGTTTTTGGTGCTCACTGGTTTTTTGGTGTCCGTGCTGTGCTTTCAGATTTCGTTTGATGGCACGAATGTACACATCTTAACAGAAGACATGGCAAAGTTCAGTTTTCCAAAGGCGGACTGCTCATTGTTGCCGATTGTGCACTCTTCGGCCGAGGAACTCGCGACTTATATTGTACGCGATGAAGCAGTTTTCATACTGGACGTGTATCACTTACACGTTGTTGCTGCGTTTGTTTAGAGTAATCAACTTATCGATGCTTTTACGCTCGTTGCACTTTTGGTAAGAACACTTTGCATATTAAATGCTTGTTACATACTTAATATGGATTATCGTTGCTAGAATCGTGGTGTGCGAAAGATCGAGGTGAGCATCTCAGAGGCCAACCAACAGTTTGCTACGTACGAGCGTACCATTTTAGCTTAAGAGATTAGAGGGAACAATCAATAAACAAATACAAAGGCTTCTCATTTAGTAATAATGTATAAGCAAGAAATGGGATCACAAGCTGTTTCCGATATTGCACACCTGATTGGAGGATATTTCGCATGTCCACCAGCCAACCAACGTTTGTTTCCTATTTCGCGACCTCCGAAGCCCTCATTCGACAAAACGAGAAGAAACGAGCAATAACACAGAATGAACAGTGGCGACCGATACGGCGATTCTTCCTCTCGACGTGACTACGGTGGAGGTGGCGGATATAGTGGTGGATACAGCAGCTCGCGTGGTGGAGGGGGTGGCTATAGTGGTGGCCGCGGTGGTTACGGTGGTGGAGGTTACAGCGGCGGTGGTGGTTCTGGGTTTGGAGGCGGTCGGGGTGGGGGATATGGAGGCGGAGGTGGCGGTGGCGGCGATCTCGGTTCAAATCTAGACTCTTATATTCAGTGGGACATGTCTAAACTTCCGGTGTTTGAAAAGAATTTTTACTACGAGCACCCAGATGTGACAAAAAGATCAGCGGATGAATACGAAAAATGGAAACGGGAACACCAGATAAATGTCACTGGTAAAGGTGTTCCTAAGTGCGTCCTGTCTTTTGAAGAGGCATCTTTTCCCGAGTATGTCCTAGAAGAGGTCGTGCGATTAGGATTCGACAAACCCACGCCTATTCAATGCCAAGGGTGGCCCATGGCGCTATCAGGACGCGACATGGTTGGTATTTCAGCCACGGGATCTGGAAAAACACTAGCTTTCTTGCTTCCAGCAATCGTACACATTAACGCTCAGGTTCGTATGCTGCAACCAACCTTGCTTGAAGGATTGATTGCGTATTTCACGGCGCTAATGCGCTGAGATGAGCTGATAGCAACATGACAGTCTTTTATTTGTGCGCATTAATGTAATGCGGTAAAAGAGACATACGCGCACTGGGCGTCGGGGTTTAAACGGTGATTTAAGCGTGGATGATACATGTCGATACGTGTTGGTGGGATGAAAAATGCTCTCGTCGAGACGTATTAATGTGTTTTTCGCATTTCAGCTGATCCGGATCGCGGTCTGCTGTTCAGGATTGCAGGTCGTGTTGGCAGACATATAAATAGTCCTGCTTATGACTACTTGCCAACTGACTCTGGCAGAATCTGTAACGGCAAGACTGATGGCTTTCAGCTGATTGACCATAACTGCCTTTTCTTCTATCGCTGTCGCCCTCCTGACGATTAATCGGTGCGAAATTTGCATTGGTGCGTTGTGGGCTTTGGCCGGAAGAAAATGCAGGGTGCGAACACCGCAAATTCCTCGGCGCTCGCTTGTGCTTGCTTTCTCATGCGTACTTCCTGGTAGGCCATGTCATTATGTCTACTAACGATTTGTATGTACTGTTATTATTCTTTGTAGCCGTATTTACAACCTGGCGATGGACCTATCGTTCTAATTATTGCCCCCACGCGGGAACTCGCCGTGCAGATCCAGGCAGAGTGTAATAAGTTTGGTGCGAGCTCTAAAATCAAAAACACGTGTGTATACGGTGGTGTTCCTAAGGGCGGTCAGATCGCTGACCTTCGTCGCGGTGTGGAGATTTGCATTTGTACGCCTGGTCGTATGATTGATATGTTGAGCATGGGCAAGACGAATCTACGACGTGTCACATACCTAGTGCTAGACGAGGCTGATCGCATGTTGGATATGGGTTTTGAGCCACAACTTCGCAAAATTGTGAGCCAAATTCGTCCAGACCGTCAGACGCTGATGTGGTCAGCAACGTGGCCGAAGGAAATTGTGGCATTAGCGAACGATTTTTTGACAGATTTTATTCAGGTGACAGTAGGCTCGTTAGATCTGACAGCCAATAAGAGAATCAAGCAAATCGTAGAGGTGATGGACGATCACCAGAAGTATGCTTCTCTACAGGATCATTTGCGTGACATTTACGAAGGGGGTCGAATCATTATTTTTTGCGAGACGAAGCGTGGTGCTGATGAACTTAGCCGCAACTTACGGAATACTCGCTACATGTGCAAGGCCATCCACGGTAACAAGTCTCAGGAGGAGCGTGATTATGTGCTTCGTGATTTCAAGGAAGGCAAGACTCAGATCTTGGTCGCAACAGATGTCGCGTCCCGTGGTTTAGATATCAAGGATATTCGCTATGTGGTGAATTTCGACATGCCCAAAAATATCGAGGACTACATCCACCGTATCGGTCGTACAGCTCGTGCTGGCAACAAAGGTACATCGATCTCATTTTTTACGGCTTCCAACAATGGTAGATTGGCCGCTCCTTTAGTAAAAATTCTCGAGGATGCTGGACAGGAGGTTCCTCGTGAGCTGCGCGATCTTGTAGGACGTGGCGGAGGTGGTGGTGGTGGACGAGGGCGAGGCGGTTATGGTGGTGGACGAGGCCGCTGGTAAATGGACTGTAGGCTAAATTTAGGCCTCACAATTTCATTTAGAGATGTTTTACCTTAAAATTGGTCCAGGTAAATGTTAAGATGCGGACTAGAATTATTTGGCTGGCGCTGTAACTCCATGAATACTTGTGTTGGTGGCCGCCGCGCTTGTATATTTACGTTGTAGCCAGCATATAGCTCGAACATACCGTCAAAAACTTCTTCTAAAATAGAGCAGCAAACCATTTTCGTGATCGTCGACGTTTACCGTATTTTAAGCCCTATGGAGAGGTGCGGCAAGCAACGAGATCTTCTGCATTAATTTAACTTCCTTTTTCAGAGATCGGTAAGTGTCGCATTGGATGCGGTAGATGTGACACTTATTAGTTCACTGACGACCTCCTGAAAAAACCGAGTTTTGACCTTTGGGACCCAATCCTTATAACTTTTGGCCCAGGTTTGTTGGTCATTTGAATCAACATACCGGATTTTTGCGGATTTCTGATACGTCGGGCATAGATCTATGCACTATTCTGACGCAAATCGTATTCACGTGATTGCTCTATTGGCTTCAATGCAATCCAAAGGCGTAATTCAAGACAATACCTAAAGATGCAATTTCTATCCCCAGATGATCAAGCAAGCTGTGTATGCTACGTCTACGTAGAATAAGAAGTGAAATCTACTAATCAGCATGACTGTGCTTCTAGTAGAAGAGAGCCCTGTGGTTACCACAAAGACAATGGAAGCTCTAACAACCAAACAAGTTAACTGGGGCCGCCGAAAGCAAATTTAACAGACGCCGCTGAAACAAAATTCTGCTCAGTTTTCGTTAGTACTCCGTATCAAAAGAGGATCGCTCATCCAGCCATATCATGTAGAATCACAATAAATTAGTAAGCTTTGCCATAGAACTATGTAACTTGCTCTCTTCCCGTGAGCCATTCTTTCAGTAAGCATCAACAGGTCAGAAAGCCTTGCAATCACTTACGACATTTGCCGTCTAGTAGGCACGCATTTGATATCTGCTGGTCATATACATCCCTACACTCCTGGTTCACAAAGGCAAGAATAGCTTTTACACAACAAATTGATCTGATTTGTAAATTCAAAAACGTCAAGAATGCACTTTAAATTGATGAAGTTTGAGCCACATAAGCACAAATTTGCAATGAATGATTGCTTCATTAATCTTGTTGAATGATGTACTTAAATGGATTCTACAAATGCCTTCGTGATCTCCTTGAAAGGCCTTATATTAATTGGCAACAGCCAAAACGTCAAGAATCTGGAATATCGCACAGAAGCATGCCTTCTTAAGCTTCCCGTACAGGTTAAATCTCAAAACATACTTCAAAATTTAAGCAAACGAATGGTTTCGATCAACACAGGAAAACGCAATTCTGCTGCCTCATTTACTGAAAATTAGCTACTTCGCAAACAGCGCCTAAATTTCTTCAATGCGGCCTGAATAGTCCGCAAACAAGTCACTCTTTTCCTTTGCCCGTGCTTCGGCGCTGGCATCTAATATCAGAAACACTTAAGTCGTAAGCAAACAATCACTACAAACTGCAATAAACTTCATCAAAGTCTACCAAAAGGCCCTTTGCCACGCGAAGGTTGAAACGAATAATGCGGCGGTTCTGGCGGTGTTTGGCGCGGTAAATGCGGCGGTGGATGCACAGGCATTCGTTCAAATTCTCTCTCTAGACCTTCAAACGGGTTCAAATTGTCTCGTCCCAACCAGGCACCGCTAAAAAAGTCTACAGTATACGAGGTAAAATTGATTACTTGATATCGACCAGACGAATTGATATAATCACCTTCAAATGGGCGCAGCATTTCTTGCCTTAAGAAGTCGAACGGACTCAACTGCGTATCAACGTCATCCCCTCTGCACAAAATGGCCATCAATCAACTTGCCAACTTCTCGACAGCCGACCAAAAGCACAAACCTTTGCTGGAAAAATGAGCCAAATTCCTGTTCGCTGCTACATATCATTTAAAACGTTTAAAACGTTCAGTAAATAAAGTCAGTCTTCACAACAAACTTATTGCTCACCCTCTACGAGCGTCCATCCGTTCTCTATTGTAAAAGTCATCGGCTGTGCTCTCTCCGCCGTACTCGTCCTCAGTAATTTCTTTGCGATTCGAGATGAGCTCTTTGCGAGCGTTGGGGCATTGACGAAATATTTTTTTTATGATCTCGCATTTGTTGTCGCCATTTATAGATCTGCAGGACTGCGAGAGCGCAGTTGAGTAGAAGCAGCCTGGGTTGGCTTCGCGATCTCTTTGAATCAGCTCCTGTTCTTCGTCGCTCAAAGTCGCCATTGTTTTCTGGAATAAAATTGCAATTTATTGCAACTGATGTGGTGCACATGTGAGCAAAAAAATACTGCAAATATTGCAACAGTCTATCTGTTTGTATAATATAAGTTATTGTTGTTGGTTTTGCCGTTGGTCCAAATTTATTTGCTTTTTTTTTGCAAATACCGACTCGAAGCTATTGAACACACCATAAATGCAGTGTGCTGGATGGTAGATGGTAAATCGCAAATACTAGGACATCAAATTCTAAATCTATGATTATCTGGTGTCTTACTACCTACAGATGTTATACATCAGCCACAGCACCCAAGCAATGTTGCCGAAGTAGACCTCACATCCAACGAGATTACAAAAGAAGGCAACGATTTCGCTTGATGATGACAGCTCTGACGCAAGCGCCTGCTCATCAAACCTTTCACGTGAAAGTCGGTCACCCCTCGCTCATCGAGCAGTGCAAGCGACGGGCGACCCTCAAGAGGCAGGCTTCCATCATCTTTTGAAATTGTGAAGACATTTTTACTCTCACTGAGAGTCTCAACATGCGCTGGTGAGAACATGCGTCGTCTTTTGACGCACTTGAGCAGCTGCGCAATGAAAGTGATCATTTTGAGGTACACCAAGAAGCTCATTTCGGGTTGTAGCGCTGAATCAAAGATATCTAAGCAACAGTGGTGTAAAGGGGTGGGTCACACAAGATGGTATGACCACACAATGGTGTGACTACACTTAGAAAAAGAAGTCAGTATGGGTCTGAAACAGCCAGTAGTTATAACGGATTTTTACGAATAGAAGACCTTCTACTATTACAAGCCCCCATCGCATTTTTGACAATGTTCTAGAAATAAAAGACCGCTTCGATTGAATGACCTCTTCAAATCAAAGGCCGCTGTAAACACCTTAGCATTGGGCCGTTATTTCGAAATCGACCATGCGTCAAGCAATTGAGCTCGGAAAGAAGCAGTAGGCGATCAAGTGGATCGGCGAGCAAGGTGGTGGCGTGCCGAGTCGCGTGGCGCCTCACTTTCGCAAGAAAGGGTGAAGTGTTGATGCTGCCACATTGAAAGTGGTGGCGCAACAGAGACGAGATTTTGAGTGCTCAACCATGCCAAAAGCGGCTAAAAGGTGGTGGTTGCAGACCACTTCTAGGAACTCTCGAGGACCTACTGCTGGACGCTATTAT
>NW_020187244.1:751716-752399 GCF_900000015.1 Plasmopara halstedii
CAGCAAAGTGAAAGCACAGTCAGTATTGGTTGTGAGTCTGCTCTGCAGCTGACCCAGCAGTTTCTTGTGAAGTTCCAAGAAATCAGTTTTCGAGGGATATCCGCTTCGAAGATCTGTAAATCCTGCCATCTTTTTGGAGGTCTGATTGTGTCAATAATTCCGACCTTTTTTGGAAGGGTGACAACTGATTCGAAGAAGACAGTTGCATCCATCAACGTTCGTCAACCGTTCGTCATCCGACTGTTCGCTCAAGCGAATGTTGAAGTTCCGACCCGACCTTTCAGTGCATGACCCGTGTCAGCAAGAAGATCAAGAATCAGACCGAGAATGGGTACACGACTGTTCACAGTTACAAGTGTACTCTGATCCGCGATCCGAACAGAGCCGACCAAGCACGTCAAGACTTGATTGACGCGTTAGCCAAGGCCCGTCGCATCTGTGAAGTATTGCAAAGCCAGACCAAGTGTAAAGTCGCTGTGAACAAAACCGCCAGCAGCGTACTCAAGTGTGTAGACTTAGCACATCACTCCATCGTTGAAGCCGAACTGAAGGTTAATTCTCAGATTGACATTCTGTTTCAGCGTCAAGTCCGAAAAGACGAGGAACGATCCCAGAAGGTTCCCATCAAGAGTTACCTTGAGGTAATTACAGAACTTCAGGAAAAAGTCAAGAAGTAATCTACT
>NW_020187244.1:752409-754479 GCF_900000015.1 Plasmopara halstedii
CCAAGCATCTATTTCTTGGCGTTGTTTAAAATCACAATATTGAAAACATTGGTGCTTGTCGAAAAACTCCTAACACGTTACTGTACGTGAGATTATGGGAGTTATTAGCGTCTGGCTGCGCTTGAGGTCGTGAGCTTGGTTTTGCTGGTCATGATTGCGAATACAGATTCGGGCGTGATAGTACGAATTTAACTGCCAATCTCGTTACGTGACCACGAGAAATATCAGGACAAACAGGCATCACCAATTAAGTGTGATCAAAACGCGGTGCTTCTAACGATATTTTTACACCACTCCGTCGGTAGGAACCACCACTAATCTTTTCTTGAACATACCCGCAAGCACATCATTCAGCCCAATTTTTCACCATGTTTATTGTCTGCATGTAAAAAAGCTTCAATCATCCTAGACGTCTCTGTGCGGACTCCACCACGCGTTGCGGCATCTCATTCCATCGCACGTGCTTGTACGCAGCTTCTCCGCGTTTATCTCTTTAATCAATTTTTCAAACGAGTTATCCTCGACCGCTTTGCCGCTCAAATGGCGCTCGCACTCGACAGTTGGTTTATTGTTAGCATACACAATTCGCTATTTGCCAGAAGCGCATCTGTTACAAAAAGTCAACGAAGGTGGCAAGGGTACCTTCACTCACTGAACCTTCTTTATGCTATGCACGAAACGAAAACGCATATGATATAGCAATCTTTCTTCAAACGTTATTCATCATGTAAGAAAAGCCGAGTCAACCTTATAACGACATATCCCATTTTCATTCACATCAAAAGATTAAAAAGGTTTGTGAGACCATTTTAATAGCTTTACCACTCTTGGCATTCATTTTGTCATCGATATAAATTTATGATGAGCTTACTCCCGCTTTCGATACTGCCAGCTGCTACTCGGTGAACTTTATGCCTTGTGACTCCTTGCATGCATGTCTTTAGGATGAGACACCAAGTTATTACCATTCAGTATCTCCGTTACTACAGCATTTAACTTCGAGTGAACTTTGATGGTTTCACAAAAAAAATAGGTTCGATGCTTCGCACGCTGGGTATGTTTCTATCTTAACTTAATTGTCTTTAAGTTTGGCGAATGATCTTTCATAAACCAACGCTAGGCTTTACAAATCTTGACATGCAACCCCCTGTGTCCATAAGAGCCAGTCTCAAAGACCGCGGCTTCAAGCCGCACCGAAACGCCCCCTATAAGGACAAATACCGCGGTCAAACCCATGTCCTGCACTTGCTTTTTGCCGGACCAGATAGCGTTTCTGCTGTCTGGCAGCAATGGATTCATCATGAAATGAAGCTCCACTACGATAGGCGTGTGCGGAACCCTTCCTATTTAGATAGTATCCATGGCTCTTGGTGTTCCAGCATTCCCACAATGATTTTGTATATCGTATCCAGGTCTAGAACTCACATAGTACCAAGTATTGTGACTGCATATAAAAGCTTGGAAAATAGACTTCGACACCTTAGCAAGC
Organism: Plasmopara halstedii; assembly: GCF_900000015.1. NCBI lineage: Eukaryota > Oomycota > Peronosporomycetes > Peronosporales > Peronosporaceae > Plasmopara > Plasmopara halstedii. The sequence goes on from NW_020187244.1 coordinate 753,899, forward strand.
GCCGTGAGATGCATGATGTAATATCCGGGCAAGGAATGGTCAATACTCTCACATCTTCAACACAAGTAGTACGATGTCTTTGAACTTATTATAGCTTTTTATGCCTCACAAGGTATAAGTTCAGGACACAAAAACGCTGCCCATCAGACAAGAGATCACTCTATTTACACTGTGTTTGACTCAGATTCATCGCTCCTCGCGTGTACACACAGCCGTACCTGCTCGACCTCCTTTGCGGGTATAAGTTTGATTTCTGCGCTTCATGCAATGTTGACGATGGTGTACGTGGAATATCTTGGTGCGAGTCATACCCATTTGAAGATTCTTTATGAATGCGAAGTTGTTACTGCTTTTGGAAAAAGGCCGGCCGCCGATACAGCTATGAAGCTCACAGCTCTTTGAGCAATTAGATAGCTCACTGGCTTCTTGGCTGGAAGCTAATCTGGCGGCGCAAATACTTGCGGCATTTACTTCCCGCGCTGATAATGTCTCTTTTTCGGACCACATGATAGTACCTATTCTAGTGTAAGGATTGCGCCGACAAGTTTGTCGATGCAAGCGCGGCCAGCCGATGCTGGAGC
>NW_020187244.1:754489-754621 GCF_900000015.1 Plasmopara halstedii
TGATCGGTGCTTAACTTCACAGAAATCTTTAAGACAGGCTTAGTTAGGATAACTAGTATAATGACACGTATCTTAACCAGACTTGCCCTCCAATTGATCCTCGTTAAGGGATTTAAATTGTTCTCATTCCAA
>NW_020187244.1:754828-755096 GCF_900000015.1 Plasmopara halstedii
CAATATATTTTTCATTCACAATATGCACTGTTTTAAATATATTTTTTGCTTCTAAGTTTGTACAATAGCACTTACTTGTTCCGCAAAAAATATTTTTTAATACAACACATTATCGCTCTAGATCAATATACTTGGGAAAAAGTGTACTTCCTTAGTCTGCAATTAAACGTTGCATTGCGTTATGTTATTGCATCAAAGTTTATACGCTTGAAAATCAGTTGTAAAAACTTTGTCAGCAATTCCACACGCAACAAAATGTTTAAATTGC
>NW_020187244.1:755106-755334 GCF_900000015.1 Plasmopara halstedii
TACTACTCACGAATGTACGTTACATCAAGTAATTTTCGAAGAACCTGCTCTCTTATTGTCTATTGGAAGAGAAAGGATGTGTATTACAGTACAAAGATAGACATAGAACTTTACACGACACCGACATTGGACGAGATGTAACAGACGTGACTAAAAGGCACAAAGTGCTTACAGTGGAGTGTAGAGTCAAAGGAAATACATGCGATGAGGCAGAGCCAACCGAGACAG
>NW_020187244.1:755413-755972 GCF_900000015.1 Plasmopara halstedii
TTACGATCAAATCGCTCGTGATGACGCGAGACAGAGAAAACAGCAGTTCCAAGCGTATAGAGAGCAACAAGAGGCACAGGGAATGCATGCATTCCCACCACAGCATCAACAGCAACAATTTAGCCCAAGGATTCCTACATTGAAGCAAAGGTTGCTCTTGATACCCCCTTTTGAGGGAAAAGAGACTTATAAGGGTTTAGGATCCGGCTTTGAGCTCTTGGCTTTGCAGTTCATGAGAGAGGCCAACATGGCTGTCACTCTCTCCGGCTTCGAATGGCCAGAGGATTGATGTGTTAGGAAGCAAACTAAAAGGCACTGCAGCCGATTACTTTCAGAGAAGAATCCATCAATGGTGGGATAAAAATACCTCATTTGGACATGCTATTGATCAACTCACCAAGGCTTTTGCGTACAAGATATCAACAGCCCAAGCTACAAAAATTTTACTATCAAAAAAGGAGACATTCAGATTATGGGCAGAACATTATTTGTACCTCACAACAGTGTCAGCTGTGGCAGGTGGAAGAGACGACCTAGTACTAGAGAACATTGTGAAGTT
>NW_020187244.1:757639-758022 GCF_900000015.1 Plasmopara halstedii
TAAGTCGAGCAGGTGAACCCTGAACATGACAAGTGCATACTTCATCGCAAGAAGCTCCTTGTCAAGAACTGGGTGGTTCTTCTCTGCAGCTTTGAGTTGTCGAGATTCGAAAGCGATCACCCGATCTCGCCCCTCGGCGTCTGCTTGCAGCAGTGCACAGCCGATGGCAAAGTCCGAAACGTCACAGACGACGCTGAAAGGACGATCAGGGTCAGGCAGCGCCAGTATTGGTGCATGCAGGAGGCTGTCTTTGACCCCGTCGAAAGCCTCCTGATGTTCGGTGCTTCAACACCATTCTGCATCCTTTTAAGGAGATTGGGTAATCGCCGGGCCATTTCTGCGTAATTTACGCTGTACTTGTGCAAGTAGTTGGCGAGACCAAG
>NW_020187244.1:760326-760396 GCF_900000015.1 Plasmopara halstedii
GTCGCGCGAAATTCTTCGACCAGTTTGTTCGTCTTGTAATTCTACACAAAATTGCCGGTCGATATCTTTC
>NW_020187244.1:760406-760489 GCF_900000015.1 Plasmopara halstedii
TCTTGGCAACGGCCGAGGGGGTATTATCGATGCGCTAAGTCATTCGCCCGTGCAGCAAAGGCATGGCCAAGGCCGCGCATACG
>NW_020187244.1:764911-765043 GCF_900000015.1 Plasmopara halstedii
AATTGATACAGCTCGAGATAATCTGCCGAAAGCTCAAGCCCGCCAGAAGCTGTATTATGATCACAAGCGCAAAGAAGTTTCCTTCCAAGTTGGGGACCTGGTGTTGTTGTCGACCGCAGATCTCAACATCAG
>NW_020187244.1:765450-766027 GCF_900000015.1 Plasmopara halstedii
ATCCGATGCCTCGTCGGGCGCACACACGCCGGTGCACGACGAGCACTCCAAGAAGCGTGCTGCTTCTAAGTCTCCACTTCGAGAAAAGAAGGGGGCGGGCAGAGGTTACGCCAACCTCTTCGACTCTTTTGGATGAAGAGGAGGGGACGGTGAAAGAACCCCGGGACATCTCTAACGATCTCGACCGGCAGCAAGAGGACTTCCTTGCTGCCCCGCAAGAGCGTGGGGGTTCCGACACGGCTAGTGTTGGCGTAGGAGCCTCTTACCCGCGAGGGTATTGGCCTCCAGTGGACAGCTCCGGAACTGCTCGTTTCCTTGAGCAGCTCAAGCCTCCTCGTGGCCTCTTAGGCAATGGCCACGTCCAAGGGCGCATACGAGCGCGCCCTGGTACAACGAGTGAAGTTGTTCGCCGACAACTTGGTGGCGGCTCGGTGCGTGCTTCTCGCACCGCACCAGATGCCTCTGAAGGACTTTACGGCTTGCCGTAAGAAGCCCGAGAACCGGGGTGGCCATTTATCTGGTATGGGGCTACCCGTGGGTTCTGCCCGAGAACTGTCTAAGCTGGAACGAAAGCGAA
>NW_020187244.1:766105-766796 GCF_900000015.1 Plasmopara halstedii
TATATAAACACTTCACACTATAAACTCTAGTTTGGCTCGAGTTTAATTAATGATTTTCCTTAGAACTACTTGTTATACTAACTGCCATCACAGTATAAACAGTGTTTATTATTATATAAACACTTCACACTATTAAACTCTAGTTTGGCTCGAGTTTAATTAATGATTTTACTTAGAACTACTTGTTATACTAACTGCCATCACAGTATAAACAGTGTTTATTATTATTATATAAACACTTAACACTATAAACTCAAGTTTGGCTCGAAATTAATTAATAATTTTACTTAGAACTATTTCATATACTAACTGCCATCACAGTATAAACAGTGTTTATTATTATATAAACACTTCACACTATTAAACTCTAGTTTGGCTCGAGTTTAATTAATGATTTTACTTAGAACTATTTGTTATAGTAACTACCATCACAGTATAAACAGTGTTTATTAATAAACACTTAACACTATAAACTCTAGTTTGGCTCGAAATTAATTAATAATTTTACTTAGAACTATTTCATATACTAACTGCCATCACATTATAAACAGTGTTTATTATTATATAAACACTTAACACACTATAAACTCTAGTTTGGCTCGAAATTTATTAACGTTTTTGCTTAGAACGATATCTTATACTAACTGCCATCACAGTATAAACAGTGTTTATTATTATATAAACACTTAAC
>NW_020187244.1:766839-767303 GCF_900000015.1 Plasmopara halstedii
TGTGTATGCCACACTACAGCTCCCTTTGGGAGAGTGACGGGTCACTCTCATGTAACATAATAGCACATGTAGTCAATCTACACCTGAGTCGTTTTGACTGATCCTCTGTGAGGATGAAGGGATTTTCATCTTTGCCCCAGGGCATGCAGGACGGGCTTAATAAGCTGATGTCCTTGCTTGGCCCTCGGGGCCTTGTGCCACAAGGCCCCGAGGCAATCGGTGCGCATCTAGAGGTTTTTTCAAGTTACGAAAACGCGCTGCAAGAGAACCTGCTGCAGAAGATGTCTGCATCGTTTGCGCCATGACGCCACCGTCGGTGACGGATGACTTCCCCCGACCCAAGCCGCTCATGGTGAGCGATAAGGTATTAGAGGGAAAGGATGGAGAGAATCCCCTACTCTGCGTTTGAGAGGTCGAGATGGCCATCGCATCCGCCATGCTCCAGACCGAGCAACAGCGCGTGG
>NW_020187244.1:767313-767959 GCF_900000015.1 Plasmopara halstedii
ATCGCAGCTGTTGATAGTGTGGAGATAGGCTGCAGTGCGACTGATATATTATCCCAGCTGTTGATAGCAATATGATAGTATGCATTGCGATGGATTTGTTACAGCAACTGTTGTTGGTAAGATGGAAGTCCGCTAAGCGTCTGATGAGTTATCGCAGGTGTTGATAGCGTTCTAATAGTGTGCAGTGCGACTGATATGTTATCCGCGCTGTTGATAGCAATGTGGTTTGCAGTGCGACTGGTATGTTATCCCAGCACTTGATAGCAATATTATAGTCTGCATTAATGGATTTGTTAGTGCAACTGTTGCTAGCAAGGTGAAAGTCCGCTATCTTAGAAGAACGGCTTTCAGAACACGTTGCGCGATCGAATCTCCGGACCATATGACGACGTGATTGCGCACACGGCGACGCGACATGATTGCGCACACGATAACGCGACATGATTGCGCACACGATAACGCAACATGATTGCGCCCACGATGACGCCATAGGAAAGGCTTAGAGGTAGCTCGGAATAGCAAACTAAGGACCTTAATACATTTACTTCCAAACTTGCCTTCTACTGCTCACTTCATCTTCTCAATAGTTTATGAGCCCAAGTGACTCCGACGACGCGCCAAGCACACCGACCCCAGTCAGCTTCGA
>NW_020187244.1:775260-777003 GCF_900000015.1 Plasmopara halstedii
AGAGCGCGAGAATGGGAACTGACGTGCGGCACTTCGGTCGGAGCTGCGTTTTCCTCCTGGGTAGAGCTTAAATTGCAGCTCTCACGAGTGTTCTCGCCTAATTTAGGCGTATCGCTTGCGATCGCGTTTCCTTGCCGCCCGACAGGGCAACAAGGAATTGGTGGACTTTGACCAAGTGTTGCGAACTCTCATTGCCGGGATGGCAGCAGGTCCCCTCCAGGAGGCGGTCACAGTGACCGTGTTTGTAGAAGGCGTCCGCACTGGCGTGGCCAGAATGGAAGTCTTCCGTGTGAATCCGTTCTTATTTGAAGCGGCGGTGAATGTGGCATTGAATGTCGAGTTTAATTTCAAGTCGGCATGACTTGGTTGGAATGCACACTCCAACAGCCCGTCGAGCGGCCTATACCCATTGATCTCAGCTATGCTGAGGATGAGGTGAGCAGAGCTCCGAGCAGCCGGGCAGCATAGACACGTGTTCGACAGTGTTTTTTCTGTGGTGAAACCCGTCACCTGCGGAACGGTTGTCCCGTGCGTGAGGCGCGTCAAGGTTCTTCGAACCATCGTCCCAATGCCTACCAGTCTGGTTCGTCGCGGGGAAACAACAGCGCTCAGTAGGCATGGGGCGACCTACTGGGTACGAACTGAGCTCTGTTGAGCCTCAGGGAGGCATAGGTCAACAGGGCCCAGCCCCGAAGAGCACCGTGCTCATAAACACGGAAAGTGTGTGCAAGCCGGGCTTGCTGAGCGAAGAGGCGACCGTAAAGGGCTTTGAGAAGCCATGTAAGATCCTCATCGATTCTGGGGCGTCGGGCAATTATGCTCGACGCTCCACGGTCGAAGGAAGTTAGCTATATGCTGAGGCGCTGAGGCGCCGAAAGCGCGTTTGGGTGACATCGTCACTGTTCGCCTAGCGATAGGGACACGTGTCACGGTCCCGAAGGTCCCTGTGGATCTCGGAGTCAAGTTCCTTGACTTTGATAGCGTGGAACGCTGTCAAGTGTTAGACTTGGATGCAAGGTAAGACCTGATCTTAGAAATGGCAAGGCTGGAAAACCACGAGCCATGTATTTATTGGAGGTCAAAGACCTTGAGCGCTACGCGCACGTCTTCGGTGGAACTTTCGCGAGTCATGAACCCACCTCTGCTAGGAGACAAAAGCGCTATAAGCGAGAGCACTGGATCGAGACGGTCAACATGCTGGACATTGGAATGTCCGAGTTGGTGGATACCAACGGCGCATTGGACAGGAGACCCGAGCGTGGCTCGCGGGCTGATCGTGGAGTGTCACGTAACCCACTGAGCGATGCCAAGTATCGAAGCAGTCGCTGCATGTCATGCGTGACATGGTCGGCCAAGGTTCGAGGCGTCGAGGGCGAGGTCCTCGTGATGCACGTGGAGTGGCACGAAAACCACTGAGCACTGCTCTCATTGCGAAGCAGTCGCTGCATGCCATTGATGGCGTGGTCGGACAGAGTCCGAGGCATTTTGAGCACGACCCTTCAGATGCGCGTAGAGTGGAAAGTTATCCACTGGACGAAGACTGCGGGGTTAGTAATTCTCCATCGGATATTGTAGATAACATCGGAGCTCCATATGAGCAGAAAGTGAGGGTGACACCCATCGACGCAGAGTGCGTGTTCACCTTGGTCTCACCGTGACAAAGAACCTCTTTACTGAGGCGAAGTCGACGCCGTATGCCGGCTGCAAGACGCCGGGCGTCGACCCTGATCCAGGGTGTGTCTA
>NW_020187244.1:777013-777372 GCF_900000015.1 Plasmopara halstedii
GCCGCTCTTAAATGGACGATGTGTTCTCCTCATTCGTCCTCCCGTGCTCCGCACGACTGTCAACGAAAATGTCGTCAAAGTATGTCTGTGTTTACGCCCTGTGGGACCTATACAACTGCGTCACAAGACGGTTTAATGTTGCTCGCGCATTTGACAGCCCTTGGGACATCACCAGCCACTCCCAGAGCATGTCGCCTGGAGTGCTTACCGCTATCAGCGGAATGTCACTCGCCCATATGAGAAAGTGATAGTATCCATCGACCAAATCGAGTGCACTGTACTTCGTACATCCCACCATATCGTTCTGAAGAACATCCTTTCTAGGAATTGGCGTTTGTGCCGGAATGGTGGCAGCGTTG
>NW_020187244.1:777382-783841 GCF_900000015.1 Plasmopara halstedii
GCACGTCAACCCGTTGCAGAAAGACTATTACGTAACGTAAAGTAAAAGTACCTCGTTTGAGATCAAGTGACTCGACTTAACTTCTAACGCGCAAATTACACATATTCTCTGTCTCAGAGTCATGTAATGCTTTCAATTTTGTCGAGGCAAAAGTGTTTTCAGTGTGATGTTAATTACACAACGACACCATTATATCATGTGTCTTCACTTTGTGTCGGGATCTTTTTGTGAAGAGCACAATTGTGCTCCAGCAATTGATAATTACATCTTTTGCACTTTGCGGAGTGCATTCTTATGGCCATTTTGAATTTGGAAGAGCCTGAATCGGAACACAAATCACGGCCTAAACATTTTCTGTTTCTGCCGCTTTCTAGCACGATTTGACATCCTTTTTAACGATTTTGGTGAGAGGTTTGTGCCGTGGGTACATAGTTTGTACAATACTTGTGCAATTAGCTGTCGAGATCAAGCTGCTTCCTTGAAACTCTTAATGACAAAGGCACTGGTCAATCTGCAATGACCTTGATCCTAACGTGATCCACCCGCTTTACAAGAATGCACCCAGAAATCGATCTTTTACGCCAATGACAGACTTGTCCATATTGGCGAAGAGCTTGCTAATGTGCAAACTGCAGGCAAGAGTTTGAGACGGGTGTCTGCCTTTGTTTTTCCGTGCTTCAAGAATGCACCATTCTGGAATCGGAAGGAGGACATCCCGTTGGTAGCGATACTTTTACCACTCAACCTAGGGCATGTGTCCTAGAAACTACAGTGCCATGTACTTCGGAATCTATAGACTAGTACATCGTTGAAATAGGTCACAATGCGACCCGTACATCCAGGTTACTGTACGGAGATATTTTGCTGTTGTATCAGTCAACTCTTCTTAAAATCACCAGCCACACATAATACTTCCCGTTCGGAGTACTCACTGGACGTCATTTTCTTGAATAAGCATGCATCGACTAGGTCACTAGCACTGAAAAGGGATTCATAGACTAGGTTACTAGCACTAAATCAGGCACTACCGACAAGAGGGAGACTCTTTTTAGCTTGGGGTGTCTGTTGCGAAACTCGGCTTATTGTAGATATGCACAATAAGCCTGTTTGAAAAAAACAGTGCAGAGTAGATAAAATGCTTTTACCATCAAACCCGCTTCGTGTCTCGCGCAGAAAAAAGCGCCTTGAAAATCACAATGTTTCTTCATCAAGAGACATCGTTAAGTGGCGCAATAATCCTCAGGATCTTGCCTAATCTGATGATGCACCCCAGGATACAAGAATTACACCCGTGGTAGATACGTTGTCATACTTCTTCAGCAAGGTAAAAAAAGGAATTTGTTGGGTCTTAAAGGCTAGCCATACCACTGTTCGCGCTCAGTATCGTCAAGTTGCCCTCGATATCGGCCGTTTTTGCGAATGATAATCAGCTGTGCTCTTTCGTTGACACTAAGAAGGGCTGGTCGCTTAGTATAAGCGGTGTTATTTTTCTTATTAGCGCAGTGCATTTTTGTTGAATGCTGCTACACGATAATATTTCGGCCGTTAGCTTACTCACTGCGCAATCTCTCGAGGCCATTTAAGACATAAACCCGTTAAGCAAGTAATGTTGTTACAACGACAATAAAGTATCTCCTCGCCAGAAATACAACCCCAACAGATCCAGTCGTCCGATCAACTTCGTATCTATCTGCAGCAAAACAATATGGCTGCGATACTAGGTGATATGTTAGTTTATTAATTGAACTAACATTTTGTAGTAATTCTCGTACACCTTAACATATTTAAAATTCAATAGTGCTGCACGTATCATATGTGATGTAATTTGCAATACGACTGCCGTAGCTTTTTGCTTGAAGGAAGCTAAGCTAAGGTCACCGACCTTACGTTCAATACTAGAATCCGTATGAGTGTACCGGATCGCAATCCGCTAACTCCAAGAATACCCACAACCACAACATTAACCCAAGGCAATTACCTTCTTCCTATCAAAATGTCAACTGTATTTCTTTTGTTTTATTTGCGGCAGAGCCGCCTGTGTCGAAATCTTAAATAGTAAAACCTAATTAAAATACATAACTACTGACAGTCCCGCCACGTATTGGCTTCTTCTTACGGTGAAGCCACACCACTGTGTGATTACACCGATTTTTATAATCCACACCATTGTACAGTCACACCATCTTGTGCGACTCACTCCTTCATACCAGGGTACGTGTACTCCCCCATCAACATTGTGAATGCACACAATTCACATCTAACTGTCGCCTCGTACGAGGATCGCGTGTCGAAGATACCTTCACGTCTCCAGGACCTTCTTCACGCACTCTCTGCTCAATGAGCTCTGTGTCTATGACACGAACGATACCCAGCCTCGCTGGTTTCGAGAGCGTCCGCGGGAAGAGCCCTTCTTCATATCCTGCACACGGTGCAACTCCGGATAGTACGTCCGCGGCTTCAAGGGAAGCGCATCAGTCGCCACGGGCGACGGATAACCTCGTCAAAGATTCAAAGAAGTCGACAACGAGTCGGATACTTCTTTCTCAGGAGGGGAAAAAGTGGAGGGCGAGGTGCGCCAACGATGCGTGAGCCCTGCTCGATTCTTGCGAACACCATGCACGTTTCCCGACCTCTCGACTTCCGGGGGAAGTGGGACCATTACCAATCGCCTCGACTTGGCACAGGAGCAGCGGTTGGAGGCTGCCTACTGGGTGGCCCTCATGCGCTCGCATCCGCGGCTGGTCCTAGACCCATGTGTGGAAATGGCTTCCGCTAGGCGAATCCCGCTACTGAAGCGAAGATCGCGATCACTCGATCCTTGGGCGTCTACGTAGTCGGTCCCCGGCCAATACACAAGCCGAGTTTGATCAACGAAAAAATATTCGAGCTTGCTTCTTGGTACCTCAGGAAATCCAAATAGATAGGTACCGTGCTCGACTTCGTGCTCAAAGAGGAGGCGCTCTTGCAACCGCGATGCGGCCGGCTCCTGTGGTACTCGCCCCTGGCAAAACGCTGCAGATGGTGAAGAGCTCTTTAAGCTATGGGTGCAGCGGCGACGGAAACTTTCCTAGCTGTTTAGCTTCTCGCGGAGCCACAAGGAGGTGGACGTGCGTGTAGAACGCCACCATCGGCTCAAATTTGCCAAACCCATGGCACAACGCCAACTTCCTGCGTATTGTCGTCCTGCGACTTATGGATTAATTAATCACGCTTTCGCAAGCTCTGTAGTATTTTCAAACGGGTGAGTCTACGACCACAGCAGCTCATGGCCCTTCGGCTTCCCCGGCTATTACCTAGAAGTGCGGGGCGTTTTCGGACGTGGAACGTCATGATCATAAGCGTCCACGACGTCTGGGCAGTCTTGCCAAAGTTCCTCCTCAAACCGCCACGAGCTCTCGAATTTTGGGTATCCCCACCACTTAACAAAATACTGGGTTCGATCCTGTCGACGACGTCGATAGTGGACGCCGCCGATCTCGTCGAGAAGAGTCGGTGGCGGACGATGCCGACTTGTTCGATCGCCGTTCGGTGACTCGCGATGATCTTCAAGCTCTTGAGAACAAGTTCCGTTGCCATCGGGACTCCGCTGAGCATCATGCTGAGGTCGAATACCGCCGTACGGAGACCTCGAGAGCTTGAAGCACTTTGTGCACCGACTGCCTCACTTTGAGGACTATCGCGCTCTGTCGGAGCGGATCCTAAACGTCGATCAGACGAGTGCGTCACTTCATGCAATGGTGGAGTGCCTGGCGCGGTTGGAGATTGAGATCGTTGCATTTCGTGCTCAAAACCAGTTGCTGGTTCAGCTTCTGGGAGGTCAAGCGCCTGTGGGCGCCGCTCCGGCGCCAACGCCTTTGCACTCACTTGCGCCGGCCCCCGGTTTGGCTTAAGCATGCCCACATAAAACACCGAATGGATGCGCATACTTCTTAGAAGGTTTAGCGTATACGCAAGGCCCCGCCTGGACACGACGATCTTAAGAGATCCGATAAACTGTGGACCGAGCTTCGCCTTAAAGACAGCAAAACTGCATATGTAGGAAGGTTCTTAGCATTGAAAAAAATCAGGTTATCGACCTCAACATTTCTTCTGTTTCTTCCGTCGGTATATTCTTTCTGCATGTCTTGACTTTCAGACATCGCATCGCAAATGGGTAATAAGACACTCAGTCGGGTAGACAGGAGGTCATTGGCTTCCTCACGAACGGTGAGGGGGATGACAACAGCTAGCCGCCCGGCTAATCCTTGAACCATTAGATGGAGGCGTCTGTGGGACACGAGCATGAACAACCGTTAAAGTAGAACGACGTGTAGCCGGTAGACGTGTGCACAGCATTTTTCAGAGCGAATTCTACAAGTGGCAGCATGGCGCTCCAGCACCTCGGCATCTCAGTGCAGACGCTGCGAAGGACATCTTCAAAGTCTCGATTTAAGCGCTCAGCTTGACCACCAGCCTGCGGATGGTTCGCTGTTGACATAGTCAGCTTGGTGTTCAGCACTTTGAAGATTGTCGACACAGTGAAACGTGGGTCTCGGTCAACGACAATTGACTCCGGAAGTCCATGTTATCAAAATCCACAATCTACAAACAGCGTCGCTGTTCCGACAGGGTCGATAGTGTCCGGCACCGCCGCAAGATGAGCCATCTTTCTCAAAAGGTCGACAAAAACCACCACGCCCTTGTTGCCCGCCGAGCTCATCGACAGACTAAACACAAACTGGCCAGCGGCGCCGCCGAATTTGGAGAGAGACTTACCATTTGACAAGTCTTACACGTGCGCATGTATGTACTCGTCCACTTGTACAGCTTGGGTTACCAGTAGTGACAACTCACAGAGCTGAACGAATGATGACTACTAAGTGGGGTGTCGTGGGTTCATAGAGGATAAAGTTCTTTAAATTGTCATGCGTGACGTATCTATCGAGTCGTTGCTACAATACAGCAATCTGTTATTCAACGAATATTGGTGCAACCGTGCGCGCAGTCGCGACGACAATTTCTTGTTTGAGTTATGATACTCCTTGCTCCTGAGATCCCGTGGCAGCGCTACGCAGGATCAACATCCGCGTATGCGGCGCGGATCAAATCCGTCACAGACGGCGTCACCGTCGTGACATAAGCCGATCTGCGTGACAACGCATCAGCCAAAGCATTCTGCTGTTCTGGCTGTTACTTCACCTCAAAGTTATCCTGCAAAGAAAGAGATCCACCTGGCCATCATCTGCGAGAGGTGAGGCGACTGAGTCGCAGCGCGTAGTGACGCATGATCTGTGAAGATCACAAACGGCTTCGAGCCGAGCACGTGCGCCCAGATTTTGACAAGTGCGTACTTCATCGCAAGAAACTCGTTGTTGTGGACTAGGTAGTTCTTCTCTGCAGCCTTGAGTTGGCGAGATTCGAACGCGATCACCCGATATCGCCCTTCGGCGTCTGCTTGCAGCAGCACATCCGATGGCAAAGTCCGAAGCGCCACAGACGACACTCGAAGGACGGTCGGGATCTGGCAGCGCTAGTATCGGTGCATAAAGAAGGCTATCTTTGACCCCGTCAAAAGCCACCTGATGCTCGGTGTCCCGGCACCCTTTCTATGTAGATTCAACAACGGCCGAGCCATTTTCGCATACGTTTTGCTATACTTGTGCAGGTAGTTGGCGACGCCAAGCCACTTGCGCAAGTCCTTTTCGCTCTTTAAAACTGGCTAGTCGACAATGACCTTGACTTTAGCGGAATGCGCTCGAAGGCCACGGTTCTCAATGAAGCATTCTGAAAAAAAAATCTTTAGCAATCTTTAGCGCCGAAGCTGCACTTTGTCTGCATTAGCATACAGCTTATTCGTGCGCTTGCACTCGAGCACCGCTCTCAAATTGACGATGTGGTTCTCTTCATTCGTCCTCCCGTGCCTCGCATGACTGTGGACGACGATGTCGATGAAGTATGTATGTGCATACGCCCGGTGGGGCCTGATAAATTGCACCACAAGTCGATTAAATGATTCTGGGCGTTTGACAGCCCTTGTCACCAGCCACTCCCAGAGCATTCCGCTCGGAGTATTCCGTTGTCAGCGGAATATCACTCGCTCTCATGAGCAATTGGTAATACCCATCGACCAAGTCGAGTACACTGTACTTTAAACATCCAACCATATTGATCTTGAGAAATCCTTCCTAGGAGTCGGTGTCTGTGCCGAAATGGTAGCAGCGTTGAGCTTATTATAAGCGTGAGCGATACGCCACTTGCCGTTCGACTTCCGGACACAAAACGTGGATGTCGAATGGGGCGACTTGATCTCACGCTCCATCCCTGCGTCGTGCCTCGCACGGCAAAAGGCGTCAATGACGTCGCACTGCTCCTTGGGCAGGGGCCATTGGCGTATTACGCAGTATTTGGTTCCCGGAACCAGATCGATCTCATGACGCACACCTCGGTCCGGAGGTAGGACCGAAGGCGGGTCTTTGGAGA
>NW_020187244.1:784301-784635 GCF_900000015.1 Plasmopara halstedii
CCGCAAAGAGAAGGTCACACGAGAATGGATTGGGTTGGCTGCACGTGGGATTTACGGGTCGCTGGATGAAGATGGATCTGCTTTTGTGGCGTCTGATGCTTGGATTTCTAAGTTTATGGAGCGCAATGATCTCTCACTGCGCGAAAGAACAAATTTAACAGTTTTGTCGGACGATGTGCTTGTGGGGCGTGCCGTCAGCTACATGAAGTATCTCATAAGTAATCTCCCGCGTTTCTAGCTTGAGAGAACTATTTTAATGGACGAAACCGCTGTTTATTTTGAGGATCCACGAAATACAACCGTCGACATCACCGGAGCACGCCATGTTGTACTC
>NW_020187244.1:785403-785518 GCF_900000015.1 Plasmopara halstedii
TACAAAGAACTGCTAACCCCGCAGTCTTCGTCCAGTGGATACCGTGCCACTCCACGCGCATCTAAAGGGCCGTGCCCAAGATGCCTCGGACTCTGTCCGACCATGTCACGCATGA
>NW_020187244.1:785528-785620 GCF_900000015.1 Plasmopara halstedii
CTGGTTGCGAAAGTGTATGGTGCGATGTAAAAAAAAGTGTTTCAGAGAGAAGTTGATGTCAATTTCGCGTTGGGAAGTCACGCGAATATTGT
>NW_020187244.1:785630-785967 GCF_900000015.1 Plasmopara halstedii
GTCCCCACGACGAACCAGACTGGTAGGCGTTGGGGCGATGGCTCGAAGAACCGTGACGCGCCTTGCGCAGGGTGCATCCGTCCCGAAGGTGACGGGTGTCTCCACAGACAAAACACCGTCGAATGTGGGTATGCTGGCCGGCAGCTCGGAGCTCTGCTCCCTCGTCCTCAGCATAGCTGAGATCCATGGGCATAGGCCCGCTCGACGAGCTGTTGGAGTGTGTAACCAAGTCGTGCCGACTTGAAATTGATATCGGCATTCAATGCCACATATACCGCTTCTTCAAATGAGGACGGATGCACACGGAAGACTTCCATTCTGACCACGCCAGTGCGGA
>NW_020187244.1:785977-786162 GCF_900000015.1 Plasmopara halstedii
CCTACCTTCAAGCTGGTGACATTGGTATTCACAAGGTTTTCAAGGACTATTTATCGGGTTTTATCGACTAATGGAAGCATTCAGCGGTCGTTGAATACACCCCACTCGGCAATCCCCGCCCTCCATACGTTGACACTGTGTGCAGTTGGGTACGTACGGCGTGGCGAGAAACACCCACATCAGTG
>NW_020187244.1:786172-786853 GCF_900000015.1 Plasmopara halstedii
TACTCTACGATCAGCCCGCAAGCCACGCTCGAGACTCCAGTCCAATGCATTGTTGGTGTCTACCAACTCGGAAATTCCGATATCTAGCACGTTGACCGTCTCGGTCCAGTGCTCTCGCCAATAGCGCTTTTGTCTTCTAGCAGAGGTGGGTTCATGACTCGCCAAAGCTCCACCAGGAGACGTGCGCGTAGCGCCCAAGGTCTTTGACCTCCAATCAATCCATGGCTCATGGTGCTCCAACTATGTCATTCCTAGGATGAGGTCATACCTTGCATCCATGCAAACGGATGAAACACTTGAGTAAGATGATCCAATGATGTGTGCATCATGAAATGGCTTGTCTAAGACTAGAAAGCGTTCCACGCTATCAAAGTCAAGGAACTTGACTCCAAAGTCCACAGCGACCTTCGGGACCGTGACACGCGTCCCCGTCGACGATGTCACCCAACCGCGCTTTCAGCGCCTCAGCATAGAGCTGACTTCCCTCCATCATAGAGCGTCAAGCATAATTGCCCGACGCCCCGGAATCGATGATGATCTTCCATGGCTTCTCGAAGCCTTAAATTGGCGCCTCCGCGACCAGCAAGCCCGGCTTGCATACACGTTCCGTGTTCAAGAGCGCAGAGCTCTTCGGGGCTGGGCCCTGTTGACCTCTACCTTCCTGAGGCTCAACAGAACTCA
>NW_020187244.1:786863-786998 GCF_900000015.1 Plasmopara halstedii
ACAGCGCTCAGTAGTCTACGTGCCACTTCACGTGCATCACATGGACCTCGCCCTCGATGCCTCGACCTTCGGCCGATCATGTCACGCATGACATGCAGCGACTGCTCCAAAACGTGAGCATCGCTCAGTGGGTTA
>NW_020187244.1:787267-787546 GCF_900000015.1 Plasmopara halstedii
GACGGGGGCCTAGCCCTCGATGCCTCGGCCCTTGGCCGACCATGTCAGGCATGACATGCAGCGACCGCTTCGATACACGAGCAGCGCTCAGTGGTTTATGTGTCACTTCACGTGCATCACGGGGGCCTCGCCTCCGATACTTCGGCCCTCGGCCGACCATGTCACGCTTGACATGCAGAGATGCGACTGCTCCGAAACTTGAGCAGCGCAAAGTGGGTTGAGTGCCACTCCACGATCAGCCCACGAGCCACGCTCGGGACTCCTGTCCGATACACCGTT
>NW_020187244.1:787556-788359 GCF_900000015.1 Plasmopara halstedii
TTCATAGTCGTGAAGAGCACGAGAGGACGGATGAGGAGAATCACATTGTCCATCTAAGAGCGGTGCTCAAGTGCATGCGCACGAACAAACTGTATGCCAATGCAGACAAGTGCATCTTTGGCGCAGAATCGAGTCGGTTCCAAAGAAACAGACGAACTTGCGTGAGTGGCTTGGTCTCGCCAACTACTTGCACAAGTACAGCGTAAACTACGCAGAAATGGTCCGACCATTATCCAATCTCCTTAAAGAGGAATAATGTTGAAACACCGTAACATCAGATAGCTTTTGACCGGGTCAAATACAGTCTCCTACATGCACCAATACTGGCGCTGTCAGACCCTGATCGACATTTCAGCGTCGTCTGTGACGCTTCGGACTTTGCCATCGGCTGTGCACTGTTTCAAGCAGACGCCGAATGGCGAGATCGGGTGATCACGTTCGAATCTCGAAAGCTCAAAGCTGCAGAGAAGAATTACCCAGTTCGTGACAAGGAGCTACTTGCGATGAAGTATGCGCTTGCCAGGTTCAGGGTCCACCTGCTCAGCTCCAAGCCGTTTGTGATCTATATAGATCATGCGTCACTACGCACTGCGACTCAGTCGCCCCACTTCTCGCAGAGGATGACTAGATGGCTATCCTTCTTCGCGAAATATAACTTCGAGGTGAAGTATAAGCTGGGAAAGCATAACGCTTTGGCTCCAATCCGGCGTAGAGCTGCTAACCCCGCAGTCGTCGTCCAGTGGAGAACGTGCCACTCCACGCGCATCTGAAGGGCCGTGCCCAAGATGCCTCAGACTCTGTCC
>NW_020187244.1:788369-788616 GCF_900000015.1 Plasmopara halstedii
AGAGGAGTCTTAATATTCTTGACGTGTTGGGTCACGATCACGACATTGGCCGTGCGTATGAACACACGATATCCTTTGGTCTCATCGCTGCGACCCACGATGATACCAATCCGCGCCCGATGTACAAAGGAGTTCTTCTTCGGGTCACGGTACACTTTGCACACCGAACCAAAAGTAAAGATATCATGATGCTTGACTTGTTAGCACCTCGATTGGTGATGCTTGGTTGACCTTCGAGCTTGTGGGA
>NW_020187244.1:788626-789996 GCF_900000015.1 Plasmopara halstedii
TGTACGTACGATGAGTATTCCACCGCATCTCCCCAGAAATTCAGCGAGAGCTTGTTTGCAAAAAATCGTAGAGTGGGCCATGTCTGAAATTGTCTGGTGCATGCGCTCTGCCTTGCCATTTGATGCTTGATTTCTTGCTCCGCTCACCTGCCGTGTCACGCTGGCGGACTTGCAGAACAAATCAACGTTCTGAAATTCACCACCCCCATCTGTGCGTAGCACAAGAATGCGAAAGTTGAAGCGCTTCTCAAAGATCACTAAGAATTTCTTAAACCTTTTCGCCGCTTGGTCCTTGGTTTGTGCCAGAAATACGCGGCAGTAATTGCTCTTGTGATCGACAAAGTTAACGAGGTACCGATTCCCGAGGCGGTCCCTTGGCGTCATCGGTCCCTTAAGGTCTGAGCAAATCACAATGCCGATGCAATCGATCGGGGAGGGCGGACCCGTATCTTTCTTTGACGGCGCGTTCTTGGTTTGCTTACTCTGGGCGCTCGTGACGCACGCTATGCGTCGACACTCCATGATCTGCATTCCAGAGCCGGGCTCGAACGCCATCCTCTCGATTGTGTCGTACGATAGGTGCCCGAAACGCTGATGGGAATGCATGAGTGTTCCACGCTGCACGTTTTCTCTGCGCTCCTTCACCTTAGGAATCAATGCCACGATGGAGCCAGCCTTGCCAACGCCGTCTCGTTCGGCTTGCACTTCTACAACAAGCACATTTTTCTGCATTGCCACATCAAAGACGACGTCGCGATGATGAGCGATCTGATCGTTCGCCGATCGTTTGAGTAAGCGAGCTTGAATCCCTAGAACTCGAGCTTGCCGTACGACAATATATTGGGGCGAGCATTGGTGCGAAGTAAACGTTCGTTAGGCAAACGATGCTCGTCTTGCCGAGCGCCATTACCCGCAGTAGCACGCTACTGACAAGCGTCAGCTGAAGCATCTTGCCATCGGCTACCAAACACTGATCGTCACATTATCGAGCATCCTCGAGTAGCGCTGCGTCGTTCACGAGATGCCGGCTCAAACCTCTGTCCAAGATCCAAATCTTCTCTTGAGTGTTGCTTTCATGTACGCACAAGGTGTAGTTTACAACGTCCTTCGTTTTGACTTTTCTTATCCAGCCACCCTTGGCACCATCATGCCTTTTCTCCTTCTCATCGGGACGAGCAGCCAAAATAAGTCCAACCTTGCCGCATTCAAAGCACGCTCGTGTCTCGACGCGTGGTTTGCTCTCGACGACGTTTGCAACGACGTCTTTCCCAAACGAAGCAGGACCCCTCGTATCAATCTCTGCAGACTGTGTGAAATGCGCAAGCTCTTCCGCTTGAACGAGGAAATCGAGACGCCTGGCATCATACTTT
>NW_020187244.1:790006-790099 GCF_900000015.1 Plasmopara halstedii
AGCTGATCAGCAGGCACCCCACGAGAAGGTTGGTCCTCCTCAAACCGAGGAGCGGACACGGGAGCAGATGGACGCTCCGACGCGTACGGCCAA
>NW_020187244.1:790109-790498 GCF_900000015.1 Plasmopara halstedii
ATCACCAATCATGATCATCGTCCCAGAAACTGAACGTCTGTCGTCGATGTTGCTCCCCCAGTCCGCATCCGTGTACACTGTAGCTTGTACTTCATAGGCATTTCCGTCGTATGTCATCCCACAATTCTTCGTCGCCTTGAGGTAGCAAAAAACACGAATTGCAGCCTTCCAATGTTGCTGTCCTGGATTCTCCAAAAACCTTGATAAATGCGTGACCACATATGCAATATCCGGCCAAGTACATGTCGTGATGTACAGTAAGCATCCAATAAGTGACCTGTACAGCTCCAACTGCATATCCGCCTTGTCATCGTCCGTTGTTGGTGACTGTATCTTGGATAACTTCAAACCTGATTTGCATGGGTTCAACACTTCCTTGGCGTCTTCTT
>NW_020187244.1:792284-792965 GCF_900000015.1 Plasmopara halstedii
TCAAAGTTCCCACTCATTGTCTTCCCCGGCATACTTCACAAGCCTAGCCTTTTCTTGCTCGCAGTCCAGCACGTATGCTTTGCCAACTCTGTTGCCTTTAGCAATAGCACGCCTTGTACTCCGGATGACACAGGAGGAGCCTTGAAATGCAACCTTAAACCTAATTCCGCCGGTTTCCCAACTGATAACAATCGCCTATCAAGACCTGAAATATGAAGTACCTCGACCACCTTGATTCGCACATTGTCCAATCCAATAAGCTCGACCGCCCCCTTTCCTGTAACTTGTAATCTCTTACCGTCCGCGATAGTAACCTCCGAACCCCCGCTCAAAACCTCGTAATCAAAAAGATCACTCTGGTGAGGTGTCATGTGACAAGTGGCACCACTGTCAATAGGCCACCCAGCACATCGCTTTTCTCCCACAGCAAACACAGCGTCATCTTCCTCCGTGTTGCTCCTCTTACGGCAGTCCCGCTTGAAGTGCCCAACTTGGCCACACTTGGCACTTGCCCTTAAATCCAATACCGGATTTTCGCGAACCGCTTCATTTGCAATCATTACCTTGATCACCTTTAAACCGTCTGGCATTCACTATGAAGGCACGCTCCGTAGTTTCCTTCTTTTCCATTCGCTCATATTCCTTCAGCAGCTTCTCCTTGACCTCGATGAGTGTGACGTC
>NW_020187244.1:793051-793316 GCF_900000015.1 Plasmopara halstedii
ACCACAATTAGTTCTTCAAAGCTGTCCAAGTGCATCGCCAATGTCGAACCCTCTTCCATCCTGAACTCATGTAGGCGGCGGGTCATCGACACTCGATTGTGCATTGTCGATCGATTGTAGAAGTCGCGCAACGTGTTCCAAGCCATGATTGCTGACGTAGCCGATTGAATCTTGGTGTGGTTCTCGATCGCTACTCTTTGGGCGATGGCCCAAGAGCCTTCATGTCGTTAAGCACCCATGCCTCTGTCATCTCTGCCTCAGGCTT
>NW_020187244.1:793326-805003 GCF_900000015.1 Plasmopara halstedii
AAGAAGATTAATTTAAAGCCTCGTGTCTTAGAAAATCGCCTGTAAAGACACTGTGTTTGCTCGGTCGGAGCTTCTGTCACCCTAGACAGCCACGCGTGATCGTTAAAAACTAAAAAAATAGGACACTTGTCGGCGTAAAACTCGCTTTTCCGTAATCTATTTATTCCAGTTTACGAATCCTTTTTGTAGGCATCGCGTGCAGTACACTTGTTGTCCACAGCGGTGCTGTCTCCTTTCTCACCACTAGCATTCAATGGCTGCGCAGCAGGAGTCTGCCGCAGCCGTATTCATGCCCATCCTATAACAATGTTGTAAAGCAGACGATCATTGGCTAAAGCTACGGGAGGCTGCAGTGTGTTGCTCGGGATTGTTGATTAAGCGGACGACATGGCGCTAAAAAAATAAAAAAAGCACAAGTGTGTACTGCTCCGCGAAGCATTATGAAAGTCAATCGCTAGGAACGAGTGCAAACAATACTAAAAGTTGACATGTTTTTTGTAACTAACGTAAACAATAATAGTCTATGCAAAAGCTTGCTTATTCGTCATCAGCGATATCTTCTTCCAATTCATCTTCAATGTCATCATCAGGTCGCATTTTGTGCTCGCGTGCGATCGGAGGATTCATTCCAGCCTCCCGAGAGCCTGTGCGACTGCTCTGTGCCTCTCGTGAGCCCGTACGACTAGTCGACTGCTTGGAGTCGCTGACAAAGAGTCTACCGTGTCTATCATCTCCGATGAAAATTCCTAGCTTTGCTTGCACAGCCTCCACTATTTTCGAGTCGACATACGACTTGAGTATTAATCCTTTTCGCTTCATTTCCTCCATCACCTCTAGGCTCTTATTTAGCTCACCCTCCTCGTAGTACGCTTCAGCTAACATGGCATATCCATCACCCATACGAATAGCCTCGTCAATGTTTGGCTCCTGTAGTAACTTCGTGACGATATCTATCACTCCCATCGGGTTGTGCTTCGCCTGCTGCCGCGCCACAATATATTGTTCAATAAGCAAAATTCGCTTTTCATAGCGCTTCAGCAATGCGTCTTTTCCAGCAGCGCGAGACTTAGACGAAACCTGCACGGCTTCTTGTAAAGCAGTTATTGCCTTCTCGTAATTACGATATTCCTCGATCTCGACCTGTGCGCAGCCAGCATAAAATGCTGCGAGCTGCTCAAAAGCGCGAGCTTTCGTGTAAAAGCTTGTGATGTTTTTGAGAATGTCAGCATCTTTGCGCCAATTAAGATTCTGTAAGTAATTTGCAGCTAGAACGAAGATTTGAGCGTTGCGCGACACATTGGCAAAAAACACCACCTTTTCAGTGTCGCCTGACTTAAGCAAACATTTCATAGCCTTGAGTTTGTTGCCGGCCTGTGTGTACTTTTTTGTGGCCAAGTGGTACGAGCCTTGCTTTTTACAGCATTTGGCCAATCTGAGCAATAAGTCCGACCGTCGTTTTTTGTCTGCAGGTGTAGCAGTATCATCACCTTTCGGTGGTGTCATCTTCTCGGCCATATCATCGGTTATATATACATTCTGCTGCATGCACACATCAAGTGCTTCAGTCACTCGATTCCCAATCAAACACAAATGTACGGCTTTGGCGTACTGGCCGTTTGCAATAAAAAAGTCTACACATTTCTTTAGAATTGTCGGTGACGTGTTACCAGAACCATTGAGCTCGTCTGTGAGGTGGTGTAACTCTTCAAAAAGCTGCGCTTGAAAGCACAAATCAAGAGCTTTGGCCACATTCCCTCCTTTGTGGTACAAGTGGACTGCTTTCTCCATTTCACGGTGCCTCTCAAAATATGCCGCGCAATCGAGCATATCAACAGGTTTACTCATCAGCGCAAAGCCCATGAGATCTGCATCCATACGGTGCTCCTTCGCGAGACGAATTGCATGATTATAACAGCCACTGCTGCCAAAGAAGTGGATCGCGTTGGAGAGGTCATTCTGCGCTTCGAATTGTCGGGCCAAATGATAAGCAGCCGCGCGATTCCCACTAGACTGTGCCACCTTGACAGCTGCATGAAAATCTTTTTTAAAGCATAAGACACGAACAGTGGACAAATGATCCTTGGCACGTTGATAGCAATCTATCGCAACTTCAAAATGGCCCTGACTTTCTTGAAACTGTGCCCACCAAATCAGTAATTCGCGGTCAGTCGACGTGGCAATGTATTTTTGCAATAGATCAATCTTTCCTAGTTTAAAAAGCATTCGTGGTATGTCTCTATGATGAGTACCGGCATCTTCATAAGCATCCATTGCATCCTTCAAGTCACCCATTTCCTCATAGTGTCGTGCTAGTGCATAATACGTCGTTCTCATGTGAATTCGGTCGCGTTTGGCTGCTACATCAACAGCTTTCTTCCAGTGCCCGCTTGCTTGGTACAGCTTATTGAGCAAATCGAAGCGTCCGCACTCACGATAAAGCCGAGCTGCATCATCGCGTAGACCAAGCTGAATCGCCACCATAGCAATCGCTACTTCCGGCTCAGGCTCCTTTTTGGCCTCCGCTACAGCTGCTGCACCACGGGCGTGCCCCATGTTTCCGAGGCATACTTCAGCAACATCCAAACGCTTTGTTTTGACGCACATGCGCGCCATATTTTCCCAAACAGACGAATTCTCAATGAGTTTTACAGATCGATAGGCCTCATCCATGTTGCCCACTGTCATAAAGTAGCAGAAATCAATAAGAGCTTGTTTAGCCTCATTATTAACCTTGTCCAGGCCTGTGAAGTCACGCATGATCTGCGTCCGAAGATAGCTTGAGGCATCATATACCATTGGACTTTTCGTGAGGGGGTTCTCTGCTGCTGTACGACCAACGTGAACTACAGTGTTGGAGTCTTCTGATGAATTATTCTCAGCTTTTGCTACGAAGTAGATTCGTGGGACTTGGAGGCCTAGCAGCGCTGTGTACTTCAGATCAAGGTCAAAGGTGTCTTGCATAAGAAGACCGTGTTCGTTTGAAGCAAAAAGAATAGTGATTTCCTTGTCAGATACTTGAATCCCTCGGGAGCCACCACCACCACCTCCTTCGTCGGTACTTGAGTTTCGACGAATCGTGCTATTCCCTGTGCCGATCAAAACCCGATTGACCCCTGTCTTAACAGTCTCGCAAACAAGTAGACGGGGCTCTTGTGCATCAAAGAAGACAGATGTAGGGACACATAAAGATCCGAAGTCGAATTGCTGATAAACATTGAGATCCGTCTGGAACAAAAAAAGCTTGCTAAGAGGCTGACGTATTCGTAATCCACCTTCAATTTTTTCGGCTAGAATGCAAATACGTGTACCATCTGCATTCACACAAATTGATTGCATTACAGCAGCCTTGGTATCTGCGCCAAAAGCTTCATGAAGATGACCCATACTTCCAAGAGCTTTCGGATCACGGCGAGATACGTCGAAGACCCGTAGATGACCACGGTCCGTGCCCACAGCAAGGAATTTGTTTTGTAGCGAGAGCAGCGCTGGCCGGCCCTCAGCTTCTGTGAAGGAAATTGTGTTCTTAACAACGCCAGCAAGATTACAGATTTCTACGTGATTGCCATTCGTTCGATATATTGATTCACCTCGTAGTACCATTGAGCTGGAAAAAGACTGAAAGTGGTTTGTTAGCGCCACGTCACCGTCCTTCATCTCGTATACTTCTGCTTTTGAGCCGTTCCAAACAACGAGTGTGGACCCGTCGTGCGAAATACCTTTCACACGCAGGGAAGCATCGACCTGCGATTGTGTGATGATCACCCCCGAGTGCTCTCCATCTTGGAACTTTTCAATTGATAGCGTCTTAGGACGGATCTGAATGACGGCAGTATCGCCGCAGAACGCACGTTGCATATTGCCCTCATGAAATATGACGACACCTTCAACAGTATTAGCATACAAGGTGGAATGTGCATTACTCCAGCCGATGCGCGTGACAGCTCGCCCTAATTCAGCTGTGAATAGAAGGTCCCAACGATACGACACAATAAGCGAATCCTCGTTGCTCTGAGCATTGTTGTCAGCAAAAGATGTAGCACGCCAGAAAAACACGGCTCCTTGAGTTGTTCCGGCCGCGAGAATACGCCTTCTCGGGGAGAAACTTAAGTTCTTGACGTTGTAAATGAGCCCACTCGACTTTGGCAAACTCAGGATGCTGTTTTCTTCGGTACAAATGTTCCAGAACCGCACTATAGGCTCACCTGATGCAATTGCTAGTAAACCAGGGCTAGCCCACTTCGTTTCAAGCAATGCTCCTTCTCCTGCGAGGCTAAGCTTCACTTTTGTAATCGGTTTCACTGTTCCGTCCGTTGCATCTACTTGAAAAACCACAAGCTGGGCTGCCCGTGTGATGACAATAAGACGGTTACCCTCTTCGTAAAACATCATGGAATCGACTGCATGATTCAAAACTTGAATATCAGATATATGCCCGAGATCGTCAGCAAAGTGCACCGAAGCTGCTTCGCCACCAAAAAAAAACTGCGGACATATGAGTGAATATTGATCACTAAGTGGCCAATGCAAGTTAGTTGCTAAAATCTTTGAACAAAATCGTCAAACTTACTGTTTGGTGTTAATATCCTTTGACAGGGCAGTACGTGTTGCAAAGACGCAATGGGTCATGCTACCATGGCGCGCATACTGCGTGCTGAGCGTAAGCTGGCAGCGGCTGTCCACTTTCCAGACGGCGAGTATTCCATCTTCGTCTGCAGAAATGAGCCGGTTACCAGCCGGCGCCCACTTCAATAAGCATACGCGGCTCGAGTGTGGAGAATTCACCTCGCGTGCCGCTTGCTCATGAAGTATCCACAGCGATATCATTCCTACATGATCACAGACAGTCAATTAGCGACACCCATTTATTAACTTCTGCTCTTCACATTACCATCGCTCCAACCGACGGCAAGTGCCCCACCACGAGGCTGCCAGGCCATCGTAACGACATCCGCCGAACGAGAGCAGCTTTCCAGCCCTTGTTGCTTTTCACCCTGCAATGGCCAGTAATATGATTAATTTTAGCAGAGCAAGTTTATCAAATATCTTGATGTGCTACGACTAATCTAAACCTCATCTGTAAAAAAGTTGATCTCCCGATTTTCCAATGCGACAGCAAGCACAGGGTCCAGCTCTCCCCAAACCGAGCATATTTGCCGTACATTGGCGGGCACTGCCACATTATAGTCGTAGAATAAAGCCATGCGTCACGATAACAATGGCACCCAGATCCTGGAACGCGTCGCTTCAAGATCGGATATGCATCCGATGAATTTGACATAAAAGGAATTTTAAAATGACATAAATTTTCTTCAAAAACTTGATATTCGTCGTTCTAAAATACAATTGACTGGTTGCAATTGGAATGGCCATTCAAGCTAAGATGTCTACGCCTAGGAGCAACAAAGGCTACAACAATGCCAGAGGTGCTTTAACTGCAAGAAAGCGTCCGGCTGGCGGCAATAATGAGACTAGCAAAAAGTCATTTGTAGACCAGAAGCTGGCCAAGAAGCAGCGCAAGATGCAACGTCCGCATTATGAGATGGTCACGCGTGCCAAGCAGATCTGGAACGTCATCCGCGAACGTGATGTAGATAAGGACAAGCGTGCTACACTTGTTAATGAGCTATTTACTTTGGTCAAGGGTAAAATTTACGATGTGGCTGCCAAGCACGATGCTTCACGCGTTATCCAATCGCTCATGCAGCACGGCAAGCCTGCACACCGTTCGCAGATTGTGCTTGAGATGAAGGAACATCTAATTGAAGTGGCTAAAATGCAATACGGGTGTTTTCTTGTACAGAAAATGATCCGTTATGGTAGCATAGCCGATCGTGCCACCATTGTCAAATGTCTTATTGGCCACGTCGTGCAAGTTGGCACACACAACATCGCTGCCAATGTGCTTGAATATGCGCAGGAGTATTTAAACCCATCTCAGCTTACAACACTGAAGCTTGAGTTTTACGGACGTGAATTTGCTTATTTTCAGACGGAAAGTAAGCGCAACTTGACAGACATTATAGCTGCACACCCAGACAAGAAGGCTGACGTGCTCAAGCATCTTGGTGCTATCTTAAACCGGATGGTGGACAAGCAGCTTCTCGGTCTAGCTTTTGTGCAGTCACTGCTGTGGGAATATATGTGCAATGCAGAGCATAACGATGTCATGCAGATGGTGGCTAATGTGCGTGATGCCTCGCTGGCGCTTCTCGCCACACGAAATGGAGCTCGTGTAGTGAACAAATGCGTATCGCTCGGTGCAGCTAAAGATCGGAAGCGCATCATTAAGTCTTTAAAAGACAAGGTGCTTGAGGCCTGCAATCACCCAAGTGGCTATCTCGTTATTATGCGTATCTTGGACGTTGTAGATGATTCCATCCTTGTTCAAAAGTCTATTCTGGCAGAAATAAATGACGAGCTCTTGTCAATTGCGCTGCATCCAAGCGGACGCAAGATTTTGCTTCAGCTGCTCAGTCCATTAAACAATAAGTATCTTTCGGCAGATGACTTTAAGCTGCTGGAACCGCCTATGCTTCCATCGCCTGAAGACCCAACCGTGAACGTGGTCAACTACAAGAAAGATCCAGATGCTCGGCGCGAGGAGTTGCTGCTCGGTCTGCTGCCCAAGTTGGTAGACATGTGCGCTAAAAATGTGGAGGTTTTGATGCGATCGAAGGAGGGCCGGGATGTGATTGTTGAGGTAGCCAAGCGATGCGACAGTTTGGAGCTGTTGGATAGCATTTCCTCTACTGTAATGACACAACGCACTGACGAAGAAAAAGATCTTCTTTACAACGATGCCATTGGACACTACGCATTGCGCCGTCTTATTAAGGAAACGGCACTCGCAGAACCTCTGCTTGTAGCTGTTGAAAAGCAGCTATCGCAATGGGCAATCAGCAACCGTGGCTCTTTTGTGGTCCTTGCATTTCTGGAGGCTGAAAATTCCCCACAGAATACAATGGAAGTGGTAAAGAGAGCCCTCAAGCCTGTGATGAAAGATTTAAGGAAATTAGTCGACACGCAGAAAGGCACAATGTTACTTCTTGAGAAACTTCAATAGGAAGAAGGAGCGCAACTTTGTAATTTTCAAATCTGTTGTTTGCTGTTTTCTGTGTTTTTTTTCATCGTCTTCTCCTTGCATCTCTATACTCGTCGTGAGGTTCTAGCACTGTGTATACGCAAGATTTCGAAGACTCATTCATCGAATTACTGAAATTAAATGAAATAGCCCACATTTCGCTCATCGACCGACGCACCCGAATCTGTTATGTAAGCTTGTTTATATTACCAGTTAAAACGTCAGCCTTTCCAATGTTAAAAATTTAGTCGGCACGTGAATTGGCCAAACGACGAACTTTATACAGATGTCAAAGCGACTAGCATACAGCAAAACATTTTTGCTGTCCCTACTTCTAGAAGGCGTGCCGTAGCGTCTTGCAGACAGCTAGACTCCAATAAATATGTTAATCTGAAGAATGCGCTCATTGAAAGAACCGATGTTTTTGCTTCAAATTATTTCATTACGCTTTTCAATTTTGCCTTATTTCGATCCATAGCAGAAGAACGAATGATTAACTTTTCTCTCATAGCTTTTGGATAGTGATTCAGTGGGGTCAGCTTCAGCAGCGTGACATACAATGGCTCGTTGGTCTGCATAAAGCAGCGATAAATCGCAAAGTATTTTAAGTCTGCCAGCTAGAATAAAAATTCGTTGTAACGTCTTGCCCACAAACACACAGCTGACCAATTTGAGATGCGGTTGTGTCTTCCGATAGGATATAACTTGTTTCATTTATGATATTTAAAGAGGCTTTCCGGTTTTACCACAGTCATGTCACCTTTAATGTCGTGGATGCGGAAATGATGTTTATTAAAATGTTCTTCTTTTGGTATACTCAGTAGCTTACACTTCTATAGTTAGAACAAATTATAACTAGATTTCAGAAATGTTACAAGCCGCGCACGTCTAATACGCCGCCCTTGAATCGTCCTTTGGTGGCCTGTACGCCATAGTCAACTTTCTTTCGCTTCTGCTGGTCTATTGATCTTACGCTCGATTTTCGCTTGCCCGTTACCACATCTGACTCCTTCAGCTAAATAGTACAAAACGAAAGCTCACTACTATTCTAATTTGGCCATTAAAATTAAAAAAACGTACCAATTTCTCGCGACGTTGTTTACTGGCAAAACCTTTAGTTCTCAACCCGACAAGAATTTTATACGGCACACTTCGATTCTTAGCGGCCTTTCCACCAAGAGCCTCAATTTTTTTGGCCTCGTGCTTCTTCTTGTCTTTTCCTTTCAAGCTCGACGAAGCTGTCGTCATTGATGCGTTAAGAAGTAATCATCTTTTTGCAATGGTATCATTCCTTTTTAAGAAAACGTACCAAAATCTAATACTGAGGCAAACGTTTCGTCAAATTCCTTGCGTATCTCCTCACGCATTGTCATCTCTGGTTCATTTTCGTTGCCTTTTTTCTGGTAACAAACAGTAGTTCAAACAACAATTGATGACAAGAATCGGAGCAAGACATGAGAGACCAGCTTAATACCCGTGCAGTGAAAGGTTTGCACTCCTTCCAAGTCTCCGTAGGACACTCAAACACTTGAACTTTCTTCTTGCCGGTGGCCACAGGAAACTTGAGCGCCATGCCGAAGTTTCTATTGCCCAGTTATCGATAAACGTGGTCCACATTATTTGAATATAGCATTTGTTTATGCAATTTAATTATGAGACTTATCAAAATAGTACTTAAATCACACCAGTACTTGAACCTGGAATGGGCTATTGTTGGCTGAACTGACGTCTTTTTCGTGATCGTCGCGCTTCTCAAGATCCTCTGCATCATCTTGAACATCTTCATCATCATCACCATCGTCGTCGCTGTAGAAGCTACTGCCAAGATCGGAGTCGAGAACACTGTTGTGGGATCCACTTTCAAACCCTTCAAATCTGTCTTCACTGATCCCTACCTGTTCAAAGTCATAGAAACCTCGGCTTTTTATAACTCGGCTGCTTCGAAGAGGATGCGCACGTTGATTAGTACGCTGTCGATCTGCCGAAGTTGGAGAGCTAGTGGTGCGAGGCAATGGCCCTTTATTGCCTTGCTCCTTTAACTGGGGGCTCAGAGGCACAAAAACGCTATCGCCAACTAATGACTGATTCAGCAGACTTTCGTCGTCAGCTAGTACAGCTGGATTCGGCTGGTATTGCGACAATCGCTGGAATTGCGGTGTGTCGATTAGATTATTATCAATCCATTTTTGAGGTGTGAGTGCTGAAAACTCCGCCATGGACATCGGAGCTAACGGCTTCCTCCGTCTTCCTGGAATTGATGGCTGATCGTCATCAATATTGAGCGTGCCCAAGGATTGACAAATTTGATTCAGTTGCGCATACGCTACATTATTAGAAAACCTGTCTCGGTCAGTTGCAATCTCGCTTTCACCAGATGCGTTGTTCCTTTGGAGTCCGGCCGGCTGGACAGATGAATCTTGATACTGAAGTGATGTGTATTGATAACTAGCATGCTGTTTGGCGGTTCGTTGAGCTTCTTGTTGAGCTAATTGCTGTGCCTGATGGATCTGTAGGTCATCCTGTTGCTGCTCGTATAAAGCCCGCTGTGCGTCCACAAGGCTGGCCATTTTTTCGTTTTCCAATTGCAGCAACGCTCTCTGTACTCGCAAATCTTCTTTTTCATGACGCACTTCATCTCGTTCACGACGTAATTCTTCGCGTTCACGGCGAATCTCTGCCAGCAGTGATCGGTATTCTTCGATCATGTGGCTCTGTTGATCCAAATGTTGATAAGAGGCCTGTGTCTCAGCAGCAGAAGGATATGCTTGCCTCACAGCAAGGTTATTTGGCCAGCCTTGGCCAAATGAATTTCGCTTTTCATTCCTCGAACTACTCAAAGCATCATCGTTGGGCATTTGAAACCGCGACGGTGCAGGTGGAGGTTGCCGTGGGTCCAATAAATTGGGCTTGTCAAATTGTCCATTTCTTAAATAGAGATCAGGTGAGTCAGCTTCCTCTTTTGAATCATTGTTATATGGGGGATTGTTGTTTTTTGACGGTTGGATGTTAATTTCTGGTCCATTCAATGACGTCTCTGGCCTGAAGGCATGATGAATGGCGTTTTCTTCTGTTAAATCCTCAATAGATGCAGTACCAAAAGCCGGCGAGAACTTTCCGAGCCGTCGCTGCGCTTGTAACTGCTGCTGTCGCAGATAGCGAACCTCCTCTTTAGCTGCCTCCTCTTCACTGCGCCGGCGCTCAGCCTCCTCTTGCTTCTTGAATCGTTCTTTCTCCTGTACTTGATCATCTAAAATTTGTTTCCATCGCATCTGCTGTGCGCGCTCTCGTACCCTTTGACTCGTTTCGCTCTCGTCTATCACGCGAAAGCGTGGATGGGAGGACGACAAACTGTTCGCCTCACCTGTAGCGGCACCACGATCCTGTTGTTGATTTTCGTGATATTTCGTACTCTGTGTAAACTTCCAAGGTGTACGGGAAATCGTAGGAAGGTCCAATTGTCCACCTTCGACCAGCCACTTAGAAGGTGAGCGGTCGCTTGGCGCCAGCTTACGCTCGAGCTCTTCACGCTCCAGCTGTTCTTGGTGCTGACGCGCTCGACGCAGCGCAATTTGGTGATCAAGTTCTCGGGCATAAGCTTCTCGTTGACGCTGGATCTCACGCGGGTCGTCGTCGCGGAGTCTAGACTCGGGAGTCCACATCGGACCTTGTGCTTGTCGAACGACATGGCCCTAGCATGATCGGTTTTAAGAGGGAAACAATTTGATTGGTTGATAAAAAGGCACCAGTAATGTGGTAATGAACAACCAGCAAAACCGCAGCAAAAGCTGACCAAGAGAACCGAAGTAAATGTGTAAAGAACTATTTAAATACAAGAGCACGAAGTCAAAAACATTTTCTTTTTGGATGGCGAGAAATAAAGCGCGCCATTATTTTCTGTAGTGGGGGCGTTGTATCAGAGTGAGTACGTCAGACATTGTTTTGTTTTTATATTCTGTTTTGACAAATAAGCACAATGTATTTCTCCTTCGATATTAACCGTACAAGTGATACGTTTGATTGCCGACTCGAGTTCTATAGCTACTTAAAAAATAACTGACAAATGGGATTGCTACCACTTCCAAAATCAAATCGGCTGTATTGCACCTCTCATACTACGGTAAGTTGCATACGTCTTAGATGACAAACACGAGTCGCTTCCGTAAAATCACCAAGGAATGGTCCGTGGAGCATGTAGACCGCATGCACATAGGACCCTCGCAATTATACCCCTCTCGAGATCCACCCGAGGATCACGCTTCTCCGTAAGGCAAACTGTAACGGGGTAACACGTACCCTTATATGAAAGGACGGGTTGAACAAGATGGTGCGACCATACGTAGGTGTGTATTACAAAAGTTAGTGTGTTATGGCTACACCGTAACAAGAAGCCGCCACATAGCAGGAATGCCAGTAGTAATGCATATTACTATATTAGATAGATTTCACAATATAAATTAATTATTACTATATTTATTAGAAAAACCTTGGGTTTTAGATAATGGCGGCTCTGCCGTAACTAAAACAATAAAATAAAGTACGTGTAACGGGGTTACACGTACCCTGGTAACAGGGGGGGTGTCACACGAGATGGGCATG
>NW_020187244.1:805013-811118 GCF_900000015.1 Plasmopara halstedii
ATGCTCTCACGCACCATTCCTGCCTCGTGTTTTGCATTGAAAAGACGTCAATAACGTCACACTGCTCCTTGGGCAGGAGCGATTGGCATGTTAAGCAGTATTTGGTTCCCGGAACCAGGTCAATCTCGTGACGCACACTTCGGTCCGGAGGTATGTCTGGCGGCGGGTCTTTGGAGACGACGTCTTGAAATTCCGTCACCAAAGGACAGTAGGATCCGAGGGATCCTTCAAGATCGACGATCCACTTTGTGCGCTCAGCACTTTCTTAGTGCCCTTCAGGACAGCTTCATCCAGAAGCGACAGCGAGGCAATCTACTGTTCGGTCTGAGAATGACCACCTCGGCTAAAATGCCTGCCATCAAGGCACTGCCAAGCTCTTCGAAGGGCATGTCGTTCAGCTCGAGAAAAGCATCAACCGCGGGAATAGCCTCGAGGGTGACGTCGCCGTCTTCCTCTTCCGTCATACCGTTGACATGGGTATATAGCTGTGTGCTATCGTCTACGGTAGGCACACCCTGGGTCAGAGTCGACACCCTGCGTCTTGCTGATATCATACGGCTTCGCCGTCTCCTCTCTATAAAGGTTTTACGTCTCATCGAGACCGGTGGGAACACGCACTCAGCGTCGTCCAGTGTCTCCACTCTCTACTCCATCGGAGCCTTGATGATATTAACAACATCCGGCGAAGAGCTGCTATTTCTGCAGTCTTCGTCTAGTGGATAACCTACCACTCCACGTGCATAAGAAGGACCTTGCCCTAGATGTCTCGGATCTCGTCCGACCATGCCACTCTTGGCATGTAGCAACTGTTTCGTAACATGAGCGGTGCTCAGTGAGTTACGTTCCACACTCCACGTTCAGCCCGCGAGCCACGCTCGGAGCTCCTGTCCAAAATACCTTTGGAGTTTGACAGCTCGGATACTTCAATATCTAGCACATTGGCCGTTCCGGTTCAACGCCCGTGCCAAAAGCGATTCTTTTTCCTAGCAGAGGTGAGTATATGACTCACCAAAGCTCTACCAGGAGTCATACGCGTAGCACCCAAGGTCTTCGACCTCCAATAAATCTTTGGCTCGTGGTGTTCGAAACATGCCATACCATGGATATGGTCCTAACTTGCACCGAGCTCTTCGGGGCTAGGCCCTGCTGCCCTCTACCACTTTGATGCACAACAAAACTCGTTCTTTCCCAGTAGGCTGCCCACGCCTCCTGGGTATTCTTGTCTCCCATCGCTGGTAAGAAGCGAGACGTCGGCTCGACGAGCCTTTGTGCGCATCACGCAGGAAACAGCCAGTCAGAAGGTGACGGGTGTCTCCACAAAAAAACACCGTCGGTTGTTTAAACGCTGCTCGGCAGCTCGGAGCTCTCCCTCCTCGTCCTCAGCATAGCTGAGATCCATTGGCTCAGGCCTGCTCGATACGTGCCAACTTAAAGTTGAATTCGGCATTTAATGCCGCGCTCACCGCTTTTTCAAAAGAAGACCGATCCACACGGAAGACTTCCATTTTGGCCACACCAGTGAAGACGTTTCCATAAAATCGGTCACTGCCGCCGCCTTTGGGTGAGGATCGGCTGCCATCACAGCAATAACAGTTCGCAACTCGTAGACAAAGTTCATCAACTTCTTCGTGCCCTGTCGAGCGGCAAGCGAACAGGAATCTTTACTTTTATACCATGATTTTTATCTCTACTTGCCGGAGGGACAACAGTGTCAGGTGGACATGTGTCATGATAGACATTACAATTTATCAGTGAAACCCTGTCAAAGCTGCATCTACAATATCTTAGTTTCTTTCTAATAAAGGTCTGATCTATAAATCTAATGCTTTAGGTTAGTAAACTAAAAAATGAAGTGTGCAGTTAAAGCAACTGCGCCTCGCCGCTCAGCGCGTTTAAATAGTAAGAAAGCGCAGCTCGACAACACAATTGGCGTAATATTACGCGATCGACGCATTCCAAAGCCAAAGAAAGCGCTGATCGATAAATTAGCTGTGCCGCCTAGAACGCTTTCTCGTCAATTCGAGACTCGCTACAAAGCAAAAGGTTACTCAACTGTTATCGGCGTGGACGAAGCTGGTCGTGGTCCGCTAGCTGGACCAGTTGTGGCTGCAGCGTGTCACGTGCCGCTAGATGTGGTGATTGAGGGCGTGGACGACAGCAAGAAAATTTTACAGGAACGACGAGAGGCATTGTTCGAGCTGCTCACCACCCACCCAAGTATCACTTACGCTGTACACGTAAACAGCGCGCAACGAATAGACGAGATTAACATTTTGCAAGCGTCGCTGGAGGCTATGACCAAGGCTGTGAATGATGTGACGAAACGGCTGCTACAGAAAGACAACATTTTCGTGCTTGTCGATGGTAACAAACTGCCGCCAACTCTTGACCTGCCAGCAGAAGCGGTCGTCAAAGGTGATTCAAAAGTGTTCAGTATCGCGGCAGCCTCCATAATTGCTAAGGTTACGCGAGATCGTATAATGCGCAACTACGACGATCAGTATCCTCAGTATGGATTAGCACAGCACAAAGGATACCCAACGCGAGCCCACGTGGCAGCAATTGCCAAGCATGGACCGTGCAAGATCCACCGAATGACTTTTGCGCCACTAAAGCCAAAAGATATGTCAAAATCGAAAATTTAAGCGGAACAGCTCAAAATTTAAGTTGTGTTTGCAAACATAAAATATTTCGAGATTGCATTACCTTCAAATTCTTATCAA
The DNA here is from genome assembly GCF_900000015.1 of Plasmopara halstedii. Lineage (NCBI taxonomy): Eukaryota > Oomycota > Peronosporomycetes > Peronosporales > Peronosporaceae > Plasmopara > Plasmopara halstedii. Next base: position 807,737 of record NW_020187244.1, read on the forward strand.
CAAATAGTGGATTATGTTCGCAGCGGTGCTACCCGAGCAGCTGTAGTGGTTGGACTATCGAACCCGCAGTAGCTGTCAAGGCCTCGCGGCGAGCTCGCGAATGAAGAAGTCGACAGCTCATCGGTTGCATTACGCATCAATGACGGCAATTTAAGCGACGTCATAATATGAATGTGAGCTTCAAAACAGGAATCACACACGCGCTGGGCCGTCATGTATCCCAAATGAGGCAGCGCGAGCTGACGTGTCGAATGCTCAAAGCAGAACGAGTTTCCGCATTGTCGACAGTGGTGGCGTCGCAATAGAAAGCTAAATTTGCAGTCACACTCGTAACACGTCGGCGACTTAGCAAATCGAGGAATAACAACACCAGGACGAATATTTGAGCTTGGTGGCATATTAAACGACGAAGCATTGGACGAAGACCGGACACGGCACACACCAACAGATGCTGAGCGTCTTGGCACTTGATGGGATCTACTGTATATTTCATCTCCACCATCCACAGAATGATCGTCACCGTATGATGAGCCAGCGTAACTTGGATTATCAAAGTATGCCGGCATACGACAATTACCACCGTGCGTCATGCTGTGGGGTGCTGCAAAGTTCCAACGCGAACGACTTTGGCGTCCACACGAAGTCAAAGGCGCGGGACCCTGAAGGAAATCGGCTGTACGTGATCGGCGCCGGCTGCAAATGCTCGAAGCTGGACCAGAGTCGATATCTTTGTTGTTAGCCCCAAGCTCAAACGCAGGCAGCTGTAACTGCAGTTGCATAGTTTTGCGCTTTATCTGAGAAGCCACCAGCTGTTGAAGCGCAAGCTCTTGTTGCTGCTGACGTTCCGGTGAGAATACATCAGCAGCCGCCTCTCGAATTACTTCACGCAATTGTGTCGCCTCTTTCTGAGCCTCCGCCTCCTGACGCCACCACAACTCTAAGCTGTAGCGCCGGTCATGGGGTCGGAATGCACGAGGCGGAGCAGGAGGCGTTGCATGTTCAACCTCTGCGTCCTCATTTGCTGGTGCAAGAGCAGGTGGCAAACTGTAGCGGCGACCTCGGCGTAAAGTGGGTGTCTGCTGCTCCAATTTATGGTGGCTGTAGGGTAAGTCAACCACACAGCCGAAATCACTCCCATTGGCTGCGTTAGGATTTCCACCAGTGTCAACTGTAACAAGATCGTCCGAAAGCTCAAGCTTTAGCTGGGTTATACATTTGTTGTTGTCGAATTCAGCAGGAGTCTCGTTCGAAGGAAAAGGGGCATTTTGTGGGGATTTTTCAAAAAACTTGAAATTAGAGTATGATGCCTGTTGCCGTTCCTTACTTGAACTATGTGCCACCAAGACTTGCATTTGTCGGCGTAGTTCAGCTAGCTCATCCTTGAGCTGAGCGTTGTCTTCCTTGAGCTTCGCCAAATCTCTGCTTTCGTTACGCAGCAGCTTAAGCGTCTTCCTCGCTGTGTGCGCACGTACAGCGCACTGAAGCGCCAGCGTTGCGCTGCAGAGCTTACTGTACTTATGTTCAGCAGAAAATCGACGCCATGCTGTAGCAATTTGTGTCACTGCGCGACATTCTCGAAGTGCCTGAAGAACACGTGATGCAAGACGACATCGGAAACGACACTGCACCGCAAGTACTCCAGCACGAGCGCGGAGGAATTTACTACGAGCACAGAGCTGACGCATTCTTGCTTGAAGGACTTGAGCTTGCCGCATGGCACGCATCCAGTTCACGTATCGATAAGCACGACGCCCCCGTACCCACGTTTGGACGACAATCGTGAACTGGCGCAGACGTCTATAGTTGCAGCGGGCTACAAATCCTTTAAGTTGTCGCTGTATGACCAGACTCGACTCCTGGCGTACTGAAATGCGCAAGTTTTCCAGCTTTTCGTATGGTGTTCGGCGAAAGAAGACGCGCGTTTTCCCAAGACTGACGCCACAGCGATTTTGCTCATTTTCTTGATCTCCCTCAGCCCCATCCTCACCTGTTTCCGACTTGCTGTCCGTAAGAAGAAATCTGATAAGTTGGTGTAGGCACAAGTCAAGCTCGCTCCAATTCCTGTGTTTTTTCTTATCAATACCATTGTTCTTAAGCTCGTAAAGCCAAAGCAGTATCCGACGATAGCGCTCGAGAAACTGTTTGTGCGAAAGTCGAACTGGAAACCCAGCACGCGCCACTCTCACAGCTTCAAGCACTCCACCACTGCGTAGCTGTTCAACAACACGAGTGCTTTGAAACAGCGAGCCAACATGTAAGTCGTTAGGCTTAATGCAGCGCACATATCGAGGGGTCGTGGCACGGACAGTGTTTAGTAGCTCATTCAGCTGAATCTTAAATTGTGTACCCACGCTTATAGCTGCGATGGCTGACTTTGCACGTCGACGATTTCGGCCACCATCAAGCTCACTCTCCCCATTAAAACCATCCCCGTTTGATGATCTCGCAGCAAGAGCTTGAACAAAAGGATTCATCGATCCTGCCAGCAACTGAGCTGCACTCTCGCAAAAAGAATCCTTGTTTTTTGCAAGAAACCCTTCGATACTATATATCACAGATCCGGCGTAATGTGCCACAATGAATTGCGTCGTCCGGTGAAACTTTGGAGCTGAGCGGAATCGTGGGTGAATTTTCTTCGTCTCAAATTCTAAATAGAACTTAGCTACAAGAGCACGATCTGTGCCTTGAGGAAATACACACTCCTGATCTGTCAATGAGAATATACCAATCGGCCGTTGCTCAAATAGTTCGAGACATGCGCTATTGTCGGGAAAGTCGACAAAGTTCCAGCGGATCGCTTCCGCACGGTATAGTCGCTGTTCCTCTTCAAAAACATACTGGTTGAATTGGTGTTGCAAGGCTTCGTTAGCATAGTTGATGCACAGCTGCTCAAACGAGTTTTCTGCCATATTTTCAAAGCCGAAAATGTCAAGTAGACCGATAAAATCCGTCGCCTCCTCCTCGTCGTCCGTTTCGTCCGCATCGGCATCCCATTCTACACTACCGTGTCGTTGTAATTTAATATTAATTCGAGCCACAAGCCACTCAAACAAAAGCCTGTAACACTCCATGGTTAATGCATTACAAGTATTTCGTGCCTGAGTAACGTCCACTCCAACGACCAAAACTTCATTGGAAGCGTGCAACGAGCGCTTGGTAAGCGCATGGTCCAAGGCATCTGTGGATACTCCCAGCAACTCTGCAACCTTCGTAAAGTGGTCGCACAATCCAGTCCTCGAGGTTTTGACCCGTGCTTCGTCAACAAAGACATTGTCTTCACGCTTGTGGGGCACTTGTTCAAAGTCTACGTTGCCCATATGAAGCACAGCTGCCACAATCTCCATTACGCCACTAATCTCCTGTTCACTCATCCCGAGCTGTT
>NW_020187244.1:811128-813232 GCF_900000015.1 Plasmopara halstedii
ACGTGTAACGCAGTATTTGGTCCCGGAACCAGGTCGATCTCATGAAGCACACCTCGGTCCGGAGGAAGGACTGAAGGCGTGTCTTTGGAGACGAAATCTTAAAATTTCTTTACCAAATGATGGTACGGACCCAATGAATTCAGTTGGATCGACAATCCATTTCGTGCGTTCAGCACACTCTATGTGTCCTCCAAGACAGATTCATCCAGAAGCGATGATGTGTTTATCTCCTCGTCCGGTCGTACAATGACCACTTCGGCCAAATCGCCTGCCTTCAAGACACTGACAAACTTGTTAAGGGACATCTCATCCCGCTCAAGAAGAGCATCTACAGCAGGCTCTTGGTGTCCTCCAAGACAGCTTCATCCAGAAGCGATGATGAGTTTATCTCCTCATCTGGTCGTACAATGACCACTTCGGTCAAATTGCCTGCCTTCAAGGCACTGCCAAACGCTTCGAGGGAAATTTTGTCCAGCTCAAAAAGAGCATCTACTGCAGGCATAGCCTCGAGGCGGCGTCGTTATCTTCCTACTCTGTCATACTGTTGACGAGGGTGTATAACTGTGCGCCATCGTCTACGGTAGACACATCCTGGATCAGGGCCAACGCCCGGCGTCTTTTAGCCAGCATACGGCGTCACCGTCGTCTATGTACAGAGATTCCATGTCTCAGTGAGACCAGGGTGAACACGTATTCCGTGTCGTTTGGTGTCACCCTCACTGTCCGCTCCTTTGGAGCTCCAACGTTATCGACAACATCCGACGAAGAGCTGCTAACCCTTCAGTCTTCGCCCAAAAGATAACGTGCCACTCCACGCGCATCCTAGGGGGCCGCGCCTAAGATACATCGGACTCTGTCCGACCACGCCATCAATGGCTTGCAGCGACTGCTTCGCAACGAGAGCAGAGCTCAGTGGTTTAGGTGCCACTTCACGTGCATCACGGACCTCCCAACAAATGCAGCTACTGTACACTGAATTTGCATATCATCTTAAGAGAAACGAACGATTCAAAGCTTAGTTGTCTTGACAAACTTTTATCTCAATTTTTTTTTCTCGATGCCTCGGCTCTTGGCCGACCATGTCACGCATGACACGCAGCGACTGCTTCGATTCTCGAGCAGCGCTCAGTGGTTTACGTGCCACTTCACGCCCATCACGGGGGCTTCGCCCTCGATGCTTCGGACTTTGGCCGACAATGTCACGCATGACATGCGGCGACTGTTCCGAAATTTGAGCAGCGCTCAGTGGGTTACGTGCCACTCCACGATCAGCCCGCAAGCCACGCTCGGAACTCCTGTCTGATAAATCGTTGGGATCTACCAACTCGGACATTCCAGTGTCCAGCACCTTGACCTTCTCGGCCCAGTGCTCTCGCCAACAGCGTTTCTGTCTTCTAGCCGAGGTAGGTTCATGACTCGCTAATGTTCCACCGGATGACGTGCGTGTAGCGCCTAAGGTCTTTGATCGCCAATCAATCCATGGCTCATGGTGTTCCAACTATGCCATTCGTAGGATGAGGTCATACTTTGTATCCAAGTTTCAGACTAGACAGCGTTCCATGCTATCAAAGTCAAGGAACTTGACTCCGAGGTCCACAGGGAAAATCGGGACCGTGACACGTGTCCCCGTCGCTAGGAAAACAGTGACGCCTCAGCATACAGCTGACTTCCATCCATCGTAAAGTGTCGAGCATAATTGCCCGACGCCCCGGAATGGATGAGGATCTTCCATGGCTTCTCGAAGTTCTTTACAGTCGCCTCCACGACCAGCAAGCCCGGCTTGCATACACGTTCCGTGTTCAAGAGCACGGAGTTTTTCGGGGCTAAGCCCTTCTGATCTCTTCCTCCCTGAGGCTTAACAGAACTCAGTTCTTTCGCATTAGGCCGCTTTGCGCCAGCTGTGTAGTGTCGTTTCCCTGCTACGAACCAGACTGGTATGACTTGTCGCGATAGTAGGATCAACCTTGACGCGCCTTGCGCAGGGGGCAACCCTTCCGAAGATGACGGGTGTCTCCACAAACAAAATACCGTCGTGTGTTTGAGTGTTGCCCGGCAGCTCGGAGCTCTGCTGCCTCGTCCTCAGCATAGCTGAGATCCATGGGCA
>NW_020187244.1:820286-820377 GCF_900000015.1 Plasmopara halstedii
TTAAAGCAATTTCAAGACGTCGTCTCCAACGATCCGCCTTCGGTCCTACCTCCGGACCGAGGTGTGCGTCATGAGATCGACCTGGTTCCGG
>NW_020187244.1:820387-829948 GCF_900000015.1 Plasmopara halstedii
GTATGTAACAGGCAAATATTACGAGAATATTAGCGTGATGTCGAAAGCTGTGCGTTTCATAAAGCTCACAGACTATGAACAATCATCGACAATGGCGCAAGAAGTGCAGTTGAAACAAATACATTCTTAACAAATCCAATTGGATTTATTGACGCTAATTACGAATGCAGTCACAAAATTAAGAGAGTTTTGGAAGCAGAAAATGACGATCATTACGAAGCAGGAGCAGAATGGCATCTTGCAAACGGTCATTGTTTCAGGCTTGTAAATGGGATATCGTGGTCGAGCGCCTTTGGCGAACACATTCAAAGCATGCAATAGGCAGTCCGGATTGCATCGAATTGGATCGCAGTACAAAGATTTCGATGAAGGCTTCTGAAAGTTTCCTACAAAGTACATGCTACTAAAAGAAACTGACGAACGTTCAATCTCGATGGGACATCGCAAGGTAAATTGCTTCGATTGACAGATCTCGCACTAAAGTCTTGTAAAGTCTTGTAAAGTCTCACAAGCATTGAAGGCCTGTAAATTTTTTAAACCTAGCTAGTCACAACGCTACTGTAACAAAATATGTTAATTATGTTTGCATCGTTGGATGCGCTGTGGAGATGGCCATAACTAATCAATTTTGTTTAACACCTAAAGCTACTGGTACTATTGACTTTTTTCCATCTTCTTTCTCAATCGCAAAGATTAAATGTGCAAATCACTTGGGTTTCAATCACTGGACAGCTCGACCGCTAAGCATAGTGTTCTCTTATCAATGTATGCAAGCAACTTGAGAAGTTTAACTTTTGCGGTGTAGTTTATTGGTCAATACGCATTTTAATGATGGAAACTAGAGCTATTTTGTAAGATAGAAAGTTTTATGTGGGTAATAGCATATTCTAAAAGTCAGAAAAAAAACAATACCGCAAATGTCTGAAGAAAATATGATAGCGAATATTTCAGAATGAAAAAAGTATCTACACCCTGAAATTTTATTAGAAGTGTATATCATAATGTATACCAGCAAATTTATACTTAGATACATACAAAGATGTATGCACACAGATACTGAAACAGGTAAATCTGTAGTCTTGTTCACTTAACCCTTACAATACCGGAACATTGAAAAAACGAGTTTGATACACACTCGGGTGCTAGCCGCATGTTGAAAGCGAAAGACGAATCAATTATACAAAATAGTAATACGTGTATATGTAGTATGAGGCTGAATCGAAGTAGATTGGATTTTTTATATGGTATTTTTTTGGAAATATTAGTGTACATTGACAGTGAAATTGTCGTAGAGGCTCTCTTTTCTGTTCCTGGTTAGAGCACGAAGGTTGCGTTTGGCGACGCGGACCATGCAATTCAGCTTTCTTCTGTGCAAGAGACACGACAAAACCGTTGCACTTTGTAGACCTTGTGGTAGTTCCCGCAATCAATCGTAAAGAATTTGTCGTGTTTGTGAGGTTGAAAACCTGAACTGTCCTAATATCTGCCGTCGAGACCAAAGGCTAGTTTAGCTATTCTTTGTCGAGCTCGGGTTCTGATGAGACCAGGAAACTGTTTCCACCCGAATTTAAAGTGCGCTGGTCATTTACGTCCAGGATGCTCGAGCGAGAGCTGGTATAGTAACAGATGCCTCCGATCGTGAGATTGTTGATGCTGAGCATACAGGTCATTGAGGGTCGGCATGAGAAAAACTCTTTCCGTGAATGGCTGAGACTGATATGGCCACAAGATTGGCCTGCGAGAATGGGCACTCACGCACAACGCTTCAGAGAAAAGAGTCGTATCCAGTATATGAAGCGACAGATGTCGTGGGTGTTCGCTCCGCCAAACTAGGCATGTTGAGGCTTCTATTCACATTCGAGTGTTGTACGTAGTTGCACGATATTCTTAAAATTATCAGACGTTTAACTGTTTCACAAAGTCTGGTATAATGTATAAAGAGTCAGCAAATAGCCCCGCATCTATGCATGAGACTCATCTGTCTAAGGTATGCAGTTTGTTGACCTAGAATTGATGGGGTACAATCGAAGTATTTTCATTCCGAGTAGGCTGCCCTGCGCCAATGAGGACATGACATCTCTCTATTAGGGGTTCGTCATTTGCCCAATGATTGGGGGAACCCAATCCTTTAACATCTCAGCTGAGAGCGGATAGACAGACGAGATGCAAATGTTTTGTACTGTCTTAAATGATTCATCTGCGAGTCAAGCGGACCCGCTATGCAGCATAGAGGTGGAGGTCAATGACTGAAGCGTAATTGTAGAGCACTGCACCCTGCCCTCGCGGTAGGAAGGACACGGAAAGTCTGGGTATACAGCGCACTATCCATAAAAATAGTAATCATGTTTGCTTTCAGGCAAATGTCAGACGCCGTTGCGCGATTAGATTTCTTCACTTTGGCAGTAGTTTTCCAGTTATCCCGCCCTTAACAAAAGACAAGAATTATGAGGGCCGAAATGGATATGCCGAAAACAGATACGATGTCTGTATGTCTTGCTTCGGGGACACTTATATAAATGTTAAAATGTGTGTTTGGTCTTCCAGTGAGATTTTGAGGTCTTTGACAGCGCGAAATGTTGTCAAGGCATCGACCTAAACTCGAGATATGTTCGCATTTTAGGCATTTCGAGGCTGAAACGCCACAAGTCATAGGTCGTCTGAAAGTTAAGAACCAACTATCTCTCTCCTGGTTGGTCATAAACGGCTTATGAAACAATCTAGGCCAGAGGACGAATTGCTTTTGGTCAGGGCACAAAGTTGCAAAATCTTTGTTTGAAGCATAAATTTGTCTTAATCTGACAACAAACGGACTGCTTAGTGACTCAAACAAAGATCGGGGGTGGAAGCGGCAGTGTGGTTAGCCGGAAAAGAGCGATCTTACATGATCTCCAGGGTGTACTTCTGTTGAGATGAGATAGGACAAAGTATGATGTGGTCCTCGTGGTGTATACTGTTTTGAACAGCTGTGACGTTGTCCCTGTATTAAGATCAGAAGTGACTTGGAATGGCAGTCTCTCGTGCAGGAGTAGGTAAACAGCGACCGAAGGTCTCTTGAGTATTGTCCTGGTGATAAGAAGGATGATTAATTTTTATCGCGGTGCGGTGGTACTGCTGCTTCAGGACTACCGTAAGACGAATCCACCGTGCGGAAAAGTTGAAGATGTACGCATAGGCCGCAAAAAAATCATTTGAGAATAAAGCGACCTGAGTGGTCTTAGAGGGCACGAGTCTCCTTCAATACCTCTGGCGGAACTTTTTTTAAGCAGGTTTAACCATATTTGCATATATACACGAAATGACAACACGGTGTATCAGATAGGAGATGGACTCATTATCCGTGATAACATCAACGACGATCGCAGAGCAATGGGTGCAAAGAGTGTGGAATATATGGAAATGTTATAACTTTTATTGAGAAAATATCATGGCGTGAGGCCGAGATATCCACCATGCGTGCTACCCTTCGAGAGAGCGGGCGTCGTGAAATATGCCTTAGTTCCTTAATAAAGTATATCGTCACACGACAAGTAATTTATTTGAAAGAAATGTGTGACCCCATTGATTTTCTCATCTCTACAGCACATTGCACGAACACATCGAAAGAATCTGATCCTACACTCCGCGCCGTTTTCCTGCATTAGAAAGACTGGTGGTAAGTTGAATACGAATGCTGCATATTTATAACATGCTGATTGCAGCCTCAGTTCCACTGACGTCGAATCCTTAGAATGATACGCTCCCAGATCGCGAGAACTGTATGGCTACTGAAAGTTTGACAGCTCCTAGCAATCCTTTGGGTTTTGTCTGTTACAAAGGCCCAGCCAGCTGGAAAACGTTTTGTTGTGTTTGATGCGAAATTTATGCACTATTTGGTAGACATTTGATAAGCGATTTTTTTACGAGCGCCTAATGTCGATGCTGCCGTTGTTCCGTTACACCTCGGCGATCTCTATGTTTGCCGATCATAAACTGACGGATTGATCATTCGATCTACATAGTACTTAATTAAATCTTCACAAACATTATCTCTCAAATGATACATACAGTCAAAACTTGTCGCGTGACTCTTAGATGTATAACATCTGATGAAGTCGCATAATTCGTCATCTGCTGTCCAATCCCAATGTCCATTTAAATCAATTTAAAAGCACGTAATTATTAGATGAAAAAAGGTATGATCAATATATCGAGAATGAACTTGCAAACTATATGCGACCTTCACGTCCGTAGTCCGCTGTCATTCGACTCGGCGGCGCTCGGGCTGACCAATATATTCTAGTTATACAAGCTTGCATGAATGGCAAGGCTTAGTGCCAGTTTACACGTGACAAAGCTGATTAGAGCAAGGTATTTCTGCGGTGCTGATAATGAAGTCGAATCTGGTGCCCAAGCTGACCACCCTTAAAAAATGCAAAATTTCCGGGACGAGTTAGAGATAATGCAATTGTCCTCAAAATTCATCGGGTCTCCAAAGTTATTTTTGCCTAGCTCAGACCGGGATAAAATAAGTTTCATTTTTTTTAAAAAACTTACACCGACGTCTTGTACTCAACCTCCTTCAACTGCAGTGCCACGGTGCGCCGATTCTTGTGCCAAACTGATATAAAGACTATTTATCATGATTTCATAGTTACTTGAACTGCGTTGAGTCTAAACACTGCCCACCAAATTTGCTAATGGCTACCTTAGAGTTGTTTGAACTTGTAGAAATTAAACGCCGATCTTTTGCGACTTGGATGTTACGTGGCGCACGCTTGAGTGCTTGCTGGTCTGATAAATACGGATCCGACGTAAACTAGCTAAGTGATCCGGCTGTAGTAGCTAGGTTGATCGAGTCCAAGACTTGGCATACAACAAACCGCCGACTACATTACGATTTGGCATTCTCCCGTGCTAACTACTTTCTTTGCATATAGAGTTGGTCATCTTTAGTCCCAGGTCTTGGGTTGTCTTGACAAGGCCACTCATGCGAGAATCATATTGTAGACTTAGAATACCACACATATCATGGTTTGGTATTTCGTTTGACGTTTATGCAATCGTCTCACACTTTTTGCTCGGCTTAAGTCACAAGTGGTCGATATCTTTGTCCTAGAATTGCGATGAGGATCTGGGAGAAAAGAAAGAGACGAAAGAAAAAAAAGAAGATGGCGAACGTAGTCTAGAAATCAAATCAGTGGAGCCACGTGGCTGTATCAAAATCATCTTTGTCCTGTAGCCTACTCAGGAGTGCCGTTTTCGTCTTGTTAGTGTAACGTTAAAATATATTTAGTCTCTAGACTGAGTGACACTTTAGATGACCTGCTGCTGGCGTTTTAGCAAAGGTTTCTCCACAGCCTGCGCCAAACCTTTCCCTGCAACCTTTGGTCATGATTTATATCATGGTTTGATCCATATCTTTGCTTAGGTGTCCTTGACGCAAAAATCTCACCCGCAACCGATTGTCTTTTGGTATTTTGGTTATTAAACAAGAACACGGTCGTTCCTACAGGGACTGTTGATTTATGCATTGCGCGCCACTTTCATTTAGCGATGGTGTCGATTTTGTCGCCGGCTTGAGCTAGACCACATTTTTACTGAATTCGCGACTTAGGTTGCATCAAAATTCTCATATTGTCTACTTGCGACTTCTGACAGTTCTCCATTAGCGTTTGTGGTCGAGTTTGCAGTTTGAATTCGATTTATGACCCTGTACACGACTGTATTTATTTCTCCCATGCGGGGAAGGCTCTTAGTCAAAGCTTGAGCCGCTGATCTTGCCTTCATGATAAGTTTTGTCAGCCTTCGTCTTGCATCGCAGCTTTTGGCACGTCAGTGCCGGGTTCCACCGTCAGGCACGTATCTCATGAATTATGCGTTATGGCTCACAAGCACGCGACGACTATGTTTTTAGATATACAAATTGATTATCGATAAAAGATGGTTAGTGCATTAGTTTGGCATTTTGCGAAGCAAGTAGAAGTTGCTGCGGGTTGGTAAGTTGTCAAGTGACGCAATACCTCACTGTCTGAACATCTGATTGATGTGACGTAGCCTTGCGACTGCCACATACGCATGAGAGCCGAACATTTTAAAATTCGCCTTCCAGATGTTGCCTGGTTCTCAGTATCTTGTGGCGGTTATTTTCGAAGTGTCAAAGCCGCTAAGGCTGCGGCGCTACCTCCATGCACAAAGACTGACATGATAGCATCATGTTTCTAAAACATACATGGCATATCATATTTGAGCAGAAGCTGTGAATGAAACGCACAAGGGTACAGTATTTGAAGCTGTTTTTTATCTTGGACATTCTGATAGGGGGGCAGCATATCCTATTCGGAAAACCGTTTGAGCATAGCATGTAAGTGTTGGTCATCATAATCATGATGTTGAATCAATAATTGCTGAGTGATGACTAGAGGCCAAAACGCATGACTATTGAAGTCAGGTGAATTTGTGGTCCTTCTCCAGAATATCATGCGTATTAGCTGACATTTAACAAGCAATCCCAAACATCCGGCATTATGTGGTTGGACATAGAGCTCAAAATTCTCGGGCAGAAAGTTGTCGGCGCGCCTGAGTGCCTGCATCTTTATCTTAAAAGTGAGAAGCCTACGTAAAATTCACCATACGAGAATTTTTAAGTCAATGCTCACAATGCCTGAGGAGCACCTCTTACAGCTGGATGAGCAGCGACGACGTTAGTCAGTATTCACGATGAGGACCAAATCTTTGGTGCGGTATGGGGACACTACCGCGGGCTATATAGTTTAGCTCGAAGATGAGAGGCTTGAAGCTTTTCCAGCTTTCCAGCTTTACAAGCCAGGTCCGATGGGTAAACCGACCAATACGCCGCTTAGTATTCGACATTGCTAGATGTAGATGGCAACTTATCAGTTTTGGCTGGGGCTGGACTTTACTTAAGGATGGTTGCTGACATATGTCATGCGAGATCTGATAAAGATTATGGCGAGTGCGCTGAGCTAAGTGGTCACGTGGATATGTAGAGAGATCCTTTGCTATTGGCTTTACGATGTCACAAGTAATACTGCAAGGCAAACCGTTTGAATGCGTACTGCTGAAAATCCTCGACAAGATTTGTTCATGGCGTCATTGGCGCTTACGAATTGACACCGTCGTAACTGTGGAGCTATAATCTACAGCACCCTTTATCTTTACAGCGATAACACTAGGTTGCACAGCACAACACGCCAATGAAAGCGAGTCGAGTTCGGCTTTTCTTCAAATTTGAGACACGACCGATTGCTGTAGCAGCGGATCCATGAAAATGAGCTGTGCTGTCGATAGTGGTGCGGTGGGTGCCTGTCTTAGTGTCGTCGTTACGTTTTTTTTCGAAGCATCGAGAATTCTGTGACGCTCTTAGCCAATGTTGGTTCCATTGAATTTTTTTTGGTCGAAAATGGGTAGGCAAAAAATCTGCCTGCCAACGCTCGAATTGGGTTGTGAGCGAAACCTCAATCTCTTACAAGTTCGTGGAGTGGGAGTCGTGCTACCACTTTGCTAGACACTAATTATACTCTTTACAAACACGCTGACCACAATCCGTCCAATATAATGTAAATTTTACCTTGATCCTCAGGGAGGTATCAAGATTGTGGCGGAACAACACAATTCTTTGAGCATGGCTTGTCTTTTAAATACGCTCACGATGATCTACATCTGTTTAGACCAGTTCTCAATCACACTACCGATTTAAAGCAAAAGATAGCTCAGCCACAGGCATGTCTTTAAACGCTGATATGATTACAACAGCGTCCGATTTGGGTATGAGAGCGGTGTCGCAATACGTCCATGATAGTATTACCTAAACGCAGGTAGTATTTGTATTTTAAAAAAAATATTTACAGTATGATCAGTTTTCTCGAGGATACAGCTTTAAAGGTGTAATGTAGCAAAGGCGCAACTTCGCCGTATAGACCACTTACACTGCATGCATGAGTGGATTTTCCAGCGTGTAGTAAAACGTGGTCACTCGCAATTAAATGATTAGCACTAGTCTGTTTTTGCGTTGGAGCTGTATACATTACATTTGAGCCATAGCGTGCATGACGATCAATTTCTAAGAGATATAGTCATCGATTCTGCTGTCAAGTGTAGCGGGCCATTACCAGGTGTCAACATTTACTCTCCAACTAAGATCGAGATCACAGTATGATGTTGGAAATTAACACAAGAATTAATAAGCCAGCAATGGAAACGGATGACGAGCCTTTGAGGGTGTAAACATGTTATTCAGCAAAATTTAAATGACAAGATTATGCTCCAACACCATCATCATTCCGTGCAAGTGCTTTGTGGTTTTCTTCCATCATGCGACAAATTCTATCAGCTCGTGGATGATCTGCTGTAAATAGTTTTGATTATTCTAAAGAATCTTGCCAAAATTTTGCTATGGATTTGATTCATTTATCTCACAAGCAAACAATATTGGCAAAAAAAACATTGTTGAGAAGCAGCTTTGCTGTAATCTCACCGATGCCGTTGTTGTTGTCAGCAGCGAGAGAAGCCATTTGGTTCAGTTGAACAATAAATGCTATAAAATCGGTATCTACAGGAGCATAAATAAGAAAGGCTGAATAATACATGCGCTTGAGCGAAAAATATATCCGATTCGGCATGCTTGCCAAGGATGCTAACGCTTGCACTGTTATTTATACCTTTTGAAACGTTCAAACGTAAGTGCTTTTGTGCTCTTTCATTTACTTGTGTAGATACACTAGTGCATTGCGCTCACTAGGCTGTACATCTTCTCGACGGCTTTTACCTTCTTCAAGAATATTAATGACATCTGCTTGTGATATTCTATTTGTGGAGGACGTGTGTTAGGTGATTCACGACAAATGTTGGGGAACGTTCTTTTTCCAGCAATGATGCACTCCAACTGCAAAGTGACGTTTTTACATCATGTGTAGCAGCATTTGGTTGTTGTTAGCATAAAAGCTCACCTAAATGTTGCTAATTCTTATTGCCGCCGAAGAATCGAGTCACAGTAGCTTACCAAATTGGCTTCGTGCTTTGACTTAAAATGTCGATTATGCTGCGCTGGCTTCTTTACAAGGCGTGTTACGCAATACTCGGTTCCTGATTTAGGTCAACTTTATAAAAAATCTTCCAGTGTGAAGCGAACCATAGTGATAGATCTCTCGTCACCACATTTTGGTACTTCGTCAGCAAGGAATATCAACATTCGTGATATTTATGATGCTGACGACTCTTTTCCTCGCTTTCAATACTTTGAGAAAATCCTCCATGTCGGATGATAACTAATTCTCAGCAATATCAATACCAGCTATTTAGCTGCGTGCATGGTGTAATCTTGGAGAAATGATTTCTCAGCACTACAAAGGCTTTTTCTCTGGAAGGAGACGAGAATAATTATTTTCTTCGACGATCTTACAGTGATGGAAACAGTTGAGGATTGCCTCTGCTTTCACATCAGAATTCCAGGCTTGAACAGCCATGCGGATAGCTTGAAGTATGTCAATATTCTCTGGGGCTTCGACTTGGTCTTCGAGGCGTTGAAGCAGGATGCGGTTGAAGCGCCTGTGGTAGTATGCTTTG
>NW_020187244.1:829958-834790 GCF_900000015.1 Plasmopara halstedii
TGGATGTTGTCAACACTAAGCAGCAGTTGACTAGTTCTTGGCTGAAGGAGGTGGACAAAAGAGAGGATGGTGTCAAGTACTGTACTATTCTTTGCATCTTTCCGACAATTTTCGGTACTGACTGATACTGTTTTCTTCTCAGATTTAAGGCATCGCGTAACACAGTTTGCTGAAATATTCGGGGGTTGCAGAAACAAGACTAACAAAGCCGAACAATCTATTGGTAAACCTATTCTACACGAATCACTATCATATTTTGGCCTTAGTATCGAGCTCTAGAAGTATTTCCTGCATGAATTCAGTCACAACTCAGATGAATTATAGCCAGCTACAAATTCTACTCGAATTCTTAAACCTACTGATCACAGAGCAAAAAAAATTCACGTTGATGAAGAGTTCAGTGCCAATGCTGGTGAGCCATCGATGAATCATATGCACGATTGAGCTGATGACTGGGAGAGCATTCATATCATAAAAGAGATTCCAAAGGCTATCAGAATCTTTAATTATAGCAAATATACAAACTTTTAAATGGATATGTACTTCAACATAAAGCCTGCACCCATTCAATAATTCACATCACAATCCTAATATGTCATAAATATTTTGTGTAAAATGGAAGACATGCTTCAGCTACCGCTAGATGTCGTGAAAGCGCCCGTTCTCTCTGGAGCCGGCTCCATACTTGCAATCATTGTTGGTGTTGCCGCGGTTGTTGGCGTTTCTTCTCTTCACAAACATGCAGCCTCTTGCAGTGACGCACAGAAGTTAAAGAAGGCAGATTTACGTGTCGGTTTGTTGCGCATTCATGTGCCTCAGAACTTTCGAGATCTGGTGAAAAATGATGTTCTTTTGGAAAAGGCAATTGAACTTGTTTCACAGACACTTTTTATCTTTGTGTCGGGACGAAATAAACATGAGGTGGTCAATTATATTAGCGAGCTATATGGAATGTCGTGGGACGTCGCGTGTGCGATGGAGAAACCTTTTTTGAATATGCGGTACGATGATGCTACGCGAATTGGAAATATTGTTTGAACTAAAGAAATGCGTTTTTATTGCAGGATTGTAGGTGATGGAGGTAGTAAAACGTGGGAAGAGTTGGTACTGCAGCCGGAACTGAACGCTGTCTTCGGTGAGGACGCGAAGGTTGACGTTCACTGCCTCAATGCTCCGCGCTTTGAGCGCGACGGATTGTTTGCTGTCACGTATTATCCGTTGGCAATGCATGTGGAGAGAAGACTTGCAGCCGACGTCAGCTACTTTGAGAATGAACACACGGATCTGACGCCGCACAATCTGGTCATACTTGGTGGCACGTTTGATCACCTACACAATGGCCACAAAAAGCTGCTTTCGCTAGCTGTAAGCATTTGCGCGAATCGAATGTTAGTGGGTGTTACAGCTCAGAGTATGCTGACAAATAAGTCGCATGCAGAGTTGCTAGAGCCATTGGAAAAGAGAAAGAGTGCCGTGCGTGATTACATTGCATTTTTAAATCCGCGAGTCATCGTGGATATCGTTAAGATTGAAGATCCGTTTGGTCCGGCCGTCGTGATTCCGGAGCCAGCGGCCATGGTTGTATCTTCTGAGACTCTAGCGGGTGCTGCAAAGATTAACAGTATTCGCGTGGATCGTGGTCTGCCAAAGCTTTACATTTTTGCGTGTCGTAGAACCGAAAGCAGCACTCTGAGCTCGACTTGCATCCGTGAGAAATTGCGGTCTTGCAATAGCGGGATTTGACTATCGCTCGAAGATCCAATAGCGTAAGTTCCAAATATTTATCTTCAGGACACTACGACAGAATATCACGATTGGTACCGGAAAAATGCAATTTGATTGATTGTAGATCAAAACCTTCATATAAGAATTGCAGCTACGTATTACATGTAAAACACAGCGCTTGCCTACGCGATTGCAGTTTCTGTTTCCTTCCATGCACAAAAGGTCCGTCCTGCTTCTCTTTCAAAGTCATCGCTACGATATGATGATTACGGAGCGACCAATGCCGCGCTTCCTATCATATATGCGTCGACTGTCCCAAGCTGCTTCCACCACTGGAGACATCGGATGGCGACTGTATTAACCCCAAACTTCTTTTAAGTGCAGTGACGTCCACCTCCAACGGTACCACGAATCCATTAATTCGAAACGGAATCGTGTGGAACACTGAATCGTCGACGCTTCCATCCAGTTGCAACTGTTCCGCAGCTGATGTAGTAACAGCCGTCTGTTTACCTCGTGCAACCTTCCTGGGTCGGTCGCTTGTCGATATAAGCTCATCACGCGCCCCATTCTTTAAACATGCTAGATTCTTTATCTTTGCTGCATTCCCACCGGGTGTAAGTGAACCGTCGATTGACATGTCTGCATAGCTCTGAATTAGTGGAAAGCCGGCTGCTCCGGCCTGATTAAAAGGTACAAATGACGAATTGGGCGACGCGGCGGCGCCTGTTGAATTATTCGTCCCGATCGATTCGTCCGTAAATTGTTGCTGTTGCTGCTGAAACATTTTCATTGACAGTCGCTTCTTGGCACTTTTCGTGGTCGTGTCCACAAAATAGCTAAAGATCTCGTACTTTAGCTCTACTTTCATGCTCCGCGCGACTTTCCAGCGGACACGCAGCAACGGATCAAAATTCTCTTTAGTCAGCTGTACGTACTTGGACTGTGTGGCGTTGCTACTTGGCTTTAAGTAGATAGCACGACGCTCTTGCACGTAGTTTGGGCCGAGTTTGCTGTAATGACGCTCTACCTTGCTTTGAAAGACGCCAAAGCCTTCATCTGGAATAAATGTAATCGGAATCTCATCATGCAGCTTCTTGCGCACTGCCATTAGTGGCTCGCCGCACTTCATGGTAAGTACAGCCACGCACTCTTCATGCTGCGGAAATTCGCCAGCACAACCATCATCAGCGTTATCTGGTGCAAGCTTGAGATCCGAGGCACTGGCGTCATCCGATGCCGGTGGTTCGCTGCCATCCAAGCTGGATGCGTGCATGGCTAATGGAGGGTAAGGACTTGCTGAGGGGAGGGGCTTAGCAGTACAAATTGTATCAGCCTATATTTTAGTCCTACTGAATAGAATTATCAGACTGAAATCAATAAAATGTGTAAACCTGCAAATCCTGTTATGATGTACATTACACAGTCCGCTCAGAGTGGTCTCCGTGAAATCATATTTTGAATCCGCTTCTTCACCTTAGTTTTATTTTCCAATCCAGTGATCGTAAATTCCCCTTTTTCCAGCTGATAATCTTCGTTGGGAAGGCTACGAGTTCTGCTTTTCCGTTTCCACAAATTCGTTTTGCTCCTTGTTTAATATGCTGTCAGTTTTATTGTCGGTGCTACGCGGTGTCGGCGCTGCGCCAATAGTTCTAGCCACACTTTTAATGGTTGTCCATTCCGGTAAGAAGTCTAGGTTACCATCTACCTCATTCACTTCTTTCGGGGTAGATGGGTCTTCCTAGTCCTGCGTTTTTTCTTGAGGTGCAATCTGTATCCAGCTAAAATGCGGAGCTTGGTATGAGATGATTATAGGTCCTTGGTTGCTCGCTGATGTTTGTTTAAGTTCCGCTCGAATACTTCAATCCAACCTGCTGCTGCTCCAGTGTTAAGTTTTTCTCTTTGACGTTATTATTGTTTTTCCGTCTGCTGTTCTTTCTGCCGAGTAAAAATAAAAACTTTTGAGCCCCCCACGCGCCATCACCACGTAAATGTTTCGATTCGATCTTTTAGCTATCATTCTTCGAATCATCTCCGATCCTCAGCATCTAGAGGATGTTAAAAAAAGCGCTTTGACGGATTGATCTGGCGCGAGCTGTGGCTACCGTAGCTCTTCGCTAAGAGGAAGCTAAGCTAAGGTCACCGACCTGACGTTCTATACTGAAACCGGTGTGAGTGTAGCGGGTCGCGATCCGCTACCGCCAAGAGTACCCAACATTTTAATACAAGGCGAATATACTCTTCGGTTTCAAGTCCAACTATATTTATCTGTTTTATTTGCGGCAAAGCCGCCTAATTCTAAATCATTATATTATCCAAAATAAATAGTAAAACCTGTTTAATATGCATAACTACTGGTAGTCCCACAACGTAGTGGCTTCTTGTTACGGTGTAGCCACACCATTGTGTGATTACACCGTCTTGTGCAATCCAAACCTTTGTACGGTCGCATAATCTTTTGTGACCTACCCTTTCATACCAGAGTACGTGTAACCCCGTTACACTCTCCCCCATCAAAATATGAATACCCACAATTCATATTTAACTGTCGCCTCGTACGAGGCTCGCATGTCTACGACACCTTTACGTCCCCGGAACGCTCTTCACGCATTCTCTGTTCAATGAGCCCTGGGTCTATGACAAGAAAAACACCCAGCCTCACGGGCTCCGAGAGCGCCCGCTTCTTCATCTCCTGCACACGGTGCAACTCCGGAGAGTACGTCCGCGGCTTCACGGGGAGCACACCCCAAGCCGTCAGCAACCGGGCCCCGCACACTGCATCCGCCACGTGCGACGGATATCCTCGCCGCAGATTTGAAGGAATTCGACTACGAGTCGGATACTTCTTTCCTATGATCGAAAGAAGAGATGCGCCAACGGCGCAACGTGATCCCTGCTCGAACCTTGCGGACATCGTGTCTGTTCCTCAACCTCTCGACTTCCGGGAAAAGTGGTATCATTACCAATCGCCTCGATGAGGCACATGAGCAGCAGTTGGAGGCTGCCCACAGAGCGGCTCTCGTGCGCTCGTATCCACATTCGGTCGTTGCCCCTCGGTGGAATACGGTTTACGCTCGGCGGGTTCGGCTGCTGAAGCGAAAGATGCG
>NW_020187244.1:834800-841015 GCF_900000015.1 Plasmopara halstedii
CATATTACGGCTCCCCGGTGATAATTTACGTGCTGGGATATTTTTTTTATTTTTTGAATAGTTGGGATATTTTTTTTATATATGGCAAAAGTTGGGGCATTTTTTTAATTCTCTCTAAATAATTATATTTATTAGTATAAAATATATCTTTAATAATAAAATAAAGATTATGATTCAAATCTAGAAAATATAATAAATATAATATAATATTCAAAATTTTGAATATTATGTCATTTTATTAAAATTTACACGCAATACCTAATATTACCTGGGATTGCGTGACGTTTTGCCATTTTGCCGAAATATAGGCGATTTTGGTGTTTTTATGGTATTTTTAATCAACTTTCTATTGTATCAAGACAGTGTGCAGTAATCAGAGGGGTATAATGATAGGAAACGGCATAAAAAAAGTCGAAGCTTTCAAATGATGCATATTATATATCGTGTTATAAAGAAATCAAAACCTTCGTGTTACAACGCAAACTAACCCACGTCTCTTTAGTGAACATGCAGATGAACTCGTGGATACGTCATTGTCACCATAAAGACTTGACTTTTAAGTCCTACGACATATTGTTAACGAAGTGACGTGAAAAGTGTAATCGTCCATATATAAAATAAAAATGAGTGAGGTTTGACATGAGTTACGGTGGCTACGATCATACTATACCTAAACGATAGAGTTGTTCTAGATATTCATCATGTCAATATGATCATTCGTCACATTCACACCAAAGCGGTTGGATCGTTGCATTAACGTTCACCAAATGGTCAAACGGATATTCTCTGCCTAAACGTTTAGTACTTTCTTTGATAAAATTGACACTCTCCGTAAATTGCCTTACAGCGTTGCTTCATCAGCTTACGGCTAGACCAACTCAAAAACTATCATGGCATAATTATCGTTTAACCACTCGTGAGAGCCACAATTCGAGCCATGCCTCGGTGCACTTGTGCCTCGAGGTACGGACCTTCCACCACTTCGCCGTCGACACACATAAGATCGGAAGATCGCTCTGGAGCAAGCTTTAAAGCTCGAGTTCGCACCTGCTGCACACCCTTTTTATCTATGTGATCACCTGACTCGATAGCTAGCATCATAGCCAGTAAATCTTTACGAGAGCAATTGCCATCCATGTGCGTGATGTAGTAGTATCCGTCATCAAATTTGGCAGATGGAGCAAGAAGCGCATCAGATGCAGCATGTGATACATTCATGACCCATACAATCCGAAAGTGACCGCTAAGCTCTTTCCATTTACCTTTTGTTTGAGCATCTCCACTATCTTTTGGAGGCCCTTGACCATCCCCGTCAAACAGATCCATTACAGGACGGTCTATCATCTTCAAATCATTTTGTCTTTCAAAGTAGGGCGGATTCGTATCATCACTTTCATCCAAATACCAAATTTTGCCTGGATAAATTGGTTTTTGAATCAAAAGCTGATAAATGAACGCGATCGTAAAGCGCAGTCCACCTAGCATTCGAAACTTTTCAGAGCCAATATCCACATCAGCGATAGAAGCCCATTCCAGCGACAAGAATGAGTACGTTGTTTCTTTCCCGTTACGTACAGATGCAATATCCAGGTTATGAGGTGTACCTTTGGCCAGAATGAACGCTGCATTGATCGGTCGTCCCTTCTCACCGCCTTGATGAGCGATCGAGTGTGCAAGACCATTGCCTGATCCACCTGGAATGACACCAATAGGTTGTCGAATTGCATCCTTCCAGTCTACTCGCTTCATCAGACCCTGTACAACTACAAAGCAACCGTCGTTAGATACCTGATGACAAACTATATCAAATATCTACACATACTCTCATACAAACTGCCGTCGCCACCCACAGCCACAACACAATCGTAAATACTAAGAGGTATGTCCATAACGATCTCCATCGCATGGTTCGCACGATCCATTACCTTAACTTCCGTCTCAATGTTAGCATAACGAAGTATAGGCGCAACTTTTTCGTTGTAAATCTGAAGAGCTCGCCCCGGTCCACTCACCGGATTCACAAGTACTAAAAACTTGCGTGGGCGCTGATCCACAAGCTTTAATTGATCAAGACTTTCAAGCTTCTCAACACTTGCTTTATTTCTTGGATCTACGATAAAATTAATCACCTTGAGCAATTTAAGCACCTGTGCCATCACTTTTCCTTCAAATTGAAATAGAAATTCCTTTAAGTGTCTCTTTTTAAGCTTTTTACAGCTACGACTTGAGTCGACACAGGCAAAGATGCCAAGCAAAAACGTAGCGTCGTTCGGTACGTCCACTGGTGTCTGCATGAGCACTCCACTTGCTGTAAGTACATGCGCACCAAGAACAACATCCCATGGCAAATTGAGCGTCTGTTGCTTCGGCTGGACAGTCTCGACCACACAATGCGAAGTCGTCAGACGAAAAAAAACGGATTCAAGACTAGAGCCGAACCACCACGTCTTGATCACTTGCTCAAATTCGAGTTCAGCTAGTAAAGCATTGAAGGATGCAAAACTTCCCGAGGATTCTGAAGACACATTATCTCGAGGATGTGTGAAAGAAAGAGGAGCACTGGAAGGTACAAAGGCAGCAGTAGACTCTGATAACATGGTTTTGTGAATCAAGAAGCGATAAAATTGAAGATGGTATGTGGTGTGTCGTATTTTCGTGGTGTCGACTTTAAAGAGGCAGTTCGGAACCCATTTAGAGATATAAAATAAAATCAGTCACATCTAGTTAAGAAAGAGAACTCTCGAACTTTTCTGTTACGATAAAAATTACTATATGAGTATCGGGCACAAAGCGTGATTCTCATCTCTGCTGTTAAGGAATGCTGGTTCTACCATCATGTGTGCTTCCTCGTCGACTTGCAAGCCGTCAAAGCTGCTGATCAACGGGGACATCCAGTCGGCACTATCGCGGCTTGTGATTTATTGATCCATAATCTGTGCTAGTCTTTGCTCTAACTTCGAGCCGACGAAAATCTACAGCGGGCACACGAGGAACATCCATACCACAACGAGCATGTTCTACGCAGATGACTTAACTCATCCCGCCAGCTCGAACCTTAACATCGTGGTTTTGTATGTTGCTGCTGGATTGCAATCAAAACGTGGGCTGTTCTCAGCTTCCTGGCGTCTAAATGCTTAGTCGTCATATGACTGTCTTGCGCAATCGATACGCGAGGCATATCCAACTCTTTGAGGCGATTCGATACAGCGACGGAGTTCCGTTTCTGGTAGTGCGTCTCCAACTTCACCGTATTGCGTTAATACTGCGTGAGCGAGCGTGACTAACATTCGGATAGTCTTACGCTTGTCACTTAAACTATCTCATTTTGACAAACGCAACGAATCAAACTTCCTTTTGATCTCCCCGCTCCGACACAATGAAGTGATCAAGCGTAGATATGGTGAAGAGAGACGTGGACTTGGTTGCTCGAAGCCCGCTGAAAGACTACGTGGTATCAACTTCCTTCAGAAGAGTGCTCAGCGAATCGTACCCCACAGCCACTTTCAACTGCATAACGAACAAAATTAAAGTCAAACACTACGGTGGCGTAACGTCGTTGCATCAGCATGGTGTGTACGCCGCCACAAGCTTTTGTCTGCATGTGTCAATGGTGTTCAAGCTGTGGTTAATATTACCATCATGGTTGATGAGATTGCGTGACTCACTCGACTAGGTTTTGTACAAAGCCACATCGACTTTGCTCAAAGTGGACTGCAATTCTGTACAAGGAGTTGATACAGATCGACGACAGACTAAAAGCGCAGCAACTTGTTTTACTCTATCAAAAGATCTGAGGGCGTAGATCTTTTCCCTACCTCAGTATAGCAAGTGGCGCGAAGGTGCGTTTGCTTCGGGCATACCGTAAGCAAGCCGCATCCGATATCTGTACACTCGCAAGGCTTCGACGAAGCTCAGATCAAGTCGTTCGTCGAATTTGGTATGCTACTGCGGAAGGTTTTACATGGTTTCTATGACATCTTGCAGAGGAGAACTTCATATGTCGCATAGAGAGATTGTGGCGTGCTGCATTTTGTCGACTGCGGACATAAATTCAGCAGGACTATGTGAACCAAGTACCAATGGTGAGCGAGAAACAACTGCGCTGGGTTGCCGATCATCAATGCGATAATTCGTCCTGAATTTCTCAATTGCAAGCAGACGGTTGGGTAGGGTTCCCTTTTCGAATAATGCATTTTTAGGTTAAACACTACCTTTCTGTGAATAAAACGAGAACAATTCTTATCTCTCCCAAAGGTGCAACATATTTATTGTTGAGAAGAGAAGAGAAGAGAAGAGAAGAGAAGAGAAGAGAAGAGAAGAGAAGAGAAGAGAAAAGAAGAGAATAGAAAAGAAAAGAAAAGAAGAGACAATGCCGTTCTACGTTGTACAGAACTTTTGTACTTTATTGTACAATAATAAAGCTATGTACTGTATAATTTAGCCTAAATAAGCTCTATCTCAAAGTGCATAATGTATGAATAGTGTACACACTTGTGTTTCTTGTTCATCCATGAATATGCTAAACTCACACACTTTGTAATTCGTCGACGCTTTAGTCCTTTAAAGTTAATATCTATGTTGTATGATTGTGTGTTTCTTGGTTGCTGCGGGAACTTTACTAGCTGTCGGCGAAGTAGAATCGAGGGCTACTGTTTCTCAGGTCGAAATAAACGTTGTAAGTAAAGGATTGAAGTTCACCATTCCGGAAGATCTTGAGAACGCAAACAAAGCTTTTATTGAGAAGGTGCAACAACTCATCCAAGGTCAAGTAACGCATAAACGGTATCAAACTGAATTAGGTATTACGGATGCTAATTTCTACCATCACGACATGAAGGACCAAGTTGAACAGCTCCAACTTTACTTAAAAATTCTTTTCAATGTCGAAAGAAGTCAAGATATCCACCTGGACGCAAGGACGTTTGCGAAACACCTCCGTCAGAGTAAGGAATAACTTTACCCGTTGTCTACATTCGAAATATATCGAATAAGTAGATCATATCTGCAATTGTAAACAACATGTCATTAGTTTATTCTATTGTCAGATAATAAAAAACGACATTTTCTGCATTGCTAACCCTGTTGACTTCACCATTCTTTATATCTTACCCATCATATCAGCGAAATTACGGCTAGCAACTTGATTGCGCTATCTACTGAATGTAATCGATTGCAATACATACTCTGCTCCCTGCGAGGCTGGAGAAATGACATCGATAATTTAAGTCACTTTTCTCGCGATGATTTTGCTAATTCCAGGTGAAAAGTTTTCGCAACATCAGAAGTTTTAGGGAGTCTAATTTCACCTTCACGCCATCGCTCATATTTCACTTACGGTTGCCAAATTGCTCTGTAGAGTAGCTGTGGTGCTATCCACATATACAATCGTTTCGTCCGCGTTGGTAATCTAATAAATCTACAGGATTGCCCCAACTCATCAATCACAAATTATCATTGCAAAGAAACTTACAATAAAAAACATCGTGAATCCCTTCGTATTATTGAGATTGGATTCGTTATGCATCCATCGACAATACTCGAAATGAGAAGCATATATTTCTTCGAATGGCATGCTCTTGCATTTTTCAAATGTTAGTTCGCTCGACATTTAATTTTGTATATAGCGTCTAACTGTATTTGAGATAAATTTATTAACTCTGTGATTCAGATGATTTGTGGTCGAGTGGCTACTTTCGCTGCTCGTGGTCAAAAGACCTCGCCGGTTTAACGTTTCAAGGAATGTTTTCGTGATAAATCACGGCAGGGAATAAAACTGCCGGCATAATGTTCTGGATACTACTACAATTGGTCATCAAAAAAGATCGACATCTTACCGAGATCTTCGTACTGTCGGCGAAAGTAAGGCATTTGAGGTATCTGCAACATGTGAAATGCTGCGTTGCGATTAAGATATCTAGAAAGTTATATGGAGTGGGTTCTGGGCATGACGAAGGATGAAAACTTCCTGATGCCTCATCAGCTTTGCCAGCCTTTGGTAACTGTCCTACTTTAGCTACAAACTTTTGACAGCTATTCTAGTTCACTGGGGCGCGAATTTAAACGGATAGATATATTTATATTTTAAGGGGCATTTCGAAGCACTCTGATTATGAATATCGTGCGCGAAAAGTCTAGGATAAGGAAGACATGGTCCAGCTTACACTTTTAAAGTACAAACGATTCACTCCAAAAAAGAGGATTTGAGTTGACAACCA
>NW_020187244.1:841025-843055 GCF_900000015.1 Plasmopara halstedii
TCCGTAAGGAAAAGATTGCCATTCAATCAGCTCACAATGGACGCTACTTGCAAGTTTACACGAATGGAGACTGTATCTTTGACAGTAAAGAACCTGGCGACTACGAGCTTTTTACCATAGAGACAGACTTAAACTGTGCTCTGTACTTTGTGTCGTGTCGCACGGGAAATGTCCTTCAGTGCAATAGCAGATCCCATGTCAGGTGTGAAAACCAAAATCGTCTTGGCTGGGAGGCCTGGAAAATTGTGGAGCCATGCACAAATACCATTACCGCCCATGTGCAGCCAAAAAAGAGCTATGGTAACGATCTAAATGGTGAAGACCGCCGAGAATTTGTGTTGAAACTCGCGATGAGCGGAAAGACACCGACAGAGATCAAGGAGATCTTAACGCAATTGTTTGACGTACTCGTGACGGTTGTGTGGACAAGGCACCGCGAAAAATTTGAGCTATTTGCCCGAATCAACAACTTAAGCGATTGCCAACAGTATTGTCCTATGGGTTTCTCTCAGTTCTCTGATCGTGCACATAACAGTTAAGTATATTTTAGTGAGTATCTAAGTTACTTTTTCAAGACTTGGTAAAACCTTGTCTTTTGAAACATTATCTTAAAATGACGTACACTTAGCCTCAGTTGAAAGTTGCTATGTATTATCTTATTACACGGCTATACCTACTCGGCCCTGACTAAGATATTACATTGCTTCATTCCGCTGGGGTATTTTTTCGATTGATTTTAATTCTTGATTTTTCTTGTACGAGTCGCCATCCCGAAGTCCTTAGTTGTCGGTAATATTTAGCATGCAGCCGACATTTCTTGCATGTCTGGACGATTTTTGTCCGCTGAGGGGCTCGAACCCGCGCCACACAGCGTAAGGTCCAGAAGCATTGACCATTCGACCCACGCCACCGGGTCTTACACTTAGCCTCACTGACTTTGCTGTCAATTTGAATAATGTTTACTTTATAATATGTCTTAGGATAAAACTACTTTCTTACCATGAAATCGTATTGATTAAAACCATTACTTCGGTACTTAATATACTTTTAATATTTTTGGGGGATTTCGACTTGTATCTGAACAATCGCAAGGGCATGTAAAGTCTTCGACACAACTTTGACACTTTTTTAGAGTTTGAAAAGAATTGGTATAATTTTTTGTATTGACACGGAAACTGAACTTTAAACTCAGATTCAATACAATTGTGTTAATCACAATATGGTACGATTGTACGAATTCGCATTACAGCGGGTGAAATTGTGAAAATTCGTCATACGCAAATATTGGCATCTGTGAAGATAACGAAACTCTAAAAAGAGGGATTAGAGGTGAACGTGGCCTGCTATCCGCACGTTAGTGAATAAAGTCTTGTTATAAGAAACACTGGAACATTATTTAACTAAGTTGATAACATTCGTTGTAAACATGTCAACTGCTGAAACAGCAGAGAAACTAATACTATAGGTTTTCCTACTGGCTCTCGGTCACCAGATCAAACGACGACCGCAGACTTCATTAGTCAAAATTTATTCTTTGTAAAATGTACATCAGCCCCGTTGCATTTCTTCTGTATATTAAATAAATTTCGTACAAGTGAAAGCCCAATAGAGCACACTGCGAGCGAAGTTTCATACGTTCATCGCACTATTCGGCCCTTTCATCTAAAAGCATCTTTGCGTCGAGAATCACCTCCCTCGTACCACATCATAGCGCTCAGCGAGCCCCCGAAAAAGAGTGGGCCTTACAATTTACGCCCATACATTACACTTGCTGAGGATGACGAGGTGCTCTCCGACAATAATATTAATAACAAACCTCCGATTCCCGACCCAGCATCTCCATCCTCATTTTGATTAGTGTGGCCAAGCCGATCGCGAGGGAATGTGCTCACTGCATTTTGCTTTTGTGCATGAGTTGCGAACACCTTCACTAAAGGATAATACGGATCCGAGGAAGTCTTCAGGATCGAAGATTCACTTCGTGCGCTCAGCACCCTCTTGGTGTCCTCCAGGCCAGCTTCATCCAGAAG
>NW_020187244.1:843065-844658 GCF_900000015.1 Plasmopara halstedii
AAATTTTGTCATCTTGGAGTCTGTGCCCATGACGATGACCACAAGTCTGCATGCACGAAACACATTGCGCTGAAAGGCAGCAGTATTCATCCCTCCAGACTCGATATTCTCGTTGGAATTCATTTCATCCAGAACGAAAACGGCAAGACGTTCTTCTCTGCCTTGATTTTGTCAACCAGAGCAAAAACTGTTTCCCGGTAGCATGGCTTCACGTTAAATCTCGTCGCGTTGTCATATCGAATCATTTGTCGAGCACTTTGGCGCTTCGCAGAGCTGCAATGCTCGAGTAATGCGCTGATGAAGTCAGACGCCCAAAGCAGATCATTCTGATAAATGCTTGATATACAGTTCAGCACAAGCTCCGTATTTTTTTTCTCTGGAAAGTCTTTTTCAACCACTGCAGCAAACGTGTTCGATATTGAGGTAAAATTGCTATAGAGACGTATAGAACCGGATCCAACTGGAGTGGATAACCAATAAAAATGCGATCGTCGGCCACCCAATGCAAATGCAAGCTGCGATTTTCCCATGCCTGATGACCCTCCAGCGTCGATGAACGGGATTGGCCGCTCGTTCTTGTCATAGAACTCGTCGACTTTGTCCAATGTGAGCACAATAATCTCGGCATTTGCATTCGATAAGACGTCAACGACGTCAATAGTACATCAACTTTTTGCTAATCACTCTCTGAGTCTCGGATTTCTTCAATTGTAACGAAGATTTCCGTCGGTTCAGCTGCTGAGATTGCTATTGATGATGCGGCTCTTCGATTTGCAAGTGCATATTTCATCTCGATCGGAACAACCACCACGACATTAACAGGAAAGCTCTTCGTCTTGACATCCTCCATCGTAACCTCAAACGCAACATTTTTTTCCGACAAACCGACCAAATGGAGCGGGGCTGCCACAACCTTCAATGGCTTGAACTCGCCCGTGTCATAGATTCCTTCGGCCACTTGCTTTTCAGTCAGCCGCGATTCGCCCTTTTTCGCAAGATATAGCTCTAATTTGTCCGCAGCAAAGTCATACTTCTTCTCCTTCTCGATGGCCTTCTTCAAGTCACCTACCAACTGGCTAGCGTCGATATCCACAGAGAATGCATTTCCTTTCACACCGACAATCGCGCAGAAAAGCGTCACCATGTTTCTCTTGCTGATGCCTTTTTTAACTGTGGAGTAGCTTTGGCCAGGTCTCGCATCTTAGTCAATCAAATGCAACAACACCCATGGAGATTAATCAATTACATAATTATTGACTTGTTTGATGGGTTGACTAAATGATATATTGGTCAATTCTCAATTTCAAAAAATCTTTTTCCATTTAACCAATATAATTAAGTAAAGGTTTTAGATGTATCCAAAATTTAAGAACATAACACGCATTTGAAAAAATAATTTAAAATGCATAAGCAAATTCCATTACTTTTTGTTGAGTTGTGCGCATTAGAGCGCAAAATGTGAAGTGAATATATTTTAAGTCCTTAGTTCGCAAACTGCTTGCTACTTCTAAGCCATTCATTTAATATACTAGGCCCATTATACTAGATCCTGATTTATCTTAGCCTATCAGCGACTGCCATTGCGTGCGTAAT
>NW_020187244.1:844668-856879 GCF_900000015.1 Plasmopara halstedii
TTTCTAACCTGGCGACGCAAAAAATATCGCGCTTTCACAACACAACCTCATAAAAGTGCGCTTGGCAAGTTGAATCGCGAATGCTGGAAGCTCACGTTATATTCTCTGCGTTGTTACTGATGAGTCCGTATCACTTTTTAAATTCTACTTGGTAAACTTGCAAAATGTTCAAATAGACAACACCAAAGAAGCTTACTGCGAAAACTAGATTGATGCTTAAAGATGATAACTTCCTTTCCAACTTGTCCGACAAGGTGTTCCCGCCTTGAAAAGTAAAGCAGTTTCATAGACTCACTATCACTAAGCTTAACGTCTTGCTTGACTTGCAATTGTTGACAGAGATCGAAAGAACTTAAGTCTTAAGGATGCCGGAAAGAATCGCCCGCTTGATCCAATGTGAAGTTTTTTCTTCATGCTCACTAAAAAAAGAGCATTCAGCACTTTTGCTCTAGATTCTCATAACTTTGTCGGTGATGCCTGCTTTAATAAAAAACTAAGACTGCTATCAGCCATCAGCACATTCTCGTTTGAGCATGTTGCCTTAGTATTTGTTGACTATCTCTGAGGCGAGCATCAAGCTTCACTTAGTAATAATTAGGGTATTTGAACAGTGCTCTCAGAACATACTTTTGTACGACACAATATCAGTATCCAATTTTTAGTTTTTTATCTGCATTCATTATAGTACAAATGGCTCTCAGAAACGTACTTTTGTACGACACAATATCAGTATACCTTTTTTTGTTTTTTATCTGCATTCATTATAGTCCGTCGCACACTTTTTCTCGATTATAAAAACCATATTCAGTACTTGCTTAAAATACTAATATGCGGCAATATCAAGCATCCCGGACATAATCCCCAGCCAACCAAACTGTTCAGGCTTAATTCTTCAAAGTTTTATTCTCGTTTTTGTCTAAAATCCAGTAATCGACAGTCAAAATGCCTCGTGGACCTCGTAAGCACCTGAAGCGCTTAAGCGCCCCAAAGCACTGGATGCTTGGTAAGCTGGACGGTATCTGGGCACCACGTCCGTCGTCCGGCCCGCATAAGCTGCGCGAGTGTTTGCCGCTTATTATTATTCTGCGTAACCGCCTCAAGTATGCTTTAACTAAGCAGGAAGTTACTATGATCTGCATGCAAAAGAGTGTTAAAGTGGATGGTAAGGTCCGCGTGGATCCGGACTTTCCAGCTGGTTTTATGGATGTTGTTGAGATTCCCAAGACCGGTGATCAGTTCCGTCTATTGTACGACACAAAGGGTCGCTTTGTGCTCCACCGCATCTCAGACGATGAGAAAAAATTCAAGCTTGCCAAGGTGATTCGTCAAGAGTATACTAAGAAAGCCATTCCGTATATTGCTACAAATGACGGACGCACGATCAGATACCCAGATCCTATCATTAAGGTTGGTGACACGGTCAAGATTGACCTTGAAACTGGCAAGATTGTCGATCACATCAAGTTTGAAGTTGGTAACCTTGTGGCTATCACCCGTGGACGTAATGCTGGTCGCGTAGGCATTCTACACAATGTTGAAAGGTAGGAACACACCTTCTGGACTCATCGCGAGCTGGGTGTGGTGGTTTTATCTCATTCTACAATTCGTAGTCTATCGATAGCTCAAGTTAGTATATCGCTGTGATCTAACTTCTTGTTGTCTGTGAATGTTGTAGACATCAGGGTTCATTCAACATTGCGCACGTTAAAGACTCAGCCGGCCACGACTTTGCCACTCGTCTCGGTAATGTCTTTGCTATTGGTAAAGAAGCTCGCCCGTGGGTTTCTCTGCCTAAGGGAAAGGGTGTGAAACTTAACATTCTGGAGGAGCGTGAACTTAAGGAGAAGAAGTCTCATAACTAAGTTTAGTACTCAACCTGTAGGTTAAGGTCAGTATGCTGGTTATGCTGTACTCTTAGATGAGTTGCACTCTAGCAATTATTGTGCCTGTCCTCGTTGATCTGGCATGAAACGAGAATTGAAGTGATAATGAAATTTGTCATGTACACTGGAATTTTGTATTGTCCCTTACTTTAAGAACTATGTTTAGTGAACAAAATATTAGAATAGCTTCTTAAATATTGGAGTGATCCACTATTCTTGTAATTTATTCGGTTGTCTGAACTGTTCGGTCAGCCATGACGGAGCGTCTTTACGTGACTGTCATCCAAACGTGTGCGTCACTGGCTGCATGCTCTCTATTCGCGAGTCTCATACCGGATATTCGTGTTGTGCACCAGCAGAAAAGCACAGACAGTATGCCAAGTTCCCTCCCAGTGTTGTCGATGATGGCAAACTGTGTTGCGTGGGGACTCTATGGGTTACTTATTGATGATTACTTCCCTCTCGTAGCCACAAACTTGATTGGTTTAGCCTTCTCACTCTGTTATCTCATCGTATACTACCAAAATGAAAAATACAAAAAGAGGCTGCGATTGGAAATATTTGTAACAATATTGGTGTTACTGGGGCTCATCTCGTATCCGTCCGTTGCAGGTTTTGAGGGTGTGAATGAAAGGACAATACAAGATGTCGTTGGATTTGTGACTATAATTGTTTCAATGGTCATGTTTGGCTCACCGCTTGTTTTGGTAAGAGAGTGATTCAAGAACGTAGCACGGAGCTACTTCCTCTGACGATGGTTATCGCTGGCGCAGTTAATTGTGTGCTGTGGCTTGCTTATGGATTATTGCTTGACAATTTATTTGTTGTTGTCCCCAATGCCGCAAATCTGCTTTTAGGCATCATGCAATTGATGCTCTTCTGCATATACCCACGTAGCCGAACTTACGACTCAGTGGAACCCTCTTCTTCTAAAGCCGATTTAAAAAATACTTCAAATCATGGCGAAGGGACGAAAAAGGGTTTTGAGAAAACCTCTACAATTGATACCGATGAAGAAATGAGCAGCGTGGACGAAGAATCACAGGCAAAAATTATGACTTCAGAGCAATCTACTGAGGTGAACATTTCGATTGAAGTCCATCAAAAAGGCTGAAATGTTACTTTTCGTATGAATAACGATCCAACATAATTGGTATAAGTGGTGTGGGTTCAAGAGACATCGTACGTCGAAAGCACTATCCAGTGGATGTGATCATGCCACGCTTGTGTCTTAGGAACTTGGCGGTAGCGAGAGAGACACAATATGCCTTCTCTATTGTATTTGAGACTAGAAGAAGTTACTAAAGAACGAGTATTGTTTTCAATAATTTACTTTATCATTTTCTTAGAAATGCAATTTATTTTTTGTACAGTTGATATTTTCGTAAGCTAAGCGTATTTTTGCATCCTAGGGCCGTTCGTTTTCTTAAGAAATTTTAGCTGTTGCATTATGCAGAATATCATGATATTATACTACGATCGATCGAGATGCAGTAAGAATTATATTATGTGTCTCGTTCGTAAAAGTCCGTCATCTATCAATTATTTTGAGTATTTTTTATAATCAATTCATGATATTGACAAATTGAAAATCTCAATAAATATAAGAACGATACAAACTATAGTACTCCTCATATATACGACACAGGATGGATGGAAAATTCATTTCTTACGCGCCTCTGTAAGCTGACTCCCGACATAATCGGATTCTACTTTCGTCAAGTTGCCGTATAAGATGTGATAAACCAGTTTTGCAAAACGATATGGACGCACAAAGTAGGAGCTTCGTTCTGCTTTTTACAATTTCATTATGTTGCAGCGAGTTACACATGTACCATAAAGCGATCATGAGAGTACTGTACTACATTAGTCACAAAGAAACAATTTTAGAGCTAAAATGAGAACTATAGAACCTTATTCCCTACATACATCAATTCATGAGGAGAGAAAAGAAAAGAGAACCGCGTTTACATTGTACAGGACTTTTGTACTATTGTACGATAATAAAGTGCATAATGTATGAATAGTGTACACATTTGTGTTTCTTGTTCATCCATGAGTATGCTAAATAGTGGACTCACACACTTTTTGACATCAAGTAATTAGTTGACGCTTTAGTCCTTTGAAGTTAATATGTATGTTGTCGAAGTTGTATGACTGTATGTTACCTCGCAGATATCACAGTGTTGTCTTACCTCGCGACGTAACGATATGCTTCTTTCTGCCCATCAGATTGCTCACGTTTTTTCATTACCTGTATAACCGTCTGCATGCACACTCAAGCACCAATCATTGGTACTTAACTTTTGACAGCTGTTTGAATATGCATGATTTTGTTATAAATATCAATGGAAGTATTCGTACAAATCCAAATGTTACTGGCATTTCGATCTGCGATTGTTTTCTCAATTGTCAATTTGCATTGCAGAACAAAGGACTAACGCAAAGAAAGGTGCACATGCGTCTGTTTTGGGTTTTCATGGTTGCTGCGGGAACTTTGCTAGCTGTCGGCGAGGTAGAATCGAGGGCTACTGTTTTTGGCTCGACGACGTTCAGAGACTTGAAGTTGTTCAAAACCTTAAAAAACTTGCCGGTGTCTAAAGTTGCTAAGGTGTCCGACGATTTAACAGTAACCGTTAATGACAAGGAGTTTACCATCCCACAACGTTATTTTGTTGACGAAAGGATTCAACCGGCTGATGTAAAAGCACTCATCAAGAGCGAAACAACGGTAGCTCAGTTTGATCTAAGGATTCGTTTAAAGGACGCTAACGATCTGAGAAAATCCGAGGAATATAAGTGGCATGCGGGATACGTCAACATTTTGCTTTCAATTGAACGAGGAGATGTCAGTAAAGAGGTAAAGGTTTTAGTGAAACGTCTCCGTAACAGCTAACATAAAAGACATAAACCACAGTCTGCATTCGATTAAGTTGATCATATCTGCAATAGCAAAACAACATGTTATTTGTTTAGTCAGCTTGTAAAAAAACGACATTTTCTGTAATGCTAACTCTGTTGACTTCACCATTCTTTTCAGTCTTACCCATCATATCAGCGAAGTTACAGCTAGTAACTTGATTGCGCTTTCTACTGAAAGTAATCGATTGCAATATTAACTATGCTCCCTGCGAGGCTGGAGAAATGATATGACATCGATAGTGTAAGACACTTTTCTCGCGATGATTTTGCTAACTCTAGGTCAAGAATTAGGATTCAAATTATAGTAAACACCCTCGTTTTTAAGTGAGAAGGTGTATTGTGTCTCTCCCGCCACCACCGCCAAGTTACAAAGACACAAGCGTGGCATGATCACATCCACTGGATAGTGCTTTCGACGTACGATGTCTCTTGAACCCACACCACTTATACCAATTATGTTGGATCGTTATTCATACGAAAAGTAACATTTCAGCCTTTTTGATGGACTTCAATCGAAATGTTCACCTCAGTAGATTGCTCTGAAGTCATAATTTTTGCCTGTGATTCTTCGTCCACGCTGCTCATTTCTTCATCGGTATCAATTGTAGAGGTTTTCTCAAAACCCTTTTTCGTCCCTTCGCCATGATTTGAAGTATTTTTTAAATCGGCTTTAGAAGAAGAGGGTTCCACTGAGTCGTAAGTTCGGCTACGTGGGTATATGCAGAAGAGCATCAATTGCATGATGCCTAAAAGCAGATTTGCGGCATTGGGGACAACAACAAATAAATTGTCAAGCAATAATCCATAAGCAAGCCACAGCACACAATTAACTGCGCCAGCGATAACCATCGTCAGAGGAAGTAGCTCCGTGCTACGTTCTTGAATCACTCTCTTACCAAAACAAGCGGTGAGCCAAACATGACCATTGAAACAATTATAGTCACAAATCCAACGACATCTTGTATTGTCCTTTCATTCACACCCTCAAAACCTGCAACGGACGGATACGAGATGAGCCCCAGTAACACCAATATTGTTACAAATATTTCCAATCGCAGCCTCTTTTTGTATTTTTCATTTTGGTAGTATACGATGAGATAACAGAGTGAGAAGGCTAAACCAATCAAGTTTGTGGCTACGAGAGGGAAGTAATCATCAATAAGTAACCCATAGAGTCCCCACGCAACACAGTTTGCCATCATCGACAACACTGGGAGGGAACTTGGCATACTGTCTGTGCTTTTCTGCTGGTGCACAACACGAATATCCGGTATGAGACTCGCGAATAGAGAGCATGCAGCCAGTGACGCACACGTTTGGATGACAGTCACGTAAAGACGCTCCGTCATGGCTGACCGAACAGTTCAGACAACCGAATAAATTACAAGAATAGTGGATTACTTACAATATCATGCTTATATGCATCTAAACCTCATGAGGACTGTGTAAAGTTTATATTTTTCATTCCTTAGCAAAGATTTATTTTCTTACATGACTTACATGCCCAGTTTGGTTGACACTAAATATTGTCAAATTGAAAATCTCAACAAATATTAGAAGCGAATACAAGAACTTTACAAACTATAATACTCTTCATATATACGACAAAGGATGGATGGAAAATTCATTTTTTACGCGTCTCTGTAAGCTGACTCCCGACATAATCGGATTTTACTTTCTTGAAGTTACTGTATAAGATGCGATAAAACAGTTTTGCAAAACCATATGAACGCACAAAGTAGGAGTTTCGTTCCGCTTTTTTACAATTTCAATATGTTGCAGCGAGTTACACATGTACCATAAAAGATCATGAGAGTACCGTACTACATTAGTCACAAAGAAGCAATTTTAGAGTTAAAATGAGAACTATAGAACCTTATTCCCTACTACATCAATTCATGAGAGAGAAGGAAGAGAAGAGGGAACCGCGTTCTACATTGTACAGAACCTTATTGTACATATCTCGATTTCAAAGTGTATAATGTATGAATAGTGTACACATTTGTGTTTCTTGTTCATTCATAAATATGTTAAATAGTGACTCACCCACTTTTGACATCAAGTAATCAGTCGACGCTTTAGTCCTTTGAAGTCAAAATGTGTGTTGTCGAAGTTGCATGATTGTGTGTTACCTCGCAAATATCACAGTGTTGTCGTACCTCATGACGTAATGATATGCTTCCTTCTGCACATTAGATTACTCACGTTTTTTCATTACCTGTACAACTGTCTAGATGTACACGCTTTTATTGGTGCCTAACTTTTGTTATATATGCATGATTCTGGCATAAACATAAATGTAAGTATTCGTGCAAAATCCTTATTACTGGCATTTTTAATCTGCGATTGATTTCTCAAGTTTGCATTGGACTAAACGTGCTCATGCGTCTGTTCCGGATTTTGATGGTTGCTGTGGCGACTTTGCTAACTGCTGGCGAGGTGGAATCGAGGGCTGCTTTTAGCGTTAAGGCGATCAAGGACTTGAAGGTGCTTGAAGATGCAAAGGTGTTAAAACGTGTTAAGATGTTAGAACGTGTTGATGCGTTTGATCGTGCTAAGGTGTCAGAAAGTGTTGAGGCGTTAAAACGTGCTAAGGTGTTAGAACGAGTTAAGGCGTCCGAAGGTGCTATGGTGTCCGCAGGTGCTAAGGTGTCAGAACGTGCTACGGTGCCCGACGATTACATTGTAACCGTTGATAACATGAAGTTTACCATTCCGGAGCATTATCTCAAAAACAAAGAAATTGAACCGGCTACTGTGAAGAAACTCATCGGGGATAAAACAACGTTAGACGATTATACAAGAGATCTTGGTATTGATACAGCAAATTTTCGAATAGAAAAGACTCAGAAAAACTTGAGGAAGATCCAGGAATACGGGTATATTTTGCTCAAAATTAAACGTGGAAATTTCGAGAACGGGGTAAAGGATCTTGCGACAGAACTCCGTGCGCACAAACAACAAAAACTGTTACGAACGTTTGCATTCAAAAATACTGATACGTTGATCACATGAGCAATTGTAAAACAACATGTAATTTGTCTAGTCCGATAATAAAAGTAACATTTACTGTGCTGTAAAATTCTGTTGACTTCTCCATTCTTTTTGATCTTACAGCGAAGTTACGGCCAACAACTTGATTGCGCTATCTACTAATTGCAATACTAATTGATCTCCCTGTGAGGCTAAAGAAACGATAGACATCGATAGTGTAAGACGCTATTCTCGCGATGATTATGCTAACTCAAGGTCAGGCAGGTACTATTCGCAATAACAAAAGCCCTCAGGAAAAAATCTCATGTGCAAATGAAAAAGAACTAGTTCATTTGTATCTTGTCTTCCCGTCCTGAAGTTACCATTTCTGTACCAAATTGACCTGCTGTGATAACAAACGATCTATCAATCTTTTGTATGTATAATAGAAGTATAGACGCAACAGTATCTAGAGGTGCCATCTCAACACTCCAACTTGTTGATCCTTGGCATAAACTCGGTCTTGATACTTACTGCCTTGTGTATAGAAGTGATTATGTTCGCTTTGAGTTCCTTTGTCAGCATACCTGCCAGCTGATGCTTCAGTCGAATTCAGGTTCCTTTCATCTTATCGCAGATGAAGTGGCGCCTGCTTCGGTTGAGCATGGTTATCGGCGTTGTTGGCTGAATTGATCGCTCTTTGGTTGCCTTTCCAACTTTTGTGCCTTCCACTTGCTCATGTCCACAGCCTCACGCGCGTAAAAAGAACTTCGTGAGTGCATAAGCTAATTGTTATATACTTAGCATTCGTCGAACTGAGTGCAACATGTTGTTGGTACTTTGACTTGAGCTCAACTAGTGCGCCCTCCCAAAATCAAAAGTATTGCTGCCTTAATCAGCAACTGACCCGCGTTCTAGCCCGGGAGATCCTTCAGGAAATATGACAGCTGTTATCAAATATGCAACTCCTGATCAAGTACATGTCGTTATGAACAGCACACGTTCGATTACGAATCGATACGGTTTTGCGCATTACCTTTAGTTGTAGGCAACTGCATTCAACTCTGATGAGCACAAGTCGTCAACATTCCTGACAACTTGTTGACCGAATTGCATGACCACGTTGTCGATGTTGCAAAAGTAATTGACAGTATAGAATTGAAGCTGACTTGACGTGCTCGAAACCCCATGCAAAGGATGAACTTTACCTACCGAGGCCCTTTGTCTCGAATTTATATCTGAGCACTCCCTTAACCAAATATAACTCCTTGCCTGTAGTTGCTGCGACAATCATTTCGGTCACAAATGGACCAAAGTATACAAAGACCTTCCAAAGATCGCTCAAAATCAATGCACTGATTCCCTTCGCAGTCCTTAAAGCCATTTTTTTAAATACCACAATACTTCGTCCTGCTCCAGGCATTGCTGCTTGTTTCAGCCGGTAGATAGCCTTATTTAGCTGAAACGAGTATCCTTGAGCATTGTCGGTAAGAAGCAAAAATTCCTTTTAAACATTGTCTGTCAGCACGCTGATCAATATCAACATCCATTTGTTTCATCTGATGGTCTTATTTAGCACACACCGCAAGTATCTTCAGTATCGAATCTATGTGCGAGCATATGCATTCGGTAAGTTAATATCATCCTTGCTTCTCACCACGCTCGCAAAACAGCATTGACAATAAATCCATCTTCGTCGATTCTAGCGTGCTTCAATGTCGGTGGACCATCACCTCCTTCTGTTGTCTTTGAATCTTCTAAATCGCTCAGAGGATCGGCATCGGCTCATATCTTCGTCTTGTTCGCTAAACTTCAAATCAGGACACCAAATAATCTTCTTGTGTATACGAAGAGATGAACGATACTCTACTAGCTCCAAGCTGCTTCCAACAGAACAGTCAGAAGGCATCAGCAGTTCTGAGCCGAAGCTTGGTGTACGATTCATTTTGTTGACTGTTCTTTGACCGTTTCCAAACATTTGTTTAATTCTGACTATCAATCCACTTGGTTCTCAACAATCCCATCATCACTGTTCCTTGCAACTACTATGTCACGTCTGGCTGTACATCTTGCGTAACCAAAATGCCGCCTATTTCACGATCATTCGACCTCACATAGCAAGTCACTTTGACCTTGCATTCTGATAACTTTTGTAGATAATTTTCGAGAACTGCTGACATTGATCAGAGGTCCAAGCAAAAGTGATGTAAGCTATCTTGTTGGTCGATGTCACTGCATGATTTCATTAGATCGTTATTCGCACGATATTAAAGAGGAACAGTCAAACCTGTGATGGCCTTTGAAATTTTTCGCATAGCCGAGAGACATAAACTTCAAAATCTTGTATTCGAGCTTTGTGCTTTTGCATCGTCGGCAGTAGCCAAACTCTTGACTCCAACACTCACGCTGATGTAATCCATCAACGGCCTCATCTTGTAAACGAACTTATATGGTTTGGTGTCGTTTCGTCGAGCGTTTACTCAAATAATCTGCTATAATCACCCGCCAAATATTCAGTCAAAACGCCTTTCCAAAAATAATGACTGCAGCTTTTCTCCATGATACTTCAGTTCCATCACTCCAGTCTGCTGTAAGAAAACACTTAACACAAATTCACCATTATTGGGTGGAGCGCCACATTTTCGAATGTTGCCTCTTCCAAAATTGAATCCTTCAGCATCCCCATTTACACTGAGCTTTTTTGCATCCTCCATTCAATGCAGCTAGTTTGACTCCTTAACCAGCTTCTCCCAGACTCCAGCCACGTATTTTTCTTTGCATTATAAACAATCGATGAGTGCAAATCACATTTAAGGCCCATCAAAAATTACATAACAGCGAGCAAACTGCTTGGATTCGATGAAACACAGTTTCTTTTTAAGACGGTTCTGTGTATGAAATAACTTCTAAACGGTTATGAAACATGACTTTATATCGCGTGATCTTGGATGTATCATTCTCCCTCAACCAAAACTGTGCCGGTATGTGTGTTTAAGCTTGCGACTCAGAGAGCTGAGAAGCACACACAGCTGGTGCGACTCGGTCAACTAACATGATCATTTTTAATGACCTACCGCTAGCTTCCAAAAGTGTCCAAATATTCCGCTCTCTATACCACTTTTCATCTTGGAAATGTGAAAACGACGTGTGTCATCTTCACGCGGTAACCATTGGCGAGCAGTTGTAAAAGTTACGTAGCATTACAAATGCCTTTATGACACTAAAGGCTGACCGTGTTTTAGCCTGATGCTGAGGCTTGATGTCTTGTGCGATGATACCGAATGCTGGCGTTGTCCACATGCCATGTCTCCATAACACTCCCTTATTTTTGACTACCTTAACATGACCCTTACGACCCTTTCTTGAGAAAGTAATATCGGATTCCCATCGGTAGTAGTTACCACCCCTTAGAAAAGACTATGGTGTGCTTGTTCGCCATTGTGGACACAAACATTGTACTGAAGGAAGGCTTAGTTGCGATTGCTATGTTGCCAATTTGTTGGGAAGATCCGAAGTAAAAACCTTACTATGTCCCTACTCCGTCGTCCTGACGTTGCCGTATCTGAGCCAAGTTACTCAGCCGTAATGACGCGCGACTACCTTTTAGCCACGAAAGGTAGAGGGTGTGTGTGAGTGAACGCCTTATAATTTTATCCTTTGAGGGAATTAGACCCTAGAGAGATTCTAATGATGCCACCAAATGCATGTACGGAACAAGATATGACATTACAAGCATTCAAGTAAGTCACAGTTTTCGTTTCTTGGTTTCGAAAACCCAGTCTATATTTTTTAGGCTTAGAAGAACACATAAATAGACCAAAAATATTTATTGTATCAGATTCTTACGATCAAACCTACAGTACTTCACCTCCACACAACAATGTTGCCACTTCCATCATGATTACACGTGCATGACGTTAAGCACAGCAATCTGTTTGGGCACATTCAATTTGTCAAGAGATTGAGGAGACGATGAAAGCTAGGTTTCTAACGAAATAGGCATCGAAAATGCCACACTCGACCAATGTCGGTCTGTACGATAAAATTGAAATACTCTGCGAAAGTTCTAAAACGGCACAAATCTTTATAATTATGAAGATGAGTGAACACGACCATTACGATCTGCAACAAAGCTCAGTTGTATCCTAGGAGGCCACGCTGCGTCTATCTAACATTCTCGAGCGATAGGTTCGTCGAGCGACCTAGCATGGGAGCCTGACCCTTCGTATTTTTAGTCTTGAGCGAAGGAACACACGTGTTTATTATTCCACAGGGATCAGCGAATTCTCGAAAGTGAAAGATCAGCGATGACAATTTACTAGATTGCAACAACTAGACGTGGGCGAGAGATTGGCTAAAGCTCTTTAACTCACTCTGACATAGACATAGCGGAACCTAGTGGAGGTTGGGATCAATTTGCATTGTTAACGATA
>NW_020187244.1:856889-861326 GCF_900000015.1 Plasmopara halstedii
CCGAAGGTTGCCAGCTGGCAACATCCACTTCTCAAAAGTTGTGAAGCCGTGGATGGGCTTGCTAAAATTTAATACGAGCAATTACGTTCGGCGCTCGGAACTGAAAACAGAAAACAGCTTTCACGATGCCGAAATTAGATACAGTGTTCGAGTATCTTCTGAACAGTGTCGGAACTATTGTTGAACCTTTAGGTGACATTTGGGGGTTTGGCTGCGTGAAGTCACCTTTTGTCCTAAAACAAAATTTGCGGTGGTCATAATCCATATGTGGCGTGGCTCAAACGCCATAAGCCATGGATCCACTTTAAGTTAATATTGTTAGCTGCCAGGTATTTTTCTCCTAGATGAGTTTTTGCGATGCATGAACTCACTTTTACGAGAAGTAGGTGTGCTTTTCACGCGTGCGATACCTTCGGCCTACGGCATGAGACTGCCCGAATTGACCAAAAACGATTTTGACCATTGCTTTGATTGGAGTTTGAAAGGCAGAAATTGCGTTTTGAAATAAAAAAGAGAAAAAACACTGTGTGTTGCGGTATCAGGAGTGGGTTTCTGTTTTAACAGAAATGTACGACGGTGTGTCATGGTCTCCATAGATTATACTTTTTGACACAGTTGTCCACAGCTGTTAGCTGGTGTTTTCCATATTAGTGCTGGTAGAAAGTAGAAATGGCTAGGTGTCGAAACCTCCCGCACTGTTCACTGGCTGAATGCTATCATCACGAGCGAGATTATGCGGGAGTGGCTGAATATGCCACAGGGACTGTATCAAGCACCAGCGACCATTAGTCTTCAAGTGACACGCAAACTAGAACACATCAACTGTTCGTTGTCATAAAAAGTACAGAACATCAGATGTTTATAACCATATTGAGTGCTTGCGATCGGTGCAAGAGTGTATACGGCGATATAAGCCGTTTGCCGAGACAGATATATGTGTATCTGGCGCCAGAAAAAGCACAGAACATCAGATGTGTGTATATATTGAGTGCTTGGGAGGGGTGCTATAGTATATACGGCGATATAAGCTGTTCAGATATAGTTGTATCTGGCGCCAACAAAAAACTCTCTTTTTGGTTCGTTGCATTGGGCGATAGGGCCTGCGGGCAGATACCGCAAATAAAGTGACAATTGTGAACCAAACAATGCCTCTGTTCTGATAGGACTTGAGAAAGTGCCTTGTCCTGGCCAAATACTTGCACAAGCACGTAGTACGACCACTCACCAATCTCTTTATACGGAAAACCAACTGGTTTCGGGATTCGACAAATTAGGCGGCCTCTTAGGCTATTAAACGAAGCATCATGCGTGTTCCAATTCTGACTGTTCTAAGTTGTGGTCGGGAATTGCACACCGTCTGTGACGCTTCAGTCTTTTCAATGAGCTGCGCTTTGCTTCAATTAGATGGCAGTGGGCGTCAAAGCGCGATCGCGTTTGAGTCTTGCCAGCTGAAAGCTGCTTTGTAAAAGCACCTTGTTCATGAAAATGATTCGCTTGCAATGTAGTATGTCCTCGTAAAATTCAGGGCGCATCTGTTTGGCTCTGAGCCGTTAGTGATATATACAAGTCGTCATACATTTTCGCGCTGGATTGTCGCACAAAAACAGTCTCATCGCGGCTCTCACGAAAGATAGCACGATGTTATCAATTTTTGCCGTGCATGATATTGAGATAAGATTAAGAGGGTCGGCATCATGTGGTAATGGATGCGCTTTCGCGATGTCATGGCTATGACTTGTCCAAAATCACAATGGTACGCCAATTGATACGGTGATACGAACAGCGTGGGGTCAGATAAAGCATACATTGCGTTGCCTAAAGTTATAAGAAGCAAGGAGTTTGTAAGCTCAGAGACCCTATTATACTAAAATAAAAAAACACTTGGCAAATTTCATATATATTGCTACTCGACTATCCTGTGAACACTTTGTGTTGGTGGCCCGTCAAGTATAAGTAGGTGAGCACATATGTACGCACAAACAAAACGTTTGATATGTTGAAACCCACCTAAAGGCAGCCGGTCAGTTCCGCAGAGTCCTGGTAGTTAAGCAGAATGACCTTTACCTTTTGCATTCCAAATAACGCGACCGGTAATGTTGGTCTGTGTGGACTGTCTGAGCAAGATGGCTCATCCAATAATGTCAATATAGTGTTATCGGCGAGGATTTCACACAAGATGTTCCTCGACAAAAAGCTTCGTCAATATGGCATATCGGTAGCTATTGCGTCGGACAGATTTTCGAGCTATGCAGAAGAGTTTCAGCAAGCATTGTTCATGATACAAGACACCTGGTTAGATATGTCAACCGCTAACCATTTGCAAACAAATGGTCACAAGGAACGCGTAATTCGTTGTTGTGAAAGTTCTCCGACGCACATGCGCAAAGAGACTGCGGGAATGGTGCTAGTTGTGCTCACTGATTAAGATTACATTGAATCACTCAGTACATACCTCTACACGCTTTGCTTCATCTAGCATAATATCCCTGATTGCATTAAGCTGCCTTTGACACCGCCAACAGTGTGTGTAGTCTTTGTGGACGACTGGCTGCCTATCGAATTGGACGTGCAGGTAGAAACCTGGCAACACT
This sequence comes from Plasmopara halstedii, assembly GCF_900000015.1. Taxonomy (NCBI): domain Eukaryota; phylum Oomycota; class Peronosporomycetes; order Peronosporales; family Peronosporaceae; genus Plasmopara; species Plasmopara halstedii. The sequence goes on from NW_020187244.1 coordinate 859,481, forward strand.
TCGAAGCAAATTAAGCTTTTTACCTCAATGAGATTGAGCGTCATGCACAGGGTGCGTGGCGCTATTGCCTAGCGTTAAGACAAACATTATCAATACGCCGATGCCAAAGGTAGGCATCGGCATGTTATTTTTTGTTTGTCACAACACATGAGTGTGCCTTTATCAAATTTGGAATTTCTTTTTGTGAAAGAAATTCCAAATTCAATTGACCTGTCTTCACACACTATGTCTGCAGTCCATGAAAAATTAGTTGTCACCGTGCATTCACGGCCGTAGCAAGATCGATTTAAATTATACTCTGATATAAATTACTAACATTAATACAAACTCATCCAGTGTATTAAGTGGGTTTACTGTGGCCACACCACGAATCCGCTCGTGATACAGCCAGGCGCAAAGAGCTCTATTGCAGATGGATCAACGTCTCTACTATTTCCAATGCCTGATGTATTTTCTCCTTCAAATCAGCGACGTAATTCTGATCCGCTACGGTTGCCTCATGCATGGCAGCGCTATGAAAAAGCTCATACAGCAAATCCAAGATTTAGTTAATCTTAGTCTTGGACGCACGCCGTTATTCTCTGAGGAATCGACATGCATTACAACCGAGAGAGCCGAAGATAGTCAGCCGCGTTACGATTAATCGGTGCTGCTCGATCAGCGGGTAGCTGTCCTCCTTTACGTGAAACAGAAACATGTGGTGGGGAGCGAGTCCACTAAGGCTGTGACTGGTATCTGATTAAATTGAAGGGATACCCGCATTCAAAAAATCTTTTTGTTCAGATTAAGCTTCAGAACGAATTCTCTGGTGCCGCAGCTGTTGTTACGATCTATTCCTTTATTGATGAAGACGAAGAGTCGCCTGTCGTCATGTGATTCACACTAGTAAAAGGCGACCGATCTTGCGATGATGAAAATCCTATTTTTGTAGCTGTTTTGCTAACTCAAGGAGACAACTGGGGCAGTAAACAAAAGAAATGTGAGGTACTTTCACCTCGACATCTTTGTCGTGCCATGTACTTTGCAAAGCTCAGCATGATACGATGCTCTAAGCGAGCGTTTGCTTTGCTAAGGCTCGCTTGTAATATCTTCAGACGAGTGAAGAGGCATACCTCCTAACCGGCGCGCTAACTATATTTGCACGTCATTATCACTTTCGTCACCTTGTAGTATCTCAGGCACACTTTTTGAGCTATCTTGATCGCTGTTGTTCCAATCACAAACGGTATTCTAGGAGAGTTACCACCTGTAAGTTAAAAGCGCTCGCAAGTCGCCATTCTGGCGCTCAAATTAATCTTGGTGTGAGGATAAGTCCCACATGAATAGGAGCGTACCAGTGTGGCGAGCGACACCGGACAGCTTTACATCGTATGCAAGATGTGGTTTAGGCAAGAGAAGCGAGAAGCTTGCAATCGATGTAAAGAAAGCAAAACCCTCGAGCTAGCTTCCAGTCCTAGAAGGCGAGATGCACATCAGCCTGGATTCCACGGAGGAGTTTCGAAACGCTTATCGCGTTTGAGAAAGTCACGAAATCTGAGCTAATCGCGGCAAGAAGGCTGAGCGCAGTAAGGGCCTTATCCATGGGGCGTGCCGAGGCCGTGTATCGCTGGGTTATAACTCGATGATTCATTGGAGCTGTTCTCGCTGTAGAATACCACGGCATCCTTACCGAAATTTTGTTTATACCTTGTGGAGCCCGTAATTCTGGTGTATGCTAGCTAAGCTATTTAATTTGACGCACGGGACTGGTGTAAGTGCGCTCAAAATATTAACGGAATTTTACGAATGGAAGACCTTCTACTATTACAAGCCCCCATCGAATTTTCGACAATGTTCTAGAAATAAA
>NW_020187244.1:861336-861677 GCF_900000015.1 Plasmopara halstedii
GCGCCTACGTCAAGGCCGACAAGGAGAAGGACCTTGAGATTCTGCTCCATGTGCCTAGCGGTATGGACATTAAGGATGAACAACTAAAGAAGCTTGGTGCGACCAACGCTAGCGAAGTCGAGCTTGAGCTAAAGAAGAGCCTGTATGGACTGAAGCAGGCAGGACGATTGTGGAGTCAATTGCTACACGCAAGACTCACTGACGCAGGATTCAAGCAGTGTATCAGCGGCATGTGCCTGTACTTTAGGCGCGAGGAAGAAGTCTTGAAAGTGGTTGGCGTCTCCGTCGACGATCTCCTTGTTACAGCAACAAGAGCTGCAGCGGTTGAGCAATTTTTCGTG
>NW_020187244.1:861687-870888 GCF_900000015.1 Plasmopara halstedii
AGCCTAAAGCGTGGCGTGGAAAGACCAGCGATCAAATTGTCATCCAGCAAGACAATGCAAGGCCTCATCCATCCGGTGACGATCCTGATTTAGTCAACGAGTTGAAGAAAGACGGGTTCAACATTTCGCTGCATTGTCAGCCTCCTGATAGCCCCGATATGAACGTCCTAGACCTTGGGCTGTTTAGGAGCATACAGTCACTTCAGCATCAGATTCCTATATATACCATCGACGGGCTGGTATCAGCAACAAAACAGGCGTTCTGGTCAATAGATCCAGACATCCTTAACAACATCTTCTTAACCTGGCAAGATTGCATAATTGAAGTCATGAAAGGCAATGGTGACAACAATTACAAAATTCCTCTCATGGGCAAAGCTTCCATGCAGAAGAAAGTGCAACTGCCGGTCACACTCATATGTCCTCACGAGGTTATAGAGCAAGCCAAAGCCTTCATTTCTACACAATAAACATTCAACCTTGACATAGCCGGGTATTTATTCTGAGACAAAGATTAAGTGCGTTCACGGGGTTTATTTTGAGATAGAGGGAGTATCATTTTTTGCTTGAATTAATTTTGTATCGATATACTGTTGAATAAGCGAGTAAGAATAGAAGAATTAGTAACTTGAGCTCCTTTAGCTTTTGCTCCTTGAAGTGGTGTACGGACACAACGCCCCTGATAACTTCATATGTGCATAAAGCTTGGTAACAACCCGATTCGACATGAAATCACTTGCGATTAGTCCCATGACCTAGTGGTGAAGTCTGTACCTTTGTCGAAAAAGACAGAAATTCTATAATATCTATCCTCACAAGCGATATACCAGCATAATAATCAAACGTTAACGTTGACCGGGATCAGGGAAATGATTGTCGAAAGCTGAAAGCGGTAATAACTCACTTAGAGGCGCTCATCATTTTTTAAAATACGCTAGCGAGGCTAATCAAGAGCGCTTTACGGTATGCCTCGATGTGTCTCAACATTAGAGCACTGATATTGAGCGTTCCAGCCCGGGATGCAGAAAACATGCTTCCTGGCTGATAAGAGTTGAAATGACCACGAGTTCGGCCTTGCTGCAAATGAAGTTACGACGCGTCGATCTTGTGATCTTCAAGCTGGGATGTCGCGCGCAAAATTGACATGCCTCAGCTTAGAGGCATGTCAATTTTGAGGAATCTCCTCGAACGGGTGTGAGTCGCACCACCTCCGCGTCTAGCCCAATGAGAATGCGGTGGCGCTCGCATTATCGCGGAGAATAGGAGTGCAAAAAAACTTTGCCGCGATGGTTTGATGGGGTACGGAAGTAGAAGGTCGATCAGCGCGCCAGAGACGATTAGCCTTAGTCATACTGAAAAATATAGAGATCTCTTAGCGAATGATCGGTTCTGCCCATATCTCTACTGCTACATAGAACATCTGCGCCTTGTGTGCCTTCTTTCTGTCGTCTGAGAGGTACATATGTTCAGGCCCCATGCAAGAGCGGACAACAAACCTCTCACGGAAAAGCTAGCTGTAAGTAGACACAAGGATCCCTATTGAAAGAAGTGTGTCGTATTATGAGGTACAATAGTACCTCATGGTGGTCGTGGTCAATAGAAACTAGCTGCAAAAGTGGTGACTCCGTAACGGGGGTTACACGTACCCTGATATAAAAGGGTGGGTCACACAAGATGGTGTGATCGTACAAAGTGGTGAATTAGACAAGACGGTCTAATCATACAATGGCGTGGCTACACCTTAACAAGAAGCCCCCACGTGGCGGGACTGCCAGTAGTTATGCATATTAATTAAGTTTTACTATTTAATTTGGAGAAGTCTAGCGATCAAGATATAGGCGGCTTTGCCACAAGTAAAATGAAAAATACAGTTTAATTTCTGAGCCGAAGAATGTATTTGCCTTGGGTAAGTGTTTTGGGTACTCATGGAGATAGCGGATTGCGATCCGCTATACTTGTACTGGTTCTAGTATAGAACGTAAGGTCGGCGATCTCGCATAGCTTCCACTACGCAAAGAGCTATGGCAGCCCTGCTGCACTTGATAGCACTCGTAGTCATTCGACGCCTAAGTCGTTTCGAGTGATCCTCTGTGAAGATTCGGCAATTCTCCTGCTTGCCTCAGGGTCGGCGTCGACGACGGGTAAATCTGTTCGACCCAGGCCGCTTATGGTTAGCGCTAAGACCATTGAGGAGAAGGATGGGTAGAATCCCTTACTCTGGGAGACAGAGGCCAAGATGGAAATGGCATCCGCCATGCGCCGGAACGAGCAACTGCGCGTAGCGCTAGTGGGGTCGAGCACGAGAATGACATTTCGGTCATGGCGGAATTCCCTCCTGGAAGGAGCTGAAGCTGCAGCTTTTGCGAGTGTTCTCGTCGCCTAACCAGGCATATCACGTGCGATCGCGTTTTCTTGCCGTTCGACAGGGCAAGAAGGAGCTGTTGAACTTTGTCTAAGAGTAGCAAACTTACAATGCCGGGATGGCAGCTGATCCTCTCCTTGAGGCGATCATACTGAGCGTCTTTATGAAGAGCCAACGCAGTGGCGTGGCCAGAATGGAAGTCTTTCGTGAACATCCACCTTCTTTTGAAGAAGTGGATAGTGTAACATTGAATGCCGAATTTAGCTTTAGGTCGGCACGACTTGGTTGAAATGTACACTCTCATATATCTTCGAGTGGACATGAGTAAATGGATCTCAGCTATGCTGAGAAAGAGGGAAAAGAGCTTCGAGCTGTCGGGCAGCGTTCGATCATCCGACGGTGTTTCATAAGTGGAGGCATTTGTCACCTTTATAATGCCTGTCCCCTGCGCAAGGCGTGACGACCCGCTTTGAACCAGTCTGGTTTGTCGCTGGGAAACAACAACACCCAGTAGGCACGGGGCTACGTTTCGGGAATCAACTGAGTCCTGTTGAGCCTCACAGAGGTAGAGGGCAGCAGGGCTTAACCCTGAAGATCTCCGCGGTCTTGAGTACGGAACGTGTATGCAAGCCGGGCTTGCTGGTCGTGAAAGCGACCGTGAAGGGCTTTGGAACCCATAAAAGACCTTTTGTCGACTCCGGGGCGTCGGTCAATTATGCTCGACGCTTCACGACGGAAGGAAGGCAGATGTATGCTGATGCGCTGAAAGCGCGGTTGAGTGACACCGTCACTGTTTGCAACGGGGGCTTGTGTCACGGTGTCGAGGGTCCCTGTAGACTTCAGTGTCAAGTTTCTTGATTTAGCAGCGTGGAACGCTGTTCAGTCTTATACATGATTAAAGGTATGACCTCATCCTTCGTATGACATGGCCCGATTTGAAGGTTAAGCCACGAATTGTGGTTCCTCACGATGGAAAGTTGATGTACCGTATCCTATATGACGCTCACGACATCCCACTCAGTGGTCATCTCAGTCGTGTACATCACTGTGAGCTGCCCCTACTGGTGGTCCAAGCTGTACAATTGGACGAGCACTTATGTACGCACGTGTGAGTTAAAAGATGAAACTCTCTCCGAATGCGGCGGCGCTGCCGCTAATTTTATTGATATTCTCCCGGTCTTGGCAGTCCATGAGTATAAACTTTGTGTTTGGCCTGCCGAAACACCCGGCAGGCAACACAGGTGTGGTGGTCTTTGTGGACCGTATGAGCAAGAAGGCTCATCTTGCGGTGGTGACGAGCATCACCGACGGTGTCGGTACAGCAACGCTGTTTGTGGGTCAAAAACACTGACATCATGGACTAGCGGAGTTAATTGTCTCTGACAGAGACACACGCTTTCGGGGAAGTTCTGGTCGACAATCTTCAAGGTGCTGGGCATCAAGTTGGCTATGTCAACAGCGAAACAATCGCAGACCGATGGTCAAGCTGAGCGCGTAGATTGCGACATTGAGGACGTTTTTCGTAGCGTCTGCGCTGAGACGTCGAGGATCTGGAGCGCCAAGATGCAATTTGTGGAGTTCGCTCTGGACAATGCAGTGGATGCGTCTACCGGCTAGACGTTTTTAAACGTGATCGAAGTCGTTCATCCTCGCGTTCCGCTGACGCCGGTATCCCATGGTTCTGAGCTTGGTGGGAGAGGAATAGCCGAGCGGCTAGCTGATGTCAGCCCTCTCACTGTTCGTGAGGAAGTCGATGACTTCCTGTCTACCACACTGAGTGTCTTACGACACGTTCGCGACGCGATGGCTGAAAGCCAAAGCATGCGGCAGGAATATGAAGACGAAAGAGTTAAATGAAATGTTCAAAACTTTGAGGTCGGAGACCTGATTTTATTTAATTTTAAAACTTCCTACCTCTGCAGATTTTGCTGTCTTTGAGACGAAGCTCCATCCACAGTTTATCGGACCATTCAAGGTTGTGGCCAAGCGGAACCTTGCGTATACGCTAGACCTTCCGAGAAGAATGCGCATCAATCCGGTGTTTATGTGGGCTTGCTCAAGCCGTTCCGGGATCCGGCGCTAGTGTACGCGGAAGCGTTGAAGCCAGAGCGGTGCCCATAGGCGCTCCACCGTCGAACAAAGCAATACATTTGTCTGCTCGACGGCTTCGAGCCGCTCTGACAGAGCGCGATAGTCCTCAACGCGAGGCAGTTGGTGCAAAAAAAGGCTCTATGCTCTCGAAGCCTTCCGCACAGCTGTAGCGACCTCAGCATGATGCTGTGCAGAGCGCCGATGGCGACGGATATTATCATCAAGAGCTCGAAGAGCATTGCAAGTCACCGAACAGCGATCGACCGAGTCGTCATCGTCCGCCGCCGACTCCTCTCGAAGAGAACGGTTGCATCCACAATGCCTTGTGGGGCGACGTCGTCGGCAGGGCCAAACCCACTTTCTTGTGAACTGGCGGGCATACCCAAACTCAGAGAATTCGTGGGAATTTGAGAAGCTACTTCAACACGACTGCCTAGACGTCTTGGGACGTTTATGATCAAAGGATTCATGGCACTCCGCGTCGTTGTACGTCCCGCGATTCTCGGCAGTGGCCGGATAAGCCAAACAGCCATGAGCTGAGCACAAGTCATGACTGTGGTCGTAGACTCACCCTTGTGAGAAACCACAGAGCTACGGGAGTGTTATGGATGATTCCATAGGTTGCATGGCGTCAATACGTAGAAAGTCCGGGTTTTGCATTGAGTTTGACAAACTTGAACCGAAGATGGCGTTCTACGCGCACGTCCACTTCCTTTTGGCTCCGCAGTACGTCAGGCAGCGATAAAAGTTCCAGTGCCGCTGCACCGTTTCTCAAAGGGCTCTTTATCATGCAGTAGTTTTGCCAGGGGAGAACACCACTGGAATAGTCCATATTGCGGGTACAGGAGCGCCTCTTTTTGAGCGCGAAGTCGAGGGCGGTACCTATTCAATGGGATTTCTTGAGGTTTCAAGAAGCGAGCTCAAGGGCTTTTCGTTGGTCAAGCTGTGTTGTGGCCGTAGGCCCGACTTCGTAGACGCCTAACGATCAAGTGATCGCATCTCCGCACCAGTAGCGGGATCCGCCGAGCGGAAGCCGTATTCCACACAAAGCCCAAGGACCAAAAGTGAATTCGAGCGTATGGGAGCTGCCCTGTGGGCAGCCTCCAACCGTTGCTTCTGTGTGCCTCGTCGAGGTGATTGGTAATGGTACCACTTCATCCGGAAGTCTAGAGGTCGTAAAACGAACACGATGTCCGCAAAGCTCGAGCAGGGCTCATGACGCGTCGTTGATGCACCTCACTTCCTCTTCTTTCCATCCTGGGAAAGAACTATCCGACTCCCAGTCGACTTCCTCCGAATCTTCGACGAGGAAATCCATCGCCCGTGGCAGGCGCGGTGTGCGGCACTCAGCTGATGCTGAGGATGTGCTTCCTGTGAAGCCACATCCGGAGTTGCACAGCTTGCAGGAGACGAAGAAGGGCCCTGCCCGCGGGGGCTCTCGGATACAGCAGCTGTTTTGCATAGAAACAGGGGGTTCATTGGGCGGAGAATGCACGAAGATGTTCTCTAGAACGTAAAGGTGTCTCAGACATGCGAGCCTCGTACGAGGCGACAGTTAACTGTGAATTGTGGATATTCACAATTTTGATAGGGGAGAGTGTAACGGGGTTACACGTGCCCTGGTATAAAAGGTTGCGTTACACAAACTGGTGTGACCGTACAAAGGTATGGTCTCACAAGACGGTGTAACCACGCAATGGTGAGGCTACACCTTAACAAGAAGCCACTACGTGGTGGGACTGCCCGAAGTTATGTATTTCAATTAGAGTTTATTTTTCAATCAGGTAACTTGGAGATCAAGATATGAGCGGCTTTACCGCAAACTGAACGGATAAATACAGTTTGGATTTTGAGCGACATAGTCTATTGGAGGTTGCGGATTGAGATCTACTACACTCGTACTAGTTCTACACCACTCTTACTGGTTCTACTACCTCGTACTGGCTTTACTGACCTTTCTTTAAGCAAAACATCTACGGCAGCCCCCCTGCAGATTCTCTACCAAGGATAGGTAGCATAGGACAGGTTTGTTTGATAGCTGAAATTAATATTTCGGGATTTGTGAAGCCGTATGAGGACCTGAAAGATTCAGGAGTGTCGTGTATATACGTCAGACGCATACACGAGAACACTTCACAGAACCTAGAGTCATTGAAAATACCGAGTACGAATACAATAGCTGTGTCTTTACGATAGGAACACTGTTGAACTTCTAGTGGGTATCGAGGCATTTGACACTGTAAAACGTTGACTAGTTCTGGTTTTATCTTCCATAACGACCAAATTCTTGTCACGCCAAAGTTTTGATTGTATAAGCCATGGGTCAACTGGAAATTGAAAAGGTAGGTGCTACTCATCCGTATCCTTGCGTTGCATTTGCGAGTCTTAAATTTACCTCTACCGAAAAAAAATTCAAGCAGTGCGGGGGATTCGGTATTGGCTCCAATGGTATTAGTAGGTACCTCGAGAAGAGCTTGAGAAATAGAATCGGAAGCCGAAGTCGTAATATAAGACAGAGAAAGGTGATGGTATAGCGTGGTCACTAGAATGTATCGCTGGAAAAAAGAAAGAACGACTGTGTCCCGAGTAAATCTTTCGCGGGACGGTACAGAACAGCTGTGTGCTGTTGCTTTCAATGTTAATATGAAAAGCGACTGGGTATCTCAATCTCTTGTACAAAAGCCGGTGGAGCTGTATGGTGGTTGTATGTCGCAAGAAGTAGTCCGTTAATGAAGATTAAAGGATAATTCATCCTTGTCATGATGTGACCATTCTACAGACATAGTGATTAAGTGTGATAGACTACCCGGTAGTACCATATTTATAATTTTTGTGTGCCGCTCGAGCACGATGGCTCATCTCGCTCCTGTCAGCAGGAATCTGACTTGAAAATACCATTATTTGACGGAGTGCATCGACAGCATGGCTTGCCGATAGCAATTTTACCATTTTTACTTAACAGCGATGTTTGAGTAAGCTTCTTTAAGGTGCTCGGCATAAAATTGGATACGTCAACCGCCGATCAGCTACATATAGTGATTATACCATCGAATGGATTGCGCTTTGTAGAATACCCTTCGACGCGTTCCGCAGACAGACAGTGTAACGGGAATTGCCCGTCCTTGTACATGCAATTACTGGAGGAGATCTAAATCTGTTACCAGCGAGACGTCGATTTATGTGAACCAGGAAGGAAGAAAAGGGTGAAGTGACATTTATTATGATTAAAAGGCCTTAAAACCTTTCTAAGCCGATTATTTCATAACAAAATTAAGGAATACACACCATTGTTTATGCAGAAGCAGAAAATGTATGAACTTTGTTATTTGAAACAAATTTGAAGAATGAAATCGACTCGCTTCGGCACAGCTATGCAGGTTCCATTACACATGTTGTGTGAACACCATACTTTTCAGTGTGGTCAACATTAAGTATATCTAAATTCGGTAATTTTTTGACATCGCACCAGAGTGCCACCGATTCTCGGCTTCAGGTATTAAATGAGAAGAGGCTGTCGACCTTTGGATATCAGGTAGGGTACACTTTGAAGCAAGACCAGTTTTCGTATTCCGATGATATCGGAAAAGAGCTGGATATCGTCGTCGAAACAATTCATGCGAATTGAATGGGTAAAAGTTTAAGACTCGTGCAGAGGGAAAATTTGACGCTCCTCCTTCGACTAGGCCGTGTATCGCCGAGTGAGGGCGAAGGTGCTTTAATGATTACGAACTTCGTTTGAAACAGTACACTGGGAGGAATAGTGGTATACATCAGTTCCAGAATATCGGTATATGAGAATTTCAGAATTTCGATGCTGTTAAGAAAGAAAACGAGTTAAATGTTTACGCAAATATTTAGATAACAGTTTTGTTAATATATGTACTCTTGAAATAGCAGAGCGATTGGTGATTTAAGAAACTCTTGGTTCCGCTCTGAACGATTCCAATTTCTGTGTGTATGCGGCCTGTGAGATTCGAAGTCTTCTTTAAACGGGAGGAAATTATATCTTACAAGCTATCAATACCACCAATCCTTTCTATGTATATTCTGCAAATCATGACCACTAATCAGGATACTGGCTTTTCTAGGTCTCGCACAGGTTCGTTAAAACGTAATGGATGAAAGGAACATTGTTAGCAATATCCTCGCACAATAAGCGTGATAAAAGGTAGAAATATAGAAGCTTATAAGTCTAACACAAGTGCAAGAGGGACGGTCAAGTCAAAGTTAGAGACATCAGTCGATTAAATAATTTACTTCTCTACTCTTAACATATTGCGTTGACACATACGCTTTGAGCACACGTTAATACTGTGTATATGTTAAATTTTATTTATCGAATAACTGTGTATTGTAATCATGAGCATAGTGCACATTTTTATTCCGACATTCTACTTCAACAAACAGATAGGGTGGTCAAGATATATGCCTCAGTTCCATAAATCAGTAATTTCACTAACTCTGTTCCTCATGCGCGGTGCCTCTACGTGGCTACTGCTCTTCTCATCGCAACCAGCGCTCGTTCAGCTTCTGAGTCCGTGGAGATCAATTCTTCTAATGTATCAAATATTGATATTTTGCCAGCCGATTGTATGGACACCAAGACGTCGCCCAAAAGGTCTTTAAGAGGGAGCGATCACCATTTTAGAATCTTGCCTTGTTCACCTTTGAGCCTTCTAGCAATCCCTTTTACGCGGAACGCTTTATCCGTAGCTTTCTTTCTGTGCACCTTCTCTGATTATTTGAGC
>NW_020187244.1:870898-876216 GCF_900000015.1 Plasmopara halstedii
ATTACGACCTATAATTCCAACATCATCAAATGAAAACATTCTACTTCTTCCGTGTTCTGCAAACCGAATTCCACATATTATCGTGATTGTACCGCATCTCCTTTGCATTACCACTAGCGACAGCTTTAGCGCACGTTCTTGGAAATTCAGGAACATTATCAATCCTTGCCGAATACGCTTAAAGGCTTTCGCCTCTAATTCATTCTCGTCTATTCTCGAACTGGCGGGTTATAACTTCCTTCGTTCATCGTTCCAATTTCAAACCGTTTTCAGGTGAAACCAATGGCACTTCAGGGGGCCCTGACCATTTAGACCTTAGACGATATACTAAATGATCTTCCTTAGATGGCTGCGGGGCATGGTAATAGAAATATTACTACCCAATCGATGTTCCATCTTCAAGCGGTAAATGTTGTTGCGCACTGGAATTTATAACTGATTATTTTCATCCATCTCGCTTTTTGGAGCGGGTTCTTGACGTCCTGTAGCTGTTCATTCAGCATAGGTCGTCGTACAACCGAAATCGGGTCTGATATATTCTTTTATTGGTCGGAGGGATGCCTGGGCATAATAATTTTCTGTTCACTGCAAACTTGCCAGGCTTAAATGACTGTGTTACTTGACCTTGCGTTCATCGAAATTATAAATACAGTCCCTTGTGCTCTCTGCGTTTCTGTGGAACAAACCATTAGATTTCTTTCGATCAAGATTAGCCTTTTGTGCGCTGTTGACATGAGCGTGCCCTTGAAGCTAAATCACACGCGAATGTTCCATAGCGGATTCTTTTGAAGCCTATTCCATCTGGCATCATACTAGATCGCTCAGTGTTCACATATTGATTGGCCAGATAAATTGAGATGCTCGAAGCATCTATCTATTACGTCGTTAACATACACTTCTGGCGCAACATACTCTGTTTAATTATCATACTAGTCGTCCCTCCTAATGCTGTAATTAGCTGGACATTGTACAATTTAGTAGTCCGTCGCATGATATCCTGCCGAGTACACATGTCTTACTAAAACATCTTTCCATAATCATTTTTCTTCGTTCTTGTAATGAGCATTTAACTTGGCCAGCCTCGATGCGGCTTCAAAAATTGTTTCTTATAGCCTTGGCGACTACATTACGAGTGAGATGATTCACAGGTATTAATACATAATATGCCCCTCGTTTTTAAAACTGTTCGAATTGGTCTCATCATATCCAAGTAAAATTTCAATGCACGCGATGTTATTGACCGTTTTGGAAGAGCAAGTTTTCCTTGATGTCATGTAGTATGTCGGAGCTTAAACTGGGTGTCAGTTCGAGTATACACCACAATAAGCGCTACTTCTTGCTCGCAGTTAGACCGTTCGGCCAATCGTTCTGTACTTCTGGTTTTGGAATAACACAAAGGGAGTACTAAAATGACACGTGAATGGCACGTCTAGCAATTTTCAAACCGACAGCTATCATCTGTGGCTTCCTGCAATGTACAGTACGCCGAAAATCTTAATGCACTTGCCAGTCATCGTACCCGTTCCTCTACCTAGATAATAGTTCATATATTTTTTGCCGTGGCAATCGTCAAATCAAAGCATGAGGCCACTCATCTGTATCTAAACAAGTCTTCCTCATGTGCGACAAAGCTTTACTATTGATTCATCACCAATCAGACCGTCCTTCACCAGTAAGATATTCTGTCCTCATCAGTGCCAACGCTTTCATCAGAGTAGATCTGCTTAATTCATTCGACTCAATTACTGCAACGCTTGCCTTTAAAGCTCCCTCTTTTTTCCAGTTCGCTTTCCTTTTCGTCTACATTTTTCTCAACTCTCATGCTCATTCATTTAATGTAAGTGAGCGCTATGTCATAACATTTTCAACCATAGACAAGATCAGCATAAACTCCGTCGGATTGGTATATCTAGTTGCCCTAAGCCATCCGACGGAATTCCACCTATCTGGACGCCACTTTACCCATTGAAGGCGCCCGATGCCTAGACAACGTCGTACCAGCTATCATCTAAAGAGCGAAAAAATCAGACATCCTGTTATGATTATAGAGATTCGTGCCATGTTAAAACTCTCGCTGTGTATTTCAAGCTTGCATATTTTATCGTACAGACCGACATTGGTCGAGTGTGGCATTTTCGATGCCTTGGGCGACAGTCATCAGTTACTGATTTCATTAAAAACCTAGATTTCATCGTCTCCTCAATCTCTTGACAAATTAAATGTGCCCAGACAGATCTCTGTGTTTAAAGTATGCACGTGTAATCATGATGGACGTCGATCCACGGATGGCAACATTGTTGTGTGGAGGTGAAGTAAGTTTCATTCTGATGCGAGTAATTTCCCTAGTAGATTTGATCGTAAGAATAAATATTTTTGGTTTCTTAACCCACTATGCATGTGCTTCCTCCAAGCCTAAAAAATAAACTGTGCGAATTACGATCTAATGAAATCATGCAGTGACATCGACCAACAAGATAGCTTACGTCACTTTTGCTTGGACCTCTGATCAATGTCAGCAGTTTTCGAAAATTATCTACAAAGTGCTGGATCAAAATGCAAGGTCAAAGTGACTTGCTATGTGAGGTCGAATGATCGTGAAATAGGCGGCATTTACGTTACGCAAGATGTACTGCCAGAAGTGACACAGTTGTTGTAAGGAACAGTGATGATGGGATTGCTGAGAACCAAGTGGATTGATAGTCAGAATTGAACAAATCTTTGGAAACGGTCGAAGAACCAGTCAACAAAATAAATCGTACACCAAGCTTCGGCTTAGAACTTCTGATGCCTTCTGCCGCTCTGTTGGAAGTAGCTTGGAACTAGCAGAGTATCGTCCATCTCTTCATATGCATAAGAAGATTAATTGGTGTCCTGATTTGAAGTTTAGCGAACAAGACGACGATATGAGTCGATGCCGATCCATTGAGCGATTCAGAAGATTCAAAGACAACAGAAGGTGGTGATGGTCCACCGACACTGAAGTACGCTAGAATCGACGAAGGTGGATTTATTATCAATGCTGTTTTGCGAGCGTGGTGAGAAGCGAGGATGATATTAACTTACCGACTACATAAATTCGATACTGAAGATACTTGCGGTGTGTGCTAAATAAGATCGTCAAATGAAACAAATGTATGTTGATACTGGTTTATGATCAGCGTGCTGACAGTCAATGTTTAAAAGGAATTTTTGCTTCTTGTCGACAATGCTAAAGGATACTCGAAAAAAAGACTACTTACGGGCTGGAACAAGCAGCAATGCCTGGAGCAGGACGACTTATCGTGGTATTTTGAAAAATGGCTTTAAGGACTGCGAAGGGAATCAGTGCATTAATTCCGAGCGATCTATAAACAGTCTTAGGTCCATTTGTGACCGAAATGATTGTCGCAGCAACTACAGACAAGGAGTTTTATTTGGTTAAGCGAGTGCTCAAATATAGATTCGAGACAAAGGGCTTGGGAAGGTAAAGTTCATTCTTTGCCTGGGTTTCAAGCACGTCAAGCCAGCTTAAACTCTATATTGTCATTCACTTTTGCAACATCGACGACGTGGTCATGCAATTTGGAAACAAGTTGTCAGGAATGTCGACGCCTTGTGCGCATCAGAGTTGAATGCAGTTTCCTACAACTAAGCGGGATGTCTGGCAGTGCGCAAAACCGTTTCGATCCGTAATCGAACGTGTGCGGTTCATAACGACATGTACTTGATCAGAATTTGCATTTTTGATAACAGCTGTCATGTTTCTTGAAGGATCTCCCGGGTTATAGCACTTATTCGCGTCCTACACTACCCGAAGAGTACACGCCCAACAACTACTAAGGCAAAAATTTCATTCCGTGGCAGTTGCTGATTAAGGCAGCAATACCGATGGCGTACGTTTGATTTGGGATGGCGCACGAATTGAGCTCAAGTCAAAGTACCAACAACATGTTGCACTCAGTTCGACGAATGCTGAGTATATAACAATTAGCTTATGAACTCACGAAGTTCTTTTTACGCGCGTGAGGCTGTGAAAATGAGCAAGTGGAAGGCACAAAAGTTTGGAAAGGCAACCAAAGAGCAATGAATTAAGCCAACAACGCCGAGAACCATGCTCAGACGAAGCAGGCACCACTTCATCTGTGATAAGATGAAAGGAACCTAAAGATCGACTGAAGCATCAGCTGGCACGTATGCTGACAAATGAACTCAAAGCGAGCATATTTACGTCTATACACAAGGCAGTAAGTATCAAGACCGAGTTTATGCCAAGGATAAAAAAGCACGGCGAGTTGGAGTGTTGAGATGGCACCTCTAGATACTGTTGCGGCTATACGTCTATTATACATACAAACGATTGATAGATCGTTTGTTATCACAGCAGGTCAATTTGGTACAGAAATGGTAACTTCAGGACGGGAAGACATAGAAACATAATCAACTTTTTCACCATCAATCCAACAAAGCAATCTCTGCTGATTTGTCTCGCCATGTTTCAGAGGAGCTCGCTGAGGATATGCGCGGCGGCTGGCAAGCTGTCATGCAACAGGAACCGCCAGCGAGTGGTATTAAGTATGCTGCTGTAATCAATGCTTACACTAATTTATGAGTTATGGTGACTGGCTCAAGTGGTTTGGCATCGTGATGCTAAACGATAAGTTGTGAGTTCGATTCCCACTAAAGGAAGTTAGCGCGTGTTTAACCTTTATGGTTAAGACTGCATATGTCTGCATATCAAAGTGTGTACTTATTTTAGGTTCGCGCAAAGGCTGAGTTAGAGTATTCCACATACCTTAGGATGGGTTGGTAGCTTTTAGTATATTGTGTGGCCCGCAAGGCAGTTGCGCGCGGGCCCACACAATTGCGTCTAACATTAATACACTCACTTCTGCATTTGCACACACAAGCACACATCACTTCTACCTCTGCCCTTCTTATATCCTAACAGTGGCACCGTCACAGACTTCCTCGGCTCGCTTTCGCCGAGGCGTCCAGGCATTGACACGGTGGCGCTGTGTGAAAAAGTGACGGAGGCTGAGGTGCTGAAGTCTATCAGAAGGTGCAGGCGCGGAAAAGCGTGGGGACCCGACGATCTCGGCAACGACTGGTAACGCGACAACGAGAGGTATCTCGTCCTGCTGCTGGTCCGGCTGTTTAACGTGTACATCCAAGGCAGCATCCTACCCAACACCTTCGGCGAGGCGGTGGTGGCGTGTATCAAGAAGTCAAAAAATGCAGTACGGCCGCTTGACCATCGCCCGATCTCACTCTTGAATTCCGACTACAAGGTCTTTACGCGCATGTTTGCGTCGCGGCTCCGGCCGATGCTGCCGAGCTTC
>NW_020187244.1:876226-879029 GCF_900000015.1 Plasmopara halstedii
AAGGACTTCGCTGAAGAGACATTTGTGTTTTAGACTTCCTTGTTTTCCTGTCTACTTATTTTCTTGTACTTCCAGATCCGGGCCGATCACTTCAAACAGTTTTCCAGATTTGGTCCTTACCTTAGGCTACTACCGATGCCGTCATCCGGTTTAAGTTCTACTAGCCTTACACTACAGGTATACTTGAACCAGCTTACCACAAAGATCTACTTGCTTAAAGTATGATTCTGCCAAAATCTGCTCGGGTCAAACCCATTTGTGATCTATACGGATCATGCATCTTAACACCATCGCAACGCTCCTTCAGAAAATGGACTGGTGGCGATCTTCCTTGCCAGATGTATATTTGAGGTCAAGTATGATTCTGGGCGGAAATTATGTTTCTAGGCGGGAATAATTTTTCTAGAACTTGGCAAAAGATCTCTGTAATTCTTACTCTATGTACATGGTAATCTACGATAAGAAATACATACCCCCGTGGATAGAAAATCTGGCAAGAATTTACGAAGTGCAAGATTACGGGTACTCGTAACATTGCCAAGGCCGCGTGAATACGTATAAGCTTGGCTACAATTGACCCATGCGTCAGAATTTATATTCCGTCCGCCTGACCTAATTAATTCCTTGCTGCAATCAACTGTACTATTGCTTTGGAAAATCAACACCAGCTCCATAATCAAAATTTAGCTTAGAAAGTGGTGGTCATACCTTTCGACGAACAACTTTTAACAAATGTTGGCATGCAATTTCTCAAAATCGACGCACATTCTCAAATTCGTATAACATAGAATAAAGCATTTGGTTAAAAAGCTGTCGTGGAAATCTTTCGCATCCTTGGTTGGACACCCGGCAAAGACGGCAGCTGATATTGTATGACTATCATCATTATCTGGCTTAGGCCCTTCAAAGCTGTCTTGCAAAAATGTTGTTGAACATTTGAGAGATCAGAGGGGCTGGATGTGAGTATGACCGAGCAAGAATTTCAGCGCTAGTGACCACATACACGATCCTGTATATGCAACCGTGTATACCGACACTAGCGCAGACATTCAGCGATCGGATAGTCCAGGGTCACGAATTTCTGTACTTATTGAAGGGCTTGACGAATTACGCGTTCCAGTCAAGCTTTCGGATGGATGGAAACCGGATGCAGGCGTAATGAATGCTAGAACAGGGAATGCTCACTGCATGTACGAACTCGATGGTTATGACAAGGATCTCACCATCCCCCGACGTGAAGCGACGATTCAACAGAAGTGATGTGTACAGCATACCCTTTTTGCTCCGAATGTGGTCTGACTAGTCCTGGTATATTTCGATGGTAGCCTCATAAGATTTACGTAAGAATCACAGACATGGGTTGGGACTCTAATCTCATTTCTTTCGATATTATGGACGGTGCAAAGATGAAAACGCCACTACGGATGAGCGTAGATCGTATGTGCTTAAGATCGATCGATGGATAACCGATACTACATCTAAGAAAGAGTCTTGTGCGTGCTGAAAGCAAGAATGTAGCATGGGACCATTCCAATGATAGAAACTGCTTTCGGGAATGGTCTAGAATTCAAATCACAAAAAAGATGTTTTAGAGACCAAAAATCCCGGAGCGATGTCCGTGCACTGGCGACCCTCAAATCTCGCCTTCTCTAATTGAGGTCACTTCAAACACCACCATGTTTCAGTGTGATTCGAGAAACCCAAGGATCGATCAGCGGTTGTGATTATGTCGAGCAATATATATATACGGATGCTTGTAAGCTGCTGAGCGGTTCAGTACTTTATCAAGAGATCGTGAATATACTTACCAGTGACGAGCGGTAGAAATATTTCAAGAAATATATCAAGCGCTTAAGAGCAAGCCTGGTATTTCTCTCAAACGACTGTGGCTTGTTGAAATTACCCTAAAACTCAACAGTAAGCACTGAACAGAGATAATTTGTTCCTGCATGCGAATCACATACTTATCGTTTATTTTTTCATATGATGTCTCTGTAATTGATGTGTTTTCTTGAATTATAAGGAAACTCACATAGTTGTTTTGTTAATGGGTGATATCTATTGATCGTCACCAAGAAATTGATGAAGCTATATACAATATAAATGGGTAGTAACAGGCTTTCAGATTCATGGAAAAATTCGCGAAAGATCTCACGTGTCGCAGCTGAAATATACAATCATCAATCTTTAACAATTTCTTGGTATTGATCAATAGAAATTCAGCATCTTGTCAACACTCTCGAATAAGTATATAGAGTGAGTTTGGTATTCAGTGGCAAGCAGAATCATCGCGAACTTTTCATCACTGTAATATAAGACAGCTAGCAAAAAGCATATTATTTTTTTGCAAATTTGTCGAATATAAAATTCGTCGCGAAATTCAAGGTGAGATATCCAAATTGTAAGCTACCTTACACAGCTGAGGTTCGGTGGACAAGATATGTATACCCTTCTTCTACAAGTTCCCATTATAAATATCTGTAATTTAATCGTCCACTAGCAATCCCCTTCCGGATTATTCGAGAAAATACATTAATTACAAAAATAAACCCAAACAATATGCCATGATCAACTTAATAGATGTCGCTACATGCAGTTAAATGTAAAAGAAATCGACGAGAACCTTCGCACAATTTCATAACTTCATCTTGTCTTCATTTTCAAATTTGCAAACTACTCCTCGGACCAAGAATCTTTACTTCGCAACAAGCGACCAAGTTAAAACACTTCAATTCAAACATGTTCGGCACATGGGATCTCGTTCGACCGCGTTTCTGGTACCCCATGTCATCACTGGAGCAGT
>NW_020187244.1:879039-886114 GCF_900000015.1 Plasmopara halstedii
AATTCTCAAGGAAAATGTGCGCATAAGTATCGGTTTGACACTTCCAATATCGACATGAATTTTGGCTCAGTGGTTTAGGGTGGTGCCTCCAATTTGATGAGTGAGGTTCGGGTCCCACTACGGTTAAAGTTAAGAAGCGGTTACATGGTGTTTGGGGTTCACCAAGCTCCAAACCAGGAGTCACGTCCTCCGGCCGTCTTTTGATCGTTTGTCCATTGATCAACAGATTTTAAGGTGATGTAACCATATATGTTTTCACGTACTATTAGATTGTATATCAGAGTTGTTACAGTATAGTATATATTGATAGCTAGGTAAAAATTGAGAAGTCTTTACGTCTATGAATAATAATATAGACAAACTTTCATCTGACTAAAATTGCGAAATTGCTAGCAGATCTTACATTCTGACGTGCTGAACTTGGCATCATATGTGAATTCTTAGAAATGCTGTGCATGCAGCTAGCGCTTTGCAGCAGGCTGTTCTGGTAATAATTTGACTTCTACAATTGGGTTTTGATGGAAAAGAAGTGTTCGTGCATCTCTGCGCATCAAGAACTAGTGCAGTCGACGAAAGATAAGTATCTTTGACACGTTGCCGTACTTTTTGGCTTAACCAAGAACCTTATCACCGTTGTGCACTTTAAAGTGTACATATCTTGACAAAGTTTGAATTATAGACCGTAATAGTACGGCAGTATTCTAATTTCTATACCATTTCTAGGATTTTTGGAACAGCTTTAAGAAATTTTTAGCGGGAGTTTACTCAGCATACTTTGTTTCGATATCTATGGTTTGAACAGAAGTTGTGCATATCCCGGTCTAATGTGCGCTGGAATTTGGTTTGCAACATAGTCTTACAGGCAGCACCAGACCTCTAACTTCTGGTTGCTGCAACTTATTCAAGGACAGTCTATCTGACATACGTTTGATCTTCAAGATCTACACATTTCTCTGGCTATATTGATCAACACATGACGCGCCAGAAAGAGTTGATTTTTTTAATAGCACCTCCCACGAAGGAGATCTAAAAAAATCTTAACAGTAAGGACTAAGCTACCTGTTGAGCGGGGAGCATTGCTGAACTTCCACCGAATGAGAGAGTGAATTTTGCGAAATTTGCGGTACAGTCTACTTATGATACAAGGAAACTGGTGTACTTGTATCGAGGTGCACACAATATCATCAAAAGACGGTGTTTTGTGTTAAGCAGTGATTTAGCTGGTAGATTATGAAGTGAAACATGAACAAAGTGTTTGCAATTTTCACGTGAGTGCGAAGCCATGACCAGGTCAATCACTTGTACAACTCAAACCATTACTTCCATAAGAGTCACGATTATCGTCACCCGCTGGTAATTTGTGGAAGGGTGGTCTGGTATCCCAGCAAATACGACCTTGTGTGTAACGGGTTTATACGTACCCTGGTAACAGGGTGTGTGTCACACGAGATATGCATGGTGTGGCTGCACCCAAACAAAAATACGGTATGTGGCTAGGTAGCCAGTAGTTATGCATGAATTTAGATTTTACTATTTATATTTTGGAAAGTCCAGACATTTAAAATCAGGCGGTCTAGCCGCAGATAAAAATAAACAAAAATCAATTTGAATTTAGACTGAAGAGTTTATTAGCCTTGGTTAAGGTAGTAACTACTCTTGGAGTTAGCGGGTGGCGATCCGCTACACTCGTATTGGTTCTTTACAAAGTAAAGAACGAAAGGTCGGTGACCTTAATTACGCTTCCTCAAGCGCTAAGTTACGGCAGCTCCGCTGCATCGTGAGTCCAGGGGTGAAGAGACGTTTACACCACCTCCATGCTCAACGCAGTGAAGAATGCCGAGATCTTTGGCTGCTTCAGTCTCGCTTACAGCATCCCTACTGCATGCACCATGACCACAGCGATATCGTGCCCACTCTGGCCATGCACAATTGCGTACATCGGCACGCGACTAGAGCTTCGCGGTGGGGAAGGCTTGTATATCTTACCAACTTACTCCTCATCGGCAGCATCACCCTCTACATCACTGGTCTGTCCACAGTGGTTCCATGGAAGTTATGATGTAGGCGCAAGCGTCGAGCAGGCA
This sequence comes from Plasmopara halstedii, assembly GCF_900000015.1. NCBI lineage: Eukaryota > Oomycota > Peronosporomycetes > Peronosporales > Peronosporaceae > Plasmopara > Plasmopara halstedii. Next base: position 881,124 of record NW_020187244.1, read on the forward strand.
GGCGAGGTCGAGATGGCGAATAAATACGCTGAGCTCGGAATTTATCGGCATAAACACAGTCGCTGGATGACTTAAGCAGAGCAGCCAAAAGTGCGGGCACGATACCCCTATAACACCAACAGCTCCGCATGGTGTTCTTACTGACACCAGCCAACGCATCAACAGAAAACTTGATCGCTGTCAGAACGTCATGCGTGAGACGTTGTAGTCGGCCTCGAGCTGGTCAATTACCCAGCGTACAAGAGGTCTCGTGTGCTTACACTTGAAGTTCTTGATGATTCCAGCGTCGAGTGGCTGCAAGAAAGATGTCGTGTTGGGTGGGATAAAGCATGAACGGGCCTTGGCGAGCTCGATGCTACGGGGAAACGACCCGCTGTCCATCGACAGCGGCATTCTTCGGATGTGCATCATAAGATTGAAACGGTGGGGCCATTCCTAGATGACAACGCGCATAATCTATGACTAAAGCTTGCGTAGAACTGGATGCGAATTGCTGTCTGTTCACTCTCCGAAAATAGCGAGGCTGCTTGCTGCTTTGGATGATGAGGGGGTCCATTTTCTCGGGACCTGCCATATTGCAGCATAGACTGACAGTAATACGAGCCTTGCACGAATTTTGCCAGCTGCGCGACTGGCTGGGTAGCATGGAAATGAAGATGCTGCTTTGATCGAAATATATAAGACACCCTGCAGCTCTACACCTCAATCTGAGCATGTAGCTCGCGGCTCTTTGTGTCGACCGTGGCGAGTTCTACTCGCCCGGATTTGCCTTGCATAGTGTGTAAACGAATGCTGTGGCGTCGCTTGAGCTTCTGCAACTACGAGTACAAGACGTCTTGCGGATGGAGATGCTCGTTCGCCTTCTCTAAGAGAACAAAATAACTTAGAGCTGCGAAGGCCAAGTGTAGCTTCCCAAACTCCTGCAAGGGCTAAGAATCGAGGCTGGTGCAGGCGTCTCGCGTCTTTGGTGAGACTGTGGGCGGCGCTGAGACGACGCGGGTAACCGTCAAACGACCAATTGCCATGTCGATCTCGGATAGTAACCATAAAGCGAGATCCTGGTGACGAAGATGACGGTTTGCCTTCACGTAGGCAACCAGCTCGTCCTTTGGCTGTAGGTCAAGCTTGTGCGTGTCATTATACTTGCATTTTTGATACACGCTTTTGGAACAGCGAAACGGGACATTCATCCATTGCTCTTAGGGACATGTGCTCGTAAATTATACAGCCATTTTTTACTTGGATTTTGGTGATGTTTTTTGCTATAAGTGTCTTGGTTATTATGTAGAATTTGCTCCTATATGGTGGGTCCTTCTATCGTAAGCAGACTTTACAAGCATGTGTCCATATTTGTAGATAACAGCTTTATTTCGGCATATGGTATGTTATATGTTTTAATATTGATATAGATCAAATTAGCTCAGAGCGCATGTCACTTTAAAATAGCAGAGCAACCAAGGAATGTAGTTACTTAAAAGATTTTCTCGAGGGAGGCAACTTGTCTGCGTTTGTTAATGCGGACTCTTAAGGCCAAATACTCCTCGTCGCAAAGAGCACATTCCATTGGACTTGTATCAAACCACGACTCGATCATGGGCTTATGAAATGATTTATATGTTCGAGGTTCTTACCTCCGGGAAGACTACACACCCTTCAACATCTCAACTATATTGTTTATCCCAAAGGGATCAGAGGACGGGCTGCCATACGCCTAGATGGGGTAATATCTCGACTGAATATATTCACCAGCAATGAGAATGCACTGCTGAGACAACTTCGGAAGCACCCCGATTAGGTGTTGGTCGAAGTACAGAGCGCTGATGCTTGAGCGTCCAGCGTATCAGGACTATAAAATAAGTAAATTTCTCTTCCCGAATGGGAGAAGCTCACATGACAGAGTAAAGCTTACGTGCCGATGGGAGGGCGGAAGATGAACCGAAAGCTGAAGCCTAATGAGCGCGTTAGATGCGACGGGCATTAGCCATGTTAAAAACGGAGATATATATATTGGCAACTGACTAGCTATACTTTACTCGTGCATGGTTCATCGATGACAGTACGAGACATTTACGCGTTGCGTGCCCCTTTGCTCTTGACTAAGTACCACGGGGCCAAAACCATCGGCAATTCTTTTCATGAGAAGTGACGCACGCTGACAACAAATGTTGGCTGTGTAAATTAGCTTTCTTGGGATCGCGAAGCCGTGAACAGTCCTCATGGATTCAGAAGCGTTGTGCACTTTTGCGTGACTGTCATAAGAAATGGACACAATGCGGCGGTATATTTGGATACTACGTAGCTTTATCGCCCGATATGGAATTGCCCGAGCTGTCTAGCCCGAGCTGTCTAGCAATGATTTTTTTTAGTGCCTCCAACATGGTTTGCAAGGCAAAAGCGGTTGTGGTGTGGTCTCGTGATATGATAGAAAGCGATTCATATCCTAGTCCCCTGTCCTCATATTTGCTGGAACGAGAAGAAGTGACTATATCGCATGATCCGCAGAGTGTATTTTTGGTAGGACTGTGCGACTGTATGTTAGATCTCTAGTGTGTTTTTCTTTTGGGATCATTGTAATATCTGTTGTTGCCTTCTGATTTAAAGCCAAGTGGAGAGTACAAGTGTTTGTTTGTTGTGATCTCATATGTTGAGCCAGTGAAGTGGAGTGTATCTGCAAGTTGTCAGTAGTAGGGCCAAGCTCTGAAGATAAGAATGGTGGTTCGTCCTTGTTTCGTTAAAATGGTGCTGATGTTTCAGCACTAATCATGAGATGTGCACATCGTGTAAAGCAATGATGTCCCATGAGAAAGTGGCAAAAAGTATTATTACTCATGATCTAAGTGACTGGAGTAATCCGAGAAGTTGTAAATCTCTTCTCATAATCTCCGGCAAAATATATTTTTGAGCTGGGGAATGATGCCTAGCGGGGCTGTCATATATCTCTTTGCTTAGAGAAGATTACTAGGATCACTGACCTTACGTTCTATAACAGAACCAGTACGAGCGAAGCGGATCGCAATCCGCTACCTCCAAGAGTACTTAAAACCTTCACCAAGGCAATGACGCTGGTCCGTTCAGAATTGAAACTGTATTAATACATTTTTTTGCGACAGAGCCATCTATATCTAAAACCTTAGGCTTTTCTAATTTAATAGTGAGGCCAAATTAATATGCATAACTACTGGATGTACTGCCACGAAGTGGCTTCTTGTTACGGTGTAGCCACACCACTGTGTGATTACATAAACTTGTGCAATCCATCTATGTACGGTCACAACATCTTGTGTGACGCACTCTTCATACAAACTTTCGTGTAACCCCATAAAAAGCGGATGTGGTGAAATGCAAGAGGATGATTAGCCAAAATGATACGGTTGTTACAGGAGGAGTAGCTGAGATCAACATGGATAAGTCCGTAGGTAAGAGATCTCGCAGATCACTTAATGCGAGTAGTAGGATAGGATTTCACGAACTCCACGGATCGTTTTGTGATTTGTTAAAGAAATGTCACAAAAGACCTAGCACTCGTACCAGATGGGTGGTATCATGAAATTGACTTGGTTTCCGAAACCAAATATTGCGTCACACAGCAAGTGAAAAGAAGATCTATGTACACGCGAACGTAGTCATCAGGGGAATCTAAGGACTGTAAGACTCTCCTCAATACCTTCGGCAAACGATTCGATTTTCTTGGGACAATATTTTCAGGACGATGTGTGTAAGAAAGTGCAAGACGGCGAAGTCACCAAAACACATACAGTTTGTACCGGAGGAAAAGCAAAGCTTAATAAATGTCATGGGTGAGTCCATTACTAAGGACACTCGCAAAGTACTGCGTGTGTGCAGTTGATATCTATTTTGAGAATCCTTGAAGATCGCGCTGCTTACAGCAGTCTCTCAACAAAGCACGCAAGATTGTGCGACATGGAAAAACTTTAGACGTGGAGGGAGAAGGAAAGCCCCGAAGAAAATTGGCCTAGGTTTGAGAATAAATTTGCAACTGAACTAAAATGAGTTATTTATGCAATACACCCAAGGGCTCCTACACGTTTTATTAATAAAACATTAGGTTCATTGAAATACTAATTTATACAATCAAGAATATGCTGAGATTGAACCTCAGCTTGAGCTTATGCAGGATCTTGGGTGTACAAAGCTTGTTTTTCTAAAAGCTGGGACTTCGACTTTCGTGGAAAATTCCCAGCGGAAATGCCTGAGAAGCGACGACAATTAAATCTCTTTATTCGGTCGTATAATGACCATCTCGGCTAAATTGCCTGCCTTCAAGGCATCGCCAAACTCTTCGAAGGATACTCGTCCAGCTCAAGAAGAGCACTTACCGCAGGAATAACCTCGCGGGTGACGACTCCGTCTACCTCTCCGTCATACCGCGGATAAGGACGTATAGCTGTGCGCTATCGTCAACGGTAGACGCACCCTGGGTTAGGGTCGACGCCCTGGGTCTTGCAGATAACAACGGCATCGCTGTCGCCACTCTTTATAGGTTTTACATCTCGTCGATACAAATGGGAACACGCACTCAGCGTCGTCCAGTGTCCCTACTCTCTGTTCCATCGGAGCCTTGATTATATTAACAACATCCGACGAAGAGCTGCTATTCCACAGTCTTCATCCAGTGGATAACAGTGCCACTTCACGCGCCTCGGACCTCGTCCGACCATGCCACTCTTGGTATGAAGCAACTGCTTCGAAACGTGAGCAGTGCTCATTGGATTTTGCGCCTCTACATGCGCATCACTTGGGCCTCGCCCTCGATGAGTAGGACTTGGATGAAGCTGTCCTGGAGAATACCATGAGGGTGCTGAACGCAAGAAGTGGATCGTCGATCCTGAAAGATCCCTCAGGTCCGTACAATCCTTACACTTTCATGCATACAACTCTCAAAAATCTTAGGATATAAACCTAATAAAAAATATTAGCAATTAATATTAAATGTATTAGAAATTCTCGATAAGTTAAATCATTCACCACCA
>NW_020187244.1:886124-886225 GCF_900000015.1 Plasmopara halstedii
TCAAATGTTGGCGCGAAGTAGTGCAGCTTGCAGGGCGACGGGATCACTTGGGGAATTGGATGGAAGCTTGGGCAGGGTCGACCAGACAAACCACGAAAACT
>NW_020187244.1:886235-886364 GCF_900000015.1 Plasmopara halstedii
TCGGCTTGTAGCCGAGCAGGTGGACTCTGTACTTGACAAGTGCATACTTTATTGCAAGTAGCTCCTTGTGGTGAACTGGGTAGTTCTTCTCTGCAGCTTTGAGCTGTCGGGATTCGAGCGCGATCACCC
>NW_020187244.1:886374-886467 GCF_900000015.1 Plasmopara halstedii
GCCTGCCTTCAAGGCACTGCCGAACTCTTCAAGGAACATATCGTTTAGCTCAAGAAGAGCATCTACTGCAGGCATAGCCTCGAGGCAGACGTC
>NW_020187244.1:886543-887011 GCF_900000015.1 Plasmopara halstedii
TCTTGGGCAGGGGCCATTGGCGCGTTACGCAGTATTTGGTTCCCCGAACCAGGTCGATCTCATGACGCACACCTCGGTCAGGAGGTAGGACTGAAGGCGGGTCTTTGGAGACGACGTCCTTAAGATCCAAGGGATTCCGTAGGATCGACGACCCACTCCGTGCGTTTAGCACTCTCTTGGTGTCTTCCAAGACAGCTTCATTCAGAAGCGATGACGAGTTTATCTCCTCGTCCGGTCATACAATGACCACTTCGGCCAAATAGCCTGCCTTCAAGGCATTGCCGAACTCTTCAAGGGACATATCGTTTAGCTCAAGAAGAGCATCTACTGCAGGCATAGCCTCGAGGCAGACGTCGCTATCTTCCTCCCCCGTTATACCGATGACGAGGGTATATATCTGTGTACCGTCGTCTACGGTAGTGACACCCTGGATCAGGGTCGACGCCCGGCGTCTTGGAGCCAGCATAC
>NW_020187244.1:887021-887869 GCF_900000015.1 Plasmopara halstedii
CAAAGTTATATTCCGCAAAGAAGGATAGCCCTCTAGCCAACCTCTGCGAGAAGTGGGGCGACTAAGTCGCACTGCGTAATGACGCATGATCCGTGTAGATCATAAACGGCTTGTAGCCGAGCAGGTGGACTCTGTACTTGACAAGTGCATACTTCATTGCAAGTAGCTCCTTGTGATGAACTGGGTAGTTCTTCTCTGCAGCTTTGAGCTGTCGGGATTCGAGCGCGATCACCCGATCTCGCCCCTCGGCGTCTGCTTGCAGCAACGCACTGCCGATGGCAAAGTTCGAAGCGTCACAGACAACGCTGAAAGGACGATCAGAGCTTGGCAGTGCCAGTATTGGTGCATGCAAGAGGCTGCCTTTGACCCCGACAAAAGCCTCCTGATGTTCGGTGTTCCAACACCATTCCGCATCTTTTTTAAGGAGATTGGATAATGCCATTTCTGCGTAGATTACGCTGTACTTGTGCAAGTAATTGGCAAGACCAAGTCACTTACGCAAGTCTTTCTGGTTCTTTGGAACCGGCCAATCTACAATAGCCTCGACCTTAGCGGGATCCGCTCGAAGGCCATGCTTCCCAGTGAAGCACCCTAAAAAGGGAATCGTTTCTGCGCCAAAGATGCACTTGTCTGCATTGGCGTACAGTTTGTTAGAGCGCGTGCACTCGAAGACCGCTCTTAGATTGACGAAGTGGTTTTGATCATCCGTCATCCCGCGTTCCGCACGACTATGAATGAAAGTGTCGTCAAAGTATGGCTGTGCATACGCCCTGTGGGGCTTGTACAACTGTGTCACAAAACGATTCAATGTTGCTGGTGCATTTGACAGCCCTTGGGGTATCACCAGC
>NW_020187244.1:887879-887980 GCF_900000015.1 Plasmopara halstedii
GCGTCTGTCACCCTCACTTTCTGCTCCTTTAGAGCTCCGATGCTATCTACAACATCCGACGGAGAACTGCTAACCCCGCAGTCTTCGTCCAGTGGATACCG
>NW_020187244.1:888289-888435 GCF_900000015.1 Plasmopara halstedii
TCTTGACGCACCGCAGCGTCCACCAGACCCACTTCCGGTAGACCAGAAGCTTGCGCGGATTCGCCGGTCACGATCTCAGGACATAGGATCTCCACAAGCCGGCGGCACGAAGGGTTGTTGTTCGTCATAGCCGTTAGAGTATCGAC
>NW_020187244.1:888445-889153 GCF_900000015.1 Plasmopara halstedii
ATGCTCGTGGAATCATTTATAAGCGCGATCAATACTGGAACGCGAGTGTTACAATTCCTAGTAAGGCTAGCGTTCTAGTGTTGGGCAGTAAGATGGATATGTTTACACCGCACAAGTACACAACTCGCCTATTTGAATCCCTCACTGGCACAAATAAGGAGCTGATCACCTTCGAAACTGGTAATGGCGCAACAATCTTCAGTACATACCTTCAACTAAGATATCAACCTCCGGGCTCGTGTGGATTGAAAATAATCGTATCGTATGTCTTCATGGGCGGTGTTCTAGACCATTTGGATAAGTCGTGTGTGGACGAGATGCCAACGTTTGAGATGATCCGTAGCGACTTCAAGGAAGCCAGTTTCACAAACACACTTTATTAAGCGTTCAATATCAGCTCTAAATGCGATCGAGTCATACCTTTAAGAACTTTAGTGATGCCTTACATTGTCATTCAACGTCTAATGCTATCCAACAGCCTAATGCTTATTTCAGTGATGCCTTACATCGAAGCCAAGTGTCATGTCACCCAACGACTAATACTATGATACCTGACATCGATGGAACTAGCACTAGAACACAAGCCTAACTAGAAATTGTTATCTTCCCATTTCTGTATCAATCGCGCTCATTTATGATTCCACGAGCTCCATACTTGCCAAAATTGTACTTATCGCACACCTTCGATTGTTCTTTTGAAAAAGCACA
>NW_020187244.1:889163-889361 GCF_900000015.1 Plasmopara halstedii
CGGTGAGCTCGAACCAGTTCGCGCGGCCTCTTGCGTTCCCATGAGGCTTTCAAAGAGGGTCACCGGCTTGTTTGCTTCCCGCGCAACACGATCGGAGCGGGCATTTTCGAATGGTTTGGCGCTCATAAGTGCAAGCACTATGTCGCGGGCCGCACCTTGAGTCGCTGCATCAAGACCGGCAAATCGTTTCAAGCGGGG
>NW_020187244.1:889371-889548 GCF_900000015.1 Plasmopara halstedii
TTTTCCGTTCTACGGAGGCGGCGATTCAAAATCGTGCCGTCTCTCGTTGCTGGACAGACTCCTGAAGTCGTGACGGCAATGGCACGCACATTGCCATCCCTCGCCGAAAATACCGCAATTGCACCTTTACTTGCGAATCCCAACACCCCTGTGGACAATGCCACCGCTGGTAATCCT
>NW_020187244.1:889558-890287 GCF_900000015.1 Plasmopara halstedii
AGTCTCGGTCGGCTTTGCTCCATCGCATGTAATTCCTTTGACTCTACACTTCACTGTGAGCACTTTGTGCTTTTTAACAACGTCTTTTACGTCTCGTCCACTGCCGGTGTTGTGTAAAGTTCTGTGTCCATCTTTGTACTGTAATACACATCCTTTTTCTTCCAATAGACCATACGAGAGCAGATTCTTTGACAATCCCTTGATGTCATTCATGAGTAGTACCTCTCGTTCAGTGTTACTCACTGTGCAGGTGAGCAACATGGATCCTTGGGTGGCGTTGAGCTTGGTACCGTCTGGAATGGTACAAATTATGTATATTTCTCTCGTATTGAATAACCACGATGAGTTGCCGATTAAGTGTTGACTGGTTCCTGAATTCAGTATCCACTCAGTCACCTTTTCATCTTGATTTCCGTTACGACCTTCTGACCATCCATCAATCTGGATTTCTCCTTTTTTTTGATAGTAAAATCTTTGTAGCTTGGGCTGCTGATATCTTACATGCAAAAGCCTTGATGAGTTGGTCAATGCATGACCGAATGAGGAATTTTCATCCCACCATTGATGGACTCCTCCATTGAAGTAATCGGCTGCAGTGCCTTTTAGTTTGCTTCCTATCACATCAACCTTGATTTCCTTTGGCCATTCAAAGCCAGACAGAGTAACAGCCGTGTTGGCCTCTCTCATGAATTGCAAAGCCCAGAGCTCAAAGCCGGATCCTAAACCCTT
>NW_020187244.1:890297-890662 GCF_900000015.1 Plasmopara halstedii
ACGCTTTCGTCGCACACCACCAAATCGTGGTACACACTCAGCTTCTCTTCCATTGCCAATGCAGCCTCGGCAACGATCGGCACATCTAACACCACGGCGTTTGCCACCGTGCTCTTCATGTACACAAAAAACTGGTAGGCCATCTGCATGTTCGGATCAGACGAACCGCTGAGCTCAGTAGTGATGACATCGAGCGTTTTGAGTAACGGAACCAGGGTTCTTGCCACTTCGAAGTCCTCAGGGCTTAGTAGGTGCTCTCTCGCTTCTGACTTCCGGTGCAGCTGGTAGACCCCAATAACCAGCTCCAGTTGGAGCAGCGACTGCATCATCGCATACGAGCTGTTCCATCTGGTGGAAACATCAGC
>NW_020187244.1:890672-891035 GCF_900000015.1 Plasmopara halstedii
TCCAGCACCCAGTTGATTATTTTGACTTTGGTGAGATGTCATATGGTGACCGTGTTAGCGGTTCAGGACTCTTTTTGTTTCATGTGCCTCGGTGGGTGTGAATCTTTCGATCTGTAACACTGCCTGCTTCGTGACAAGTATCGTTGATGGGCTGATCGTTCGTATACATCAAGCTGCAGTCTGCAGTCCTGGCTCGTAAAGACTCGATGTCTGGACTCTAGCAGATAGCAGGTAGTATTTCGTAGGAAAGAGGTGGTACTTGTGATTGGTTATACGTCGCTGCGGATCGATTATTTGACACCAAGAACGGAGCGCCACGGCCCACCCACAGGTCCGCAAGCAATTTTCGGACCAGATTTTGCT
>NW_020187244.1:891045-891349 GCF_900000015.1 Plasmopara halstedii
CCTTGCAGGCGTTGTAAATCAGATAGATGGAGATTCCCTTTTCTTTCTTTTTCTCTTTCAGTTCCTTATGCTTCGCCTCAACGGCTGAGACTCTTTCGATTTCCACGGTTTCGCTTTTCTTGGTTTCTTGATTTACACACGTGCGAAATACTACGATATCGAAATGTTCCCGATGGTAGGTCTTTGCCTTGGCCTTAGCCTTCGAAGAGCCATCATAATTTAGATTATTATCCTGCTCCACGACATCACCCGTCACTGCGCTACCGACGTTTGCCGCGGTGCTGAGTGAAGCATCCACAGCAGG
>NW_020187244.1:891359-891644 GCF_900000015.1 Plasmopara halstedii
TGACATGCTGATCGTTCGAGGCTTTGACGAGATCCTTCGCAGCGGCATTGAGATTTTGCTTCTACTTACTGCTGTTGCGGATGAAGTTCACAAACTGCGCAGTTTGTCAAGGTGCTTTTTCACACCCGGTGCATTGAGGCCTGCAAGAACGATGAGATTAACTGCATGTGCAGCACAGCGCACGCGCACTGGCTTAATGTCCGCACTGCTGTTCGCAATCATCTGAACACATCCCTTGACCATATTTTCCGCATTGTCGCTAGTCATTCCACTGATTGAGTCTTG
>NW_020187244.1:891654-891877 GCF_900000015.1 Plasmopara halstedii
CAGGGTTCCTGCCACTTCGAGGTCCTCAGGGCTCAGTAGTGCTCTCTCGCTTCCGACTTCCGGTGCAGCTGGTAGACACCAATAGCCAGCGCCAGTTAGAGCAGCGACTGCATCATCGAATACGAGCTGTTCCATCCGGTGGAGACATCAGCTGTCAGCTGTATATCTTTCAGGGCAATTTCGACATGCTGATCGTTCGAGGCTTTGACGAGATCCTTCGCAG
>NW_020187244.1:891887-892587 GCF_900000015.1 Plasmopara halstedii
ATTGGTGACAATTTTTGTCCGAGTCTCCAAACTCCTTGCTCCCGAAAGCCCGTGGCAAGGCTACGCACATCTCAACACCCGCATACGCGATGCGGATCAATCCGTCACAGACGACGTTACAGTTGTAATATGAGCAAGATCATAGTCTGGTCTGCGTGACAACGCATCAGCTGAAGCATCCTACATCTCACCATGTTGTTTGGAAGAACATCCTTTCTCGGAATCAGCGTCTGTGTCGGATCGGTGGCAGCGTTGAGCTTATTGTAAGCTAGGACGATACGCCACTTGCCGTTCGGCTTCCGAGCACAAAACGTGGGTGTCGAATGGGGAAACTTGCTCTCACGTACACTCCCTGCGTCGTACCTCGCACGGAAAAAGGCGCCAATGACGTCGCACTGCTCCTTGAGCAGGGACCATTGGCGTGTTACGCAGTATTTCGTTCCCGAAACCAGGTCGATCCCATGACGCACATTCCGGTCCCGAGGTCGGACTGAAGGCGGGTCGTTGGACACGACGTCTTGAAATTTCTTTACCAAAGGATAGTACGGATCCAAGAGTATCCGTAGGATCGACGATCCACTTCGTGCGTTCAGCACCTTCTTAGTGTCCTCCAAGTCAGCTTCATCCAGAAGCGATGACGAATTTATCTCCTCGTCTGGTCGTACAATGACCACTTCGGCCAAATCGCCTGCCTTCAAGG
>NW_020187244.1:893120-893412 GCF_900000015.1 Plasmopara halstedii
CCGAGACTTGAGCAGCGCTCAGTGGATTTCGTGCCACTCCACGATCAGCCCGCGAGCCACGCTCGGGACTTCTATCCGATACACCGTTGGTGTCTACCAACTGGGGCATTCCAATGTTCAGCACGTTGACCGTCTCGTTCCAGTGCTTTCGCCAGAAGAGGTGGGTTCATTACTCGCCAAAGCTCCACCAGGAGACGTGCGCGTATCGCCCAAGGTCTTTTATAATTGATGAACCCATGGCTCATGGTGTTCCAACCATGTCATTCCTAGGATGAGGTCATACCTTGCATCC
>NW_020187244.1:894523-894763 GCF_900000015.1 Plasmopara halstedii
AAAGGACGAGGTAACTTGATCGTTACGCGTCCACATCATCGGATCCTCGGCCAGAATGGATAATGAACCTGCCACACAAAAAGTTTTCGAGCTCGTTTCTTGGCCCCACAAGTGCAGTCCCACTGAGTGCACAACGAGGTGGTTCTCGTGTACCCGCAATGCGGACAATATCTGTAGTGCTTTCGCCCCTGGCGAAAGCACTACAGATGACGAAGCGCTCTTTGAGCGATGGGTGCAACG
>NW_020187244.1:894773-894931 GCF_900000015.1 Plasmopara halstedii
CTGCGTCAAGCAATTGAGCTCGGAAAGAAGCAGGAGACGATCAAGTGGATCGGTGAGCAAGGTGGTGGCGTGCCAAGTTGCGCGGCGCCTCACTTTCGCAAAAGGGTGGAGTGTTGATGCTGCCACATTTCAAAAGTGGTGGCGCAACAGAGACGAGA
>NW_020187244.1:894953-895183 GCF_900000015.1 Plasmopara halstedii
CCTCAGGGAAAAGCTCTTGTGTGGGACTCGATGAGAGCGCATATATCCATGAAGATTAGAGCTAAGTGCCACCAGCGAGATATTGCCATGTGCGTTGTGCCGGGAGGCTTAACACCCTACCTTCAAGCTGGTGACATTGGTGTTTACAAGGTTTTCAAGGACAATTTATCGAGTTTAATCGACCAATGGAAGCATTCAGCGGCCGTTGAATACACCCCACGCGGCAATCC
>NW_020187244.1:895193-902947 GCF_900000015.1 Plasmopara halstedii
ACCCTGGGGCAAAGGAAAAAATTATTTCATCCTCACAGAGGGTCAGTCTACACAGCTCAGGTGTAGATTGACTACAAGTGCTACCAAGTGCAGCGGAGCTGCCGTAGCTTCGCGCTTTGAGAAAGCGCAACTTAGGTCACCGACCTTTCGTTCTATACTTAGAACTTGTACGAGTTTAGCGGATCGCAATCCGCTTACTCCAAGAATAATTATTGCCTTAACCCAAGACTAATTAACCCTTCCGTTTAAAATCCAAAGCTTACTTTGTTGATTTTTATATGCGGCAAAGCCGCCTAATTTTGAATGTATAGATTTTCCTAAATATTTATAGTAGAATCTAAATACATGTAATATTCCTGGCTACCCAGCCACGTACCGCATTTTAAATTGGGTGCAATCATACACGCCTATCTCGTGTGACACTCCCCCCTGTTACTAGGGTACGTGTAAACCCCCATTACAATCCTCGTGCAAGCCATGTCGGTCAGCAAAGACTTTTGGTTTGGGTTTTGGTGAGACCTCCAGTGATGGCTACATACCTTGTCTGGCTTTGAAGCACCCATGTTGCCAAGTTTTCATCGAGCTGCGGGTGATGTGCAACGCGGGGCGTTTGGCCGAAAGCTCAACATCTGTCATGGCCGCGAGCTCATGACTCTTTTTAAGGATGCTGCTAATAGCAGATTGAGTGCTTCCAACGCCAAACCTTTGAGTAGCCCATGTCGCAATCCACTGCTTTTAAGCCTTTTGATTTTAGACCTCGAGCCTCTGCGCATTTGCTAAACGTGCTGGTGGCATATTTATTGTAAATGTAATTTTGCAATGCAGTTCACCTTTTCGAAAAAAAATCGCATGAAAATTAGATAACTAATAACCTTGACTAATGCATAGATATTTTTACCGCATTTATTCGCTATAAGAGGGACGACTGTATATGCATTCTGGAAGCCGTGAGAAGTATTCATTTGTGAACAAGTTTGATCAGAGATTATCATTCAAATTCACTACAACTTAGGATTTACCGTAATCAATTTTCGTGTTTATTTCAGCACTTATACGCATATGTTATTAAGTCATCGGATTTAGGTATACAACGAGCATTGCCTGATATTTTAGTGAGTCCCAACGTAATCATCGTGTGTAACACATAGTCACCTTATCATTTTGCAAGCGGTATAAGAATTTATATGCTTTTCGTAGGCTGTTGTGAATAGGGAATTTACGTCAGAAAATACAAGGCAAATAAAATTTCAATGCTCGCTATACTTATTTAATGGCGTACAGCTAGCTTAGTTGTACGGAGGAGTGAAAAAATCTGATACCCTGCTTTTGAGCGCATTGGCATTGAAGCAAGCCGAACAATTGGTGGATTTTATTCTCACTCACACGAGATGGAATAAGCTACTCGCAACCGTTACATGAGTGAAGTGTTCTGGTACGAAAATGGCCTAAGACTATTGCCTGATTTTTTTGGAATGACAGAATTCACGATGAGGCTTCATTATCTTTTCGCTACCGGCTTTAGCGATCACTAAATCTGAATCCTATCCTGATTTCATCCTTCCTGCTTTGCACGCGCATACATCATTTCTTGAATAAACGGCGTTCGAAATTTCAAGTACTTATAGGTATGATGAAATGTCACACGTTGCGAATCAGTTGACTTCAAAGCATGTAAATTTCAACAATTTTCTTTGCAGTGCAGACCATTTGAAATTGTGGTTTATATAACGCCGCAGTGCAGGGTCGCAGGGTAATACGGCTTATGCAAGCAGGATGAAGCACGTAATCGTTTAATTTGTGAGCTGATCATTACAATTATCTCAGGATATATAAATTGATGAACGATAGCACCAGTCATACTTGGAAGTAGAGTGCTGCAAGAGCGGGTGACACAGATTGGGACCAACCATGCACATACCGCTTGCAAAGTGGGTGGCATTTGGCTAAGTCAGATGTTAGGTATCATTTTCAGCTAGTTAACATTCAAAGTGACTCTTTAGTTTAAGCACCTTAAGAACGTAGAGGATAGCCCATACTTTGTACCTTGACTAGCGTGGTCTTTAAGGGCCAAAGCTTTTGTGTGCGAGGTGCACGGCAAGCACAGAGTTTTCTGAACACAGCCTGCCCTTGAAAGCTATCTCTATAGTGTAGTATTATATCATCAGGCATCATATTTTATGCTGGAAAGCTTCTGGAGTCCGCGATGTTCGAAAGCCGTAATATGGCACGGCGGTGGCATTGATTACGGCCTGAAGGGTGATAGTAAAGCGGTCTGTAAATGGTGGAAAAGTCGGGAAGGCATCATGGCAGAAAAATTTCGCGTGGCGCTTGCCTGGAGGCCGCCGGAAGTCGTCTAGTAGTTTGGAGGGCTTCCTGAAAGACAAAGTAAAGAACAAGGCGACAATTACACAATCATTGATGATGCGCTTGATGAGATTGGGATCGTAGCTGAGGAATTCTATCTTCAAAAAGACTACTTTTTCGGCTTAGTTTGGTCCCCAATCTTGAAGTACTGACCAGATCTCAGAATTATATTGTTTTTGGATGCAAGTTAGCCGAACTGTGTTCGGAAAATCCGTCAATTATTGAAAGTTACCATTTCATATCTTTATGAGATGAGGACGCCAAAGCTGAGTTTGACTGATGCGCTAAGTATCAGTGATACCGAAATCAAAGTCGCAACCTTGGTCCAGAGAAATTTTAGGATCGGACAATAGGTGTGAAGAATTTTGCGTGATGTATAGAAACGTGGAGAGTACAGTTGAGTATATTGCCCGTGGATGTCAAATGGACACGAGCGGTCTCTATACAGCTAGCCGAGGGTCGTAAGCGCGCGCTGCGCAAAGTAAACAACATCAGCATCGCCGTCTTGCTGCAGCGCCGTCAAGCATGGAACGACAGTAGCGGAGCACGCTTCTGTGTCTACTTTCAGCCCGAGTACCTCCAGTGTTTTAGCTACGTTAAAACGGATGTTAGGAACCGGATCCTTCATCAGCACGGAAACCCAAAAGCCATTAAAATCGACTGAGGATAGCAAGCAAATTGAGCAACACGAAAGCCATAAACTTACCTGAGCGAGCTCAATTACCAGCGGAACGAGCAGTGTTTGGATTGTTTCAGCCGTCATCGCTTCACTCAGTACTTTGACGGCATACAAAGACGTCAAGCGATGCAAAAAGTTAGCATTTGAGTGCATCGTCACGATCCGCGGCATGACACTTGTTCTTGCCCAGTCTACACCAAAGTGCTCAGTAAGATTTTTTAAGTTGATTGTAGCCGCTTCACGGATAGAGAACACATTGTCCACCAGCCAGGCCATGCAAAGCTGCGAAAGCTGTTCCTCAAAATAGTCACGTCCCAACTGAGCAGCCAGCAGCGGAATATACTCTATTATCGCTAGTCGGATACGCCACTGACGATCTTCTGCAAGATGCACAATAGCAGGCAAGAGCGACTGTGACAACAGCTCAATTCCAATGATCTACCCGGCAGGTATCCATCAGCTAAACACCACAATAATTTACAGTAAATTTGTCAGCATCTTCACTTACAGCGTTGCCTTCTTCCAAATTTGAGATCACATTGAGGCGAACTTCTGAGTTTTGATCATTTAGCAACTGCGACAAATGTAAGCGCATCAGCATAGCACCTCAACGATACGTGAGAAATATACTCACAAGCAGGAAGAGTGGTAGAAGTAGCTCAATGGTAAGATCCCGGCCCAAAAATGGAGCAATCTTCATAACTACTGAAGCAAGAGCAGAACGCACGTGGTCTGACATGTCGCGTGCGAGACGCTGAAAGCATGGAACAATCTTCTCCACAATCTTTGGAGGCTGCAGAAGCTTTACAACACCAAGGATTTTCGACGTAGCCGCAGTGCGCACTTCTGCTTCGCTATCCTCAAGCAACGACACCACCGAGTCACAGAAGGTGGAATTAATTGTCTCTGCATTCAAGGCCTCACAGACTTCTGAGAATCGATTGGCTACAGACCAACGTACTCGCCACGAGCTATCACGCGCAATTTCAAAGATAGCTGGCAGCACCTGTGTCAAAAGTACATCCGCCGGAACGAGACGTGCCAACGCCACAGCATTATCGATTGTGTGTATTCGAACAGAGTCTTGACGGTCTGTAGCCAGCGACAAAAATAGTGGAAGTATATCTCCACTGGCACCAACGCCTTCCATCACCGAAGCAAAGCCTCCTAAAGCCGCAGACGCTGCCTTGCGCACCATTGGCGTATCATCACGGCAAAGCTGGCCAAACATTCCTCGAAGCTCGGCCTGAAGGTCAGCTGAAAGTTGCGTGTAGCCCACCTGAAAAAGATTGCACGATGCAATGCGCGATGTGAACCAGTCGCGTGTGACGAGACGCCGCAGGACGGGTACAAAATGCTCGACGACGTGGTGAGACTCTAGGAGCTCCACTATCTTGCAGATCGAGCGCACTGCCATGTCGCGAACACAAGCTTCGTCTACCGTCGCCAGCGACTCGAGGGGTTTAAGCAGCAAATATGCGTGCGCTGGGCCGCCTACAACATTAACAAAGTTGCCGAGCTCTTCCGCCATCACAAGCAGTACCTCATCTTCGTCATCTAACGAGTCTAATAGAAACAAATTTGTGCATAAATTATCAACACAGAAGACTCAAACAGGTAAACCTTGTACCATTCATAAAAGGAAGTAACTCGCTTTGCGTGCGTTCAGGACCTAGTGCCTCAGCTGTAAATAAAAGCATATTAGACCTTTATGTGAGCTCAATGTAATACGAAGTTGAGACTAGACTTACCGATTATGCGAACCTGGCGGATTGAATTTAACCGAAGTTGAACGTCTTCATGCTTTAGTTCGTCTACAAGGATCGCAATCGGGTATAGGCTGTTGTCTTCTGCTATATGTTGTGTTATAATCGAAGAAGTCCTCACAATCACTTGAGTACCTACCAGTAATTGTCGCCGCCATTGGAGCACCGTCTCTCCAATTTTGATTTATACCACCAAAATTACTTTTTTTCAGGGCGCTCGTGTGTTACAGTCTTAACTAGACAGTCTGCGCCTGGATTATGTGAGTTTAGTATCAAAAGGCAACAATATTGCCCGCAGGGGGAAGCACTTGCCTAGCCGACTTTTTGGTAGAAGTGTTTTACAGGATCGCGGCGCTTAGCATATAATATTGGCCAATGAACGAGTACAACAAATAAGCGTAAGAAAACCAAGCCCATTGGATGCGAGACAAGCGTAAATACCTAATAAAAGTTAGTGTACAACAAGCCAAGCGCTGCCCAATTTACCTCATGTCCACCTTTGCCCTCTCATTCATAATATCGTGCAACCGTCCGAATACTTTGTAGTAAATCAGGTTTTGCTAGAAGATCGTGATGGACTACATATCAGGGATTGTCAATCCCACAGCAGCAAGAAGAATATTATTGCTGGTGGCTGAATAAATTTCTTTTAGCCAGCCAAAATTTGACTAATTCACCTTAAAGCAGCAACAAAAAGGTTTATATCACAACTTCGAGACGCCGCAGCTATCAGCTAAGCAACGCAAGCTGCACAACTGTGTACGATAGTCACCACATTGTGATATTCTATATTAGTACGAGATATAATTGGTGAGCGAATGCTGACCAGATGACGTAAATGTCTTCTGGCATTTATGCTCAATTGTGTACGATGCTGGTTATATCTGCCTCTGTATCGATTATATTTGTTGCCGTCGGTAAGGCCAGTCGATGAGCACGCAAATAGAGCCTGCATGTAGCGATTGTCTATCAATGCGCCAAGTCGCGGGTTTCTTTAGCTGTGAGAGGCTGCTTCATCAAAGCGTTTGAAGAGCGCTTGCCACAAACAATTTTGTCAAACATGACGCTGGCTTCAGGGTCAGCAAGCATTTCAGCTACACAAGCCACATGGTCAGCTCGCTTCCAGCCTTTCCTGCTCATGTCTTAAGCACACTTTCACCTTCGTGCTTCCGATCTGTCTAACAATTTTTCGACTAACAGACATTATACAACGAAGATGCCGGGCACTTTGCACAGAGGAGGCTTTGACTCAAAGCGTCCGGGCTAGACTAACGCACGGAGGTCATATGTTCCACACAGAAGCGAAACTAAGACTTTTTAAGTAGTTTTGTACTAAGTTTGCTCTGCTATATCAAAAGTGACAGATATTAAAGGTATCTGCAGCGGGGCTGTCGTAGCTCTTTGCCTGGAGGAGGCTTGCTAAGGTCACCGAATTACATTCTATACTAGAACCAGTACGAGTGTAGCGTATCGCAATCCGCTAACTCCAAGAGTATCTAAAATTTTTAATCAAGGCAAATAAACTCTTCCATTCAAAATTGAGACTGCATTTATTTGTTTTTCCAAATTAAAAAGTAAAATCTAATTAATTTGAATAAATACTGGCAGTCCCGCCACGTAGTGGTTTCTTGTTATGTTGTAGCCACACCTTTGTGTGATTACACCGACTTGTGTAATCCACACCTTTGTACGGTCACACTTTTTTGTGTGAAACCATTTTGTATGACACCATTTTGTACTGTTCCGTCGGCTGTACTTTGCTGCAAGCAGACGCCGAGGGATGAGATCGGGTGATCGCGTTCATATCTCACCAGCATAAGGCTGCAAAAGAACTACCCAGTTCACGACAAAGAATTGCCTGCGATGAAGTATGCACTTGTCAAGTCCAGGGTGCACCTGCTTGGCTCCAACCCGTTTGTGATCTATACAGATCATGCGTCACTATGCACTGCGACTGAGCTGCCTCACCTATTGCAGGGATGGCCAGGTAACTCTCCTTCATCGTAGAATATAACTTCGAGGTGAAGTATAAGCCAAGACAGCAAAATGCTCTGGCATATACATTATCACGTAGACCAGATTATGAGCTGGGTCATGTCACGACGGTGACGTCGTCACTGACGGTTTTGATACGCGCCGCATACGCGCGTTGATGACATGTGTGTAGCTACTACAGGCTCTCGGGAGCAAGGAGTTAAAAAAACTCGGACAAGATATTGTCGCTGTAATCGCGCACACGGTTACATCGACATACGTTGAATAACGGGTTGCTGTCTTATAGCACCGATTCGTCGGATACACCGCGAATTGTGGTTCCTCACGTTGAGGATTTGAAAAACTGTATCCTCTATGAGGCCCACGACACCTCACTCAGTGGTCATCTTGGCCGTGAGAAGACGTACAGCTCTGTGGGTTGCCACTACCAGCGGTCCAAGCTGTACAAATGGACAAGCACATGCGTGTGCACGTGTGAGATATTTCAGAGGATGAAGTACTCTCCGAACGCGGCGGCGGCGCTGGATAGTTTACCGGAACACTTCGGATGTTGGCAGTCCGTGAGCATGTGCTTTGTGTTTGGCTCGTAGAAGGACTCGTCGGGAACACGGTTGTGGTGGTCTTTGTGGACCGTTTGGGCAAGATGGCTCATCCTGCGGCAGTGCCGGACACCATCGACGGTGTGGGTACAGCAACGATGTTTGTCGATCGTACCTTTCGACAGCATGGACTTCCGGAGTCAATTGTCTCTGATAGAGACCTGCGTTTCACTGGGAAGTTTTGGTCTACAATCTTCAGGGTGCTGGGCACCAAGTTAACTGTTTCAACAGCGGACAATCCGCAGACCAATGGTTAGATCGGGCGCGTGAATCGCGTCGTTGAAGACGTTCTTCGCAGCGTCTGCGCTGAGATGCCGAAGCGCAGACGCGGAATGACTGCCCAGACGTCTT
>NW_020187244.1:902957-904313 GCF_900000015.1 Plasmopara halstedii
TGCGCAAAGGCTGAGTTACAGTGTTCCACATACCTTAGGATGGGTTGGTAGCTTTAAACTTAGGTCTAGTATTCTGTGTGGCCCGCAAGGCAGTTGCGCGTGGGCTCACACAATTGCGTCTAACATTAATACACTCACTTCTACATTTGCACACACAAGCACACATCACTTCTACCTCTGCCCTTCTTATATTCTTTAGGTTATGAGCCCAAACAGCGAAGACTTCACTAAGCCTGCCCGTTTTGACGGCACCAGCTACCGTTTATGGGCATACAAGATGCAGATGTACCTCTTGTCACGAGGATTATGAGGTTTCGTCGATGGCATGCACGCTGCCATCGACGACGTTAATCAGCAACAAGCGCATGCGGCGATTGTGCTCAACCTGGCCGACAAACAGCTTCAGCACGTAATCAGCGCCGGCAGCGCAGCTGAAGTGTGGATGATGCTACGACGCATTCATGAAGGCCAAGATGTGGCGAATCGCCTGTGGCTCAGAGAAAAATATGCCACGTTTACTTATGGTGGTGACTCGATGGAGGTGCACGTCGGTAACCTCGAGGCCTTGCTGATACACCTGGACAGCGCGGGGTGCGCTGTCGCCCAAGAACATTTTTGTGCTGCATTGCTGCGCAGTCTACCAAGTTCGTACGACGGTCTTATGGAGGCGTACCGTATGTCGGCGGACAAGTTCATTTTTCCAGACATCGTTAATCGAGTGTTCGCGGAGGAAGCGCGTCAACACGAGCTGGGCATCAAGGAGGAGCGCACTGCGATACTGGCCGGCCTTGCCAAGAAAAAAAACAAAGTAAAGAAAAAAGGCGTGTGCTGGAGATGTGGTAGTGTCGGACACTACCAGCGCAATTGTCGAAAAGGCTTCAAACAAAAGACGAGTCCCATATTGCGTTCTGTGCGCTGGTTAGTGAGAGCGGCTTTGATGGGACTTGAACCCAAGCAACTTGCGCTGACACGGGATCCACAACCCACTGCGCCAACATGGCAACAAACAATTCCAGCCCAAACGTTACAGTTACAAATTGGGTTTTGGATAGCGGAGCATCCACCCATATGTGCGGTGCACGCGATATGTTTGTCGACTTTGAACATCGTAGTGCGCCAATGTACATAACGGTCGCCAAAGCCGGGATCAAGATGGTCGTTGTTAGAAGAGGTACAGTTGCACTCAATATGCGTGTAGGTAAGCGCGTGTTCGCCGCCCGACTTGAGAACACGTTACATGTTCCAGAGCTCACACGGAGCTTTGTTTTCGGCGTCATCAGCAATGGCAAAGGGAATGTCAAACGTGGTAAGCTGATCACACTTGATATTGAAGATGCCCCAGAGTGTCATCTGGCC
>NW_020187244.1:904323-904452 GCF_900000015.1 Plasmopara halstedii
TTGTGAGAAAACTGGAGTAGCCCAGCAGCTCACGGTTCCGTACAACCCGGAACAAAACGAAATGAGTGACACCTCAACCGGACTTTGGTCGAGATGGCGCGCTGCATGCTAAAGGAGAGTGGACTTGGC
>NW_020187244.1:904462-904576 GCF_900000015.1 Plasmopara halstedii
ATCAAACCTTATTGCAGAGCAGAACTCAAAAGTCGACGTTCTGACTGATGGTTCCATCCAGAGCTCGGCTTTGGGGTCCCGCTTTGAACTACGGTTTCTACAGGTTCAGAATAA
>NW_020187244.1:904586-904831 GCF_900000015.1 Plasmopara halstedii
GACGAATGCACTGCTTTGTTCAGCGCAAACTTTACGAGTGGTAACATTGCGCTCCAGCGCCTCGGCGTCTCAGCGCAGACGCTGCAAAGAAGGTCTTCGATGACGCGATTCACCCTTTCGGTTTGACCATCGGTCTGCGGATGATCCGCTGTCGACATCTTCATCTTGGTGCCTAGGACCTTGAAGATATTCGACCGAAAATTTCCCGTGAAACGGGGTCTCTATCAGAGACAATCGACTCTGGG
>NW_020187244.1:904841-905090 GCF_900000015.1 Plasmopara halstedii
AGGCTCGTGCTTCTCGAGCCAGGGCATGCCCAGGATCAAGTCGTACGAGTCCATCTCCAGAACAGTAAACTGTTCCGAGCTGTCAAAGTCCCCAAACTTGACAGCTAGATCCATGTGGATCTTGGGGACAGTAATCACCTTCCCTTCGGCAAGTCGCACCGACACTGTCCCGTTGCCTTTGCTCTCTCTCGAAGCATCGGCCAACTTGTTGCTATTACCAGCAACCGTCTGGCGGCGTGCGAAATTCCT
>NW_020187244.1:905100-905540 GCF_900000015.1 Plasmopara halstedii
AGATTTAACCTATACGTCGCAAAGCGACAATCCGAAAGAAGTCGACGGCGTGCCTTGAGTTTGGCAAACTCAAATCGGAGGGGTCGCTCTACACGCACGTCCACTTCCTTATGGCTCAACTGTAGGTTATACAGTGAGGAAAGTTTTCGGTGCCGTTGCACCCATCGCTCAAAGAGAGCTTCGTCACCTATAGCGCTTTCGCCAGGGACGAGCACTACAGGTATCATCCGCATTGCGGGTGCACGAGAGCCACCTCGCTGAGCACGTAGACGAGTGCGATAAACGTCCAACAGAATTTCTTGATGGACCAAGAAACGAGCTCGAAGATCTTTCCGTGTGGAAAGTTCATCTTCCGTTCTGGCCGGGGACCCGATGATGTGGGCGCGTAACGATCGAGTTACCGCGTCCTTCGCTTCCACAGTGGGATCCGCCGGGCGGAA
>NW_020187244.1:905550-905757 GCF_900000015.1 Plasmopara halstedii
TTTGTCTCCTAGAGGTGGGTTCATGACTCGCCAAAGTTCCACTAGGAGACGTGCCTGTAGCGCCCAAGGTCTTTGACCTCCAATCAATCCATGGCTCATGGTGTTCCAACCATGCCATTTTTAGGATCAGGTCATACCTTGCATCCACATCTAAGACTAGACAGCGTTCCACGCTATCAAAGTCAAGGAACTTGACTCCGAGGTCCA
>NW_020187244.1:905896-906106 GCF_900000015.1 Plasmopara halstedii
AGACCGTGACACGTGTCCCCATCTCTAGGCGAGCAATGACGATGTCACCCAACCGCGCTTTCAGCGCCTCAGCATACAGCTGACTTCCTTCCATCGTGGAGCGTCGAGCATAATTGCCTGACGCCCCGGAATCGACGAGGATCTTCCATGACTTTCGAAGCCCTTTACGGTCGCCTCCACGACCAGCAAGCCCGGCTTGCATACACGTTC
>NW_020187244.1:906116-906337 GCF_900000015.1 Plasmopara halstedii
AAACACGCATTCCGCGTCGTCCGGTGTCACCCTCACTGTCCGCTCCTTTGGAGCTCTGATGTTATCTACAACATCCGACAAAGCGCTGCTTACCCCGCAGTCTTTGTCCAGTGAATACCGTGCCACTCAACGTGCATCTGAAGGGCCGCGCTTAAAAAGCCTCGGACTCTGTCCGACCACGCCATCAACGGCATGCAGCGACTGCTTCGCAACAAGAGCAG
>NW_020187244.1:906347-906444 GCF_900000015.1 Plasmopara halstedii
TCAAAGACACCGCGAGAAAGAAGAAAGAACGTAAGATTCCTGAAAAAATGGTCACGAGACAATCTACAAAGCAAAAAGATACTGCAGAGACAGCCAA
>NW_020187244.1:906454-908230 GCF_900000015.1 Plasmopara halstedii
GGCAAAGTCCGAAGTGCCACAGACGCCGCTGAAAGGACGATCAGGGTCTGACAGCGCCAGTATTGGTGCGTGCAGGAGGCTGTCTTTGACCCCGTCAAAAGCAACACCATTCCGCATCCTTTTAAGGAGATTGGATAATGGCCGCGCCATTCTCGTAATTTACGCTGTACTGGTGCAAGTAATTGGCAAGACCAAGCCACTTACGCAATTCCTTCTGGTTCTTTTGAACCGACCAATCTACAATGGCCTTTTACTTAGCGAGATCCACTCGAAGGCCACGCTTTCCAATGAAGCACCCTAAAAAGGGAGTCTCTTCTGCACAAAAGATGCAGTTTGTTCGTGCGCATGCACTCGAGCACCGCTAATAAATGGACGATGTGGCTCTCCTCATCTGTCCTCCGGTGCTCCGCATCACTATGAACGAAAATGTCGTCTAAGAATGTCTGTGCACATGCCCTGTGGGGCCTGAGCAACTGCGTCACAAGACGATTAAATGCTGCTGGTACATTTACAACCCTCGGGGCGTCACTAGCCACTCCCAGAGCATGCCGCTCGGAGTGCTCACCGCTGTTAGCGGAATATCACTCGCTCTCATGAGCAATTGGTAATACCCATCGACCAAGCCGAGTGTACTGTACTTTGTACATTCTATTATGTTGTGATGAAGAATGTCCTTTCTAGGAATCGACGCCTGTGCCGGAATGGTGTCCGCATTGAGCTTATTGTAAGCATGAAAGATACACCTCTTGCCGTTCGGCTTCCAACCACAAAACGTGGGAGATGAATGGGGAGACTTGCTCTCACGTACCATTCCTGCTTCGTGCTTCGCACAAAAAATGCGTCAATGGCGTCGCACTGCTCCTTGGGCAGGGGCCATTGGCGTGTTACGCAGTATTTGGTTTCCGAATCCAGGCCGATCTCATGACGCACACGTCCGGAGGTAAGACCGAAGACTGGTCTTTGAAGACGACGTCTTGAAATTCCTTTACCAAAGGATAGAACGGATCCAAGGGATTCGGGAGGATCGACAATTCACTTCGTGAGTTTAGCACTCTCTTGGTGTCATCCTAGACAGCTTCATCCAGAAGCGATGACGAGTGTATCTACTTGTCCGGTCGTTCAATGACCACTTCAGCCATACCGCCTACTGCCGATCTCTTCAAGGGACATCTTTTCCAGCTCAAGAAGAGCATCTATTGCAGGCGTCGCCTCGAGGCGGACGTCGCCATCTTCCACCCCCCCGTCATACCGTTGACAAGGATGTATAACTGTACGCCATCGTCTACTGTAGACACACCCTGGATCAGGGTCGGCGCCCGGAGTCTTGCAGCCAGCATACGGCGTCGCCGTCGCCTGTGTACAGAGGTTCTATGTCTCGGTGAGACCAGGGTGAATTCGCACTCCGCGTTGTCCGGTGTCACCCTCACTGTCCGCTCTTTTAGAGCTCCGATGTCATCTGCAACATCCTACGATGAGCTGCTAACACCGCAGTCATTGTCCAGTGGATACCGTGCCACTCCACGCGCATCTGAAGGGCCATTCCCAAGATGCCTCGGACTCTGTCCGACCACGCAATCAATGGCATGCAGCGACTGCTTCGCAACGAGAGCAGTGCCCAGTGGTTTCGTGCCACTCCACGCGCATCACGAGGGCCGTGCCCAAGATGCCTCTGCACTTGGCCGACCATGTCACGTATGACATGCAGCGACTGCTCCGAGACTTGAGCAGCGCTCAGTGGGTTACGTGCCACTCCACGATCAGCCCGCGAGCCACGCT
>NW_020187244.1:908240-908519 GCF_900000015.1 Plasmopara halstedii
TCGGCGTATGCGGGTGATGGGATGTGTGTATCGTTGCTACAGGCTCCAGGGATCAAGGAGTTTGGAAACTCGGACAAGAAATTGTCATCAAGATTGCGTGCACGATTGCACCGATATTTGTTAAATCCCGGTTTGCTAAATTGCAGCACCGATTCAACGGATACACCGCGAATTGTGGTTCCTCATGATATGGATTTGAAATACCGCATCCCCTATGAGGCTCACGACACGCAATTCAGTGGTCATCTCGGTCGTGAGAAAACGTACAACTCTGTGAGT
>NW_020187244.1:908529-908680 GCF_900000015.1 Plasmopara halstedii
GGCTGCATGTGTAGGCAGAATTTTTGAATTTAATAAAACCAGGTCCCCGACCTTAAAGATCTGCAGGTCTTGGCTTTCAGCCATCGTATCGCAAATGTGTCGTAGGACACTCAGTCTGGTAGACAAGAAGTCATCGACTTCTTTACGGATG
>NW_020187244.1:908690-918245 GCF_900000015.1 Plasmopara halstedii
CGAAGTCCCATCATCTTCATTAACACCAATGCATTGGTACTAATGAATATGTACAATTACAAAAGATGCAATCGGAATAGTGTACGGTTGCAGCGGGGCTGCCGTAGCTCTTTGCTTAGAGAAAGCTTACTAAGATCACCGACCTTGCGTTCTATACTAGAACCAGTACGAGTGTAGCGGATCACAATCCGCTACCTCCAAAAGTGCCTAAGAACTTTAACTAAGGCGAATACAATCTTTTGTTCAAAATTGAAACAATGTTTATTTGTTTTATTTGCGGCAGAGCGACGAGATGCTTGACCAGACTGTTAGAATTATAACCTCAGGTTTTCCTGATTAGACAGTCAAACCTAATGAATATGCATAACTACTGGCAGTCCCGCCACGTCGTTACGGTGTAGCCACACCATTGTGCGATTACACCGACTTGTGTAATCCACACCTTTGTACGGTCGCACCATCTTGTGTGACCCACCCGTTCATACAAGGGCACGTGTAACCCCGTCACAACGATTGTACAGTATCGAATGTATTAAAAGTATAAGATGGTATATGCAAGGTTACATTACCTTCCCTAGATCTTACCGTTTTGAAGCCCCATCCTCGAGATCAATACAAAGGCTGTTATGCACAATCACACAAAGGTGTAATCAAGAGTGTATGTTGCACAGAATTGTAGTCTGTGTGACTAGGCAAGCATGAATAGAGTGAAACACATGATGATTTATGAGACTGATGTTACTTCCGCAGGTTTATGTTGGGATGTAGGTAAGTTGCAAAATGCAGGCAAGCACACTGTATGTAGGGGTGAAAGATGAGCGTCAGAGCACCCTTATAAAGTTCAGGTTGTATTAGCTTCGTGGAAGTGCGGTGTAAAAATTACACCGCACCAACTATTTACAATGTGACAGATAGTGACATTTATTGAGCCATCTCTAATCAGGGAATTAGGGTTTTGCAAGTCATCGAAATATCTATCATTAATAAGTCGATCACTTCTGACTGCGTACGTGTGTGGCCGGAAGCTTCCAATAACAACACCATTTTACAACTTTGCTTTTCTAGAGTAACACTCTAATACTGTTACTCAAATTCGTATTTTAGCAACCAAATGTTGACTTTCAAACGTGACTACAAGTCGCTTCGCATACATTTCTACACGCTTCTTTAAATATATCTCGCAACTTCATCCGCGGCATAATTCAATTGTTTAGTTTAACTCTCCGCCCAGGGTGTGCTACTTCTTATTGGGATTGTTTTGAGTCCAAATAGCAAGTATAGTGAATTTGGACGTAACCGATCGTCTAGTTATTCGAAGGCAGACCATCTAGGCAGAACACCAGAGTCATTCCTGCCGCTATTTGGGATGCTAATGTGGCGACCTTTATTAACAATGCTAGCCTCCTCGCACTCGGAGTTGCTGCAGTAGACGCTGTATTTGCTTGCTTGATAGTCTTTAAACGTTTCGACCCTAACAATATCATCCAAACTGGCCCAGCATTTAATTAATCATCTGTTCTTATCATGACTGGTCCACAGATAACAATATCTTCACTTTTGTTGTGTATATATTATTTTAATGCTAGATATTACCATCACCACTAAATCAGCGTTCCAAAGTAATCAGAGGAATTTTTTGGCACCAAGCGTTCTTCCCAAACAACATGCAAACCCAGACAGCACCCTGTAGGTCTCTGAAGCGTCATAACATAGCCGCTGTAATGCTCCTCAGATGTAACACAATGCGCTTGCTGATACAAAATGCCTACGCACAAGAATTGTGATATTGGCGAACATCAAATTTTTCTAAAATTTTATCAACCGCATTATAGCATTGCTTATTAATAGTTGTATGATGATCCGTTTCGGCACCTTCTGAAGCAAACAGGAAGGTTATATTAAGATGGTGCGTAAGACATCGCGCTTGGGGCCTGGGCAGCAGTCGGTGGAGGAAATTTTACTGTATCGATCTATTCAGCAACCCCACGCCTTGAGAGCCCCTCGAGAGACGATTCGCAGACGTGGGTTAATCTATGCCTGGCTGAATGTGCGATTTCTTTGGTTGTAATACTGGGTTTGCGTTCATATTACGAAGGTCTCTCAAGCAACAACAATACAGGAATTCGCACCTCGGCAGCCTCGTCTAGATTAAGGGCGAATCACCAGGTTACTACCACGCGCACTGAATTAACAGAAGCACCGCATCTACCAGTCGATTCCATTCAACAAATGGCGATTGAGATTGCCAGCCTCGACCAGCGCTTGCAGTGTGTGGCGACTTGTTTTGCTTCAGCTTCGAGCCATGCAGCAAAGGCACGGAAACCAAAAATGATAAACTTTGAGCATCACATTGAACCAGCAGGCATTATTAATTTTTGTAGTATTCAAAAAGAAGTTAATGGGAGTAATGCTGATGACAGTGAGCGAAAAATTAACTCAGTCGACGCAATGGGTAGTTTACATAAACAACATTGTGTACGTGATATGGAGTCGACAGCTAGACGTCTGGACAATGAAGATGACGAAGAGACTTTAGGCGACAAGAAAGGCTTTCCTTCTGCTACAAAATTTTTGCTGATGTGTCGGGGATATGTAGTTCGCCTGAGGTTCAAAAATTTCTACTTTGCACTTGGTAGATGGCGATCGCGAAAGTGTAATTTATTTCTTAATCGTGTGTTAGTGTTTGCAGCACGTGAAGAACTTATAAACAGAAAGATTACACTCATGCGACAAGTGCGGACTCATAATCTTCTGCACTGTTCGCTGGCTTGTATACGCAATGTGGTACTAATGGAATTGCCGTCAAAGATGGCTCGCTTCGCAGAGACTGACTATCGTCTCCAGGACGTTAAACGCAAAATACTAAAACTCGTTTTCATACAATGGAAAATGGCAGCTTTGGGGCTTCGAAGCCGCAAAAACGTTGCAGCCGATTATAGAGCGCGCCATTATGCAGCTCGGCAACGACTAGAGGCGACAAAACGTTTCAAATTTATTACCCAGAATATGGTGTTCGAAGAGTGCAGGAAGGACATTATGCGCCAAATTCGTTTCCGCCATCCAATGCATGTGCTGAAAAGCTACTTCGGTATAATGAAAAACGTTATTTTCATACCTTTCAAGAAATTCATGGAAATTGCAATTAGTCACGATCACAGGAGAATTCTTAAGCGTGTCTTAGATGAATGGATTAAAGTTCATCGAGCGGCTCAATTTGACAAAGCAATCGGACGTCCTGTTACCCTAAAGCAGTTTGACCAGCATTTAAATATTCGTAAAATTTATGCTCACTACCGACGAAAACACATGCTTAAACATCTGCTTGCATGGGCCCGGTACGGTCGGCTTATTCGTCGTGTACGATGGCGCTTTGAGGCTTGCACACAAAAAAAAATGACTTGGCTTCTTGAGCGCTGGAGTATCCGAGCTCGATATCAGCATACTTTGCGCGACAACGTCGTTGAGGAATGGCACGCGTATTCAAGGCGCATGTATACGATTCCGTTTCGACGCTGGTACGTTTTTATGGCTTGTAAACGCACAGAACGCACAATCAAAGACAATATTTGCTCCGCTTACCAGAGTCGTCGGCGACGGCGTATCAAGTACACCTTTTTTCGACTGTGGGTTCTCCAGGCTTTGTTTGGAAATATTGAACACATGCATTCGAATGCTTGTCTACTACGCAGCCTTGAGGACCAGAAGCGCATGTGTATCGAATTACAAACTAATGCTGCCCTTTATCAAAGTAATATTGCAGAACTCCAAGCATCAATTGTGCAGCTGAAGGGCAAACTGATGGAAAAGCAGGATGAGCTCATTCAGTTACATGATAGTACTCAGACTACGCGATTTAGCATCCACCAAGCTGCACAGAATTTAGAACGTGTGCAGGGTATGTTAGACGCAGTGAAAACAATTCATCCAGGCACAATCGAACGCATCGAGACAATGTATAAGGACAACTCACCCCTCGTTCAAGACATTCATGATCTCATTATCCTTCACGCAGCAAAAAGACGCGAGCTTTTGTTTGAAATTGAATTAGATCAAACAGAGTCGGAGTTGCGGATTGCTTCGAAAAAAAATGACAGCCAAGATGACCAGATGTTATTGTATCGGGTAAAATGGGTGCTTTCTCGCCTAGATCTTGGAATGCATAAGCAAAATAAATGCGACTACAATACAGGGATGAACGGTCATTGTGTAGATACTTTCAACATGATGTGCGCACTTTTTGAGTTTATTCGGAATGGGGACACTGCGTCACTAGAACCAGAAAGCAATCCAAAGCATTACGGAAAGGTGCAAAGTAATAGAGGTGTCGGCTACACTTTGCAGCGAAATGACTTCAATTGTCATGTCGTTTGCCGTTCCGATGTTGTGGACGGCTCGGACACATGGGATTCGTTCTTACAATTGCTGATTAACAAGTTCGTACCAAACAATATGCTTGCTGTCAGAGAGCGTCTCGCGCGTCGTACAGCCAAATTGGATGCTGAAGCCAATGAGGCTAAAGCGGGTTTGCATCTTCACCATCTATACAGGTAGGTGACACTTTGTCACTCTTGCAGGACGTGCATTGCTTTATAGTATGGTTTGTGGACAGGAAACGGTAGTCGATTCTAA
Source organism: Plasmopara halstedii (assembly GCF_900000015.1). Classification (NCBI taxonomy): domain Eukaryota; phylum Oomycota; class Peronosporomycetes; order Peronosporales; family Peronosporaceae; genus Plasmopara; species Plasmopara halstedii. Next base: position 913,320 of record NW_020187244.1, read on the forward strand.
TTAAAAACTTCGAACGAGTTAGAAGCGTGATAAACAGTTTACGCTGCCAGATTATCGATAAAAAGGAAAGTGTGATACGAAGACATAAAAACCTTGAGGAACGCATGCGTCGAATATACCCAGCTAAGTTCTGTGTAGCTCTGCTCCTCTCAAATAACTTTGTCTATCGACACTAGCATTTTGTTGCCTTGTTGCCGAAACAACATCTGATCAACTCAGCCTTGTCATTTACTGAAGCGAGCAACATTCGCTACTCATTTTGGTGTATCTTTGCAGCCAAAAATAATTTTTGGAACGACTTTCCAGCATACAAATTAATGTGCTCGCAGTAAGTGTTCATCTGCTTAGTGATGAGAAGGGATTCAAGACGCGAGGGTTGGCTTATTGACTTGAGGAAATTTTGGTCTTCTTCGGACATAGGCTCTTCCCCATTTTCATGGCGAACCTTATTCTCCTCTCGTTGTCTATTCTGCCATTGCTGATAGGCGACCCGCTGCTTAGATAATGCCCGTTCATAACCCTGAAATTTGTAGTGCTCCTGCGCCAGCTCGTCAGCCCATAGCGACATGTTTTTAAGGCTACTTTCCAAGTAAGCATTTGTAGCTAAATCCAATTTATCAAAATTGCTCATCGCAGCACTGTCACTAACATGCGTTGCTTGCTGCAGCCAGCACGTGATGACGTCCGAATTTCGGATTTCAATCGGGAGCTCCTCAACAACGGTGGCCGAGCGGATGTCACTTTTCGAAAAGGTCTCTTTTGTGAAGGAACCGCTCTTGTATGTGTCATAAAAGGTCTTTGTAAGGCGGACGGCACGCAAACTGAGCGAGCCCTTGGATGTCTCGGCTGAGTCGTAGATGATGCAGACGGCGTTTGGGCCTAACGATTTTTGGTATTGGAACTGGTGGTCAATGAATGAGGCTGTACAAAATGTGCCCATAGCGACGGACTGGTACCATCCCACCTTGTTATTATCCATGCCAATCTCGCGCAAACTTTTCATCATGTTAAGTTGGTACTCATCTGAACCCTTCTTACGCTCGCTAATGGGTGGCGACGGGAAGCTATTGGTTACTTCTAGCACCTGGTCAGTGTCTATTCCTACTAATGATCCAGCCGCGCCACCCGGGTGGCTGTCATGGCAGTGCTTAATGATCTGCAGAAGCGCCACACCTTCCAGCGCTACGTTTGTCACAGTCGTCACGCCTTCGAAAATGTCGACAGCATCAGCAAAATCGGTGGATTCTTCCAGTATTTCAGCAATAGGAAATGGGGTAAGTGATGTGGCTGATATAGGAGCAACGGTAGAGGGCGCTGGTGACGATCCCGTCGGCGACGTGTTCAGACCCCAAGCCATGGTTAACGGATTTAACGACTGGCCGAGTGCGAAACGTGGTTTTGACCAATAATAAGCAGGTTCCAAATTCATAAGATGCATTGGTTGGTTGGCGATAAAGATGCCAATTGACACAAATTAAGCTCGGTGTAAGAAGCTACTACGATGCCCAAGTCTAAGAGACAACGCAGTAAGCTTCCAACAAAGGCGACTAAAAAGAGAAACGAGCTGAAACAGAATTTAGTGGGCGTCATCCGGAATGCAGTAGACACGTTCGAGTCGGCCTACGTTTTCAGCTTTCGAAATATGCGCTCCAATCACTTTAAGAACGTGCGCATGGATTTTAAGGACAGTCGATTCTTCTTAGGTAAGAACAAAGTCATGAAACTCGCACTTGGCCACTCAAAGGAGGAGGAGTACGTGCAGAATATCTATCGCCTATCGAAAGACATAAATGGCAACACCGGGCTGCTATTTACTAACAGATCGCATCATGAAGTCCTTAATTACTTTTCCGAGCTTTCAATTAGTGATTACCCGCGATCTGGATTCGTGGCTACCGAGACGGTCGCAATTCCTGAAGGTCCGCTGCCACAATTTATTGGTAGTATGATCGAGTCGCTTCGTGGTCTGGGACTTCCTTTGGACCTCAAAAAGGGTGTCGTTGTGCTGAACCAGAATTATACAATTTGCAAGATCGGACAGACACTGACACCAGAACAGGCCAAACTACTTGTGCACTTCGACCGCAAAATGGCTAAGTTTAAGCTTGTACTACTGAGTGTCTGGTCCAAGGATAAGTACCAACGTATTGCATCCGACGACACATACACCACTGGTGATGACGACGAGAATATGTAAATCGACATTCTACGAAGGCTGAGAGGAACAAGTAGACACATGAAGGCAGCAATGCACTGCCCTTCGAGTAGTATTTAGCGCACCACTTCAGCACTTTTGAATAAAAATACTTTTTTTGCTCAATACTGCTGAGAATAATATGTTGGTCATGCATATACAGAAACTCCACTCAAGAGCAAATTGTATTTGGATATGGTTTCGTTAATTCTTCCTCACCCTTGCCATTGCCGAACGTCTCCACGCTGTGTCGCAACCGCAAAATGACAGCCTTTGGATCCGCCGCCTTAAAAACGGAACTGCCAGCGACAATCATATTGGCACCAGCTTTAGCTGCTGCATCAATTGTTGATGGACCCAATCCGCCATCCACCTCGATGTCCATTGTTTTGTGCTTTGCACGGATGATCATAACCTTGTGCATCATGTCAGCCATGAAGCTCTGACCGCCAAATCCAGGCTCGACGGTCATAATGAGCACCATGTCCACAAGATCCAGATACGGAAAGGCAGCCTCAGCACTAGTGCCTGGTTTAATCGCCAGACCTACCTTCATTTGAGCCTGGCGAATTTGATTTATGAGAGAAAGTGGGTCTCGCGTTGTCTCCAGGTGGAAGGTGAATTGATCGCCACCAGCTGCTGCAATATCGGAGACCCACTGCTCGGGCTTAGAAACCATCATGTGACAATCAAAAAAAGCCTTGGTATGAGAGCGCAGACATTTAATTACGGGGGGTCCCCAAGAGATGTTTGGCACAAAGTGTCCGTCCATTACGTCCAGGTGAAGGTAGTCGGCGCCAGCAGATAACACCTTAAGAGCCTCTTCTTTGAGGCAGGAGAGGTCTGCTGCCAGCAATGAAGGGCCAATCTTGCACTTGCAGCTGTGGCACATCACAGGAAGATTTAAATTTGTTTGGTCAGTAATAACATATGACTGATGAAATATGTTGTAATTTGGGTAAATAGAACCACATAGTTTTTGCTCACGTGTTGGCCATCGACGATGGCAATTCCCCACCAGATAGCAGACCTAAGCCGCAAGATCTTTCAGCGTCTACCGCAGCGCAATATTCCATCCGGAAACAAGGTCATCAGCAAGCAATTGAAGAGCGAAAAAGTAGTGTCTTGGTTTAACAAGCCTTTGCTTTTGCGTCTCGGCGGGGATGATCCTAACTTTGAAATTTTAAACGAGGAGCGTCTAGGCAAGCTCGACCAAATGAAGAGGCGAGGCAAGTCTATCCCTAAGAAAGGTGCAGGAAAACGCTCCAAGAAGTAGGACTTCAAGGATAAAGCCTGATATGCATCGAATGACCACACGTCGAATTTTAACATTAACTTTGTCGCGTTAAGAGGATGAGGAATGTGGCTTCACTATACTCAAGTAATCAATCACAAGCTAGAACGACATCGTTTTTTAATATGTTTGCAGCTTTTTTTCGTTTGCTGTTGGTTTTGGGGACCTGTATCACACCCACTGCATACAATTTCTTCTGAAATTTTTCTATTTATTTCAAAACTACATTCTAACATACCGATGTCGTCAGACTACGTCTAAGAAAAGCAATTTCAGGAGCTGTTCCTAATTACGGGAAAATTGATTTAAAGCCACGATAAATGGAGGGGAGAGAGGGATTCCGGCGTTAGTTTCGCTAATGATAAATGCATTGTCTGCTTTAAAGTCGATGCAAACGTTAGTTTAAAAAAGGTTTGGGAAATGATAGAGTCCTCCCATCTGATTTTTAGCCTGTATAAAGTCTATCTGGATGATAATCACGTTTGTACCACTAAGTGTACCACTTTTTTGCCGGAACCAATCAATCGAACATTGCAAAATACAACCAGTAAGTAGCAATGGGAACCAACGGCCAGGCAGTCCAGACAATGAATAAGAAGAAAGTCAAGCTTCTTAGTAAGAAACGCGCTGAGATTCGAAATCAGAAGAGGGTGGCAGTGATACAGAAGGGCAAGCGCACAGTATTGCGTAAGCATCGACCGTCCAAAAAGAAACAGCAGAAGGACGCCAAGCGTCATCGTAGTTTCGTTGATGCCGAAAAGAGTAGACTTTTGAGGAGTGGACTTATCACGACGGAGGCTATTGAAAAATTGGGGGCCGAGGATTGTAGTGGTGACGATTATAAGGGCAACAGCCCCGATATCGTTATGGAGGTAGAAAATTGAGTAGCAAAGGTATGATTAAACTTGTTTGAATACGACTTGCGCCTCGTCTGTCTTGCTATCGCGTACTGGTAGCTCCTTCGAAAGCTGCGCGCCCAACTTAGAGGATAACGCGTAATTCTATGGTGACTTCTCCTCGCTGGACGTCTGAGAGTCCATACTACGCGAAGGACTGCCATTGACAAGTACGCGATGCAATACTAAACATGCGCCTCTTTCCCCAAGTTTCCTGGCATGATCCACATCGAAAACCATACAATATTAATGCTAAACTTTTAATTTTCTATTAACGAAGTATTTTATTTAAAATAGCCTATTACTGTATATTCTTGTAGTCAGGCTTATACTGAACGTATCAGTGATGAACACTAATGTGGCTATATTGCTTTGTGTTTTTTTTTAGTTCTAGCTTCAAGTGCTGCACTTTGTGCAATCAATGTGGGTTACTAAATAAAGCAAGCAGTATTGGACAAGCAAAAAAACACAAAATATATCCTTAATGGTGTTTTCGTCCGATTGCTGAGTAAACACAACCTAACGCTTCAGCAGCTTGATAG
>NW_020187244.1:918255-920210 GCF_900000015.1 Plasmopara halstedii
CGTTAACGCACTCAATCATTCTTCACGCTGCCAGCAGCTGAGATATCATGTCACATACGTTTATGGTGCTTCCGGGCGTACTACAGCGTTTCTGACTGAACCAGACGCATTTGTTTGATGCGGCAAGGGCAAGTAGTGAATGATTGTGTATTTATTCCTCACACTTTTTTGTACATTTGCATCTATTGCAACAAACACACTGTGCAAAATTCAAATTTCACTTTGTGTGAGTGGGAATATCTCTGATGTCCGATGTATCGGTCTTATGAAGATTATGATCCCCACAACGGAAACATCCGTGGTACATGTGGGATAGGAGAAATTAAAATATATGTCACTCATGAGGTAGTAGACTAGCTGACGGCTTAGTTATATAGAGGGCCTCGATCCCGTTCCTGGATGGAGCGTACAATGTTATCCTTTGTGAGTATGCCAACGCGCACTCTTTGGGTCGAAGCTAAAACTTAAAATAGGTTTTTCTCTTTATCCAATACGTATTGATGGATATAACGACATCTTTCCTCTACGGAATAAATCATCTTCGTAAAATACCACTACTTTGATATTCAAAATCACACTAGTGCAATGTGAAATTAGTAAAATTGTGCAATACTGATTGTACCAAAAGAGTAAGGTTTGAGACACCCCAATAGACGAAAAGCGTTTCTTTTCGGGAGAGGATCAGAAACTACCAGTCTGTCATTTTTCCCAATTATTAGTCTAGTCCGTTAGTTTTCTACCACCCTAACGACGAACAAGACTTTTAGTCGCGCGCAAAAAGCCTGCATAGGTGGTATGAACACTAGATACATCTGTTGCTTCAATAGCGCCATGACGAAAATGCCTTGTTTACAAAGGTACGCTCTAGCCCCTATTCTCGCGCATGAAGCCCTCGCTTGGAGACTGAGCGTGACGTGGTGTTGATCGAAGCAGTGGAGTCCATGACCATAACAACTTTTCGAATCCAATTCTGTCTGTCATTGCCCTTCGACACTGAATTTACTCTATTGTACTTTTTACCAATGTCAGGTTAAGACATTCACCAGTGTGGTGGTAAAGTCCTATGTAAAGGTATTGTACACTATTTTTGGCTCATTTTGACCAAGAGTGATTGACAACGTTGGTGAATATTCGCGATAGATAAATATTAAAATGCGAGCTTGCAATCGTACTTAAAGCTTTATGCTCAACCGCGCGGAGACACCAAGGATCGAATGTGGCGTGTGTCTTCACATCATTGGTGCAAACTATTATATTCCCCTCACAATTAAGCTTCACTTGTACTCGTCCCCTTTAGACGATCACCAAGAGGCAGACCCCGCAGAGAGAATTATGTCACTACTGAAAGAGATCCAAGCAAATGCAGCTGTGGCCTGGTGCCCTATGAAGCGGCGAGCAGAGCTTTTAGCGCTTGGATCCAAGGGTGACGGAGGCGTCGGTTTCGAGAACAATGGTGGCGAATTTATGCTTGTTTCCATTGACCTGAGTGACCCAAGTCGTGAAATGGTCACGCTCGGTTCTATTAAAACAGCATCACGCTTCACTTCACTGGCTTGGCGTGACGTGCCGCGGCACCACGACACGTGTCCATACGGTATCATCGCCGGCGGCATGGCCGACGGCTCTGTGTCTCTTTGGAATCCAGCATTATTGTTGAACCGCGACTCAAACGCTGATGCACTTGTATCTTGCGAGATTGTTCGTATTACTCGTCATAAAGGTGCAGTCAATGCGCTGCAATTCAATCCACATGAAGACAGCGCGCACTTATTGGCGTCAGGTGGAAGCGACGGCGAAGTTTACATTATGTCTTTAGAAAAGCTAGCTAGTCCTGGCGTCTTTACACCTGGTGGTCCAACTACACCACAGGCTCAGGCGAACGAGATCACTTGCGTGGCATGGAACACTCAAGTGAATTACATCCTGGCCACAGGCTCGCAAAACGGCTCTGTGGT
>NW_020187244.1:920220-920395 GCF_900000015.1 Plasmopara halstedii
CTTTCGTGAGTGGAGAATGAAAAGGAGACTGTTTTCGTGAGTGGAAAAATGGAAAAGAAGACTGTTTTCGTGAGTGGAAAAATGGAAAAGTGATTGACTTGTACTTATGCTGTCTGGTATGACTGGTTGCTACGTGAACTTGAGCGTAACCTTCCATAACCTCAACCTGATGTTG
>NW_020187244.1:920405-922595 GCF_900000015.1 Plasmopara halstedii
TACCTCTCTCACGCGGAGCAGGAGATTCTCTTTATCCTTCCCCTCATAGACCTAATCGCCCATCATGAGCGGCTTAGGGCGGGGGAAGTCACCCGTTATTGGCGTGGGCGTCATAGACGCAAATGAAGCAGACATCTTTTGCTGCAGGTGCTCTGGCAGCAAGTTTTTGTAACTCAAAAACGCCTCTAGACGCGCATCGATTGCCTCGGGGCCTTGCGCAACAAGGACATTAGCTTGTTAAGCCCGTCCTGAATGCCCTGGGGCAAAGAGGAAAAATGTTCCATCCCCACTCCTCACAAAAGATCAGTCTGACGCATGGATTTTATATATATAGTAAAATATAAATACATGTATAAGTACTGGCTTTCGCCTCGTACCGTATTCTTGTTTGGGTGTGGTCACACCATGCCCATCTGTTGTGACTCACACCCCTGTTACCAGAGTATGTGTAACCTCGTTTCCGTACTTCTAAACAATAATCAACGGCAGTGCAATTTTAAGCAAAGTATAAGAACGCTTTGCGTTGAGGCCTTGAACCTAGTTGACAGCCACAAATTTCACCGATACACATGTCGGTGCCAGATTACACACGATGATTGCTGGCTTTGCTAAAATTTAACTATCCAGGAGAGTCTCAAGTCGGGATGGACTACATTTAAATGGGTTTTAAATGCACTATATGTCGACTCACTTATTGTCGTCTTTTTCTTGAGGCGTTGAGCCTAAGAGTACGAGAGTGAAGGGCAGCCTGCTGTATTTGTGGCAATTAACATCGTTGCAAGCTGATCGACATCCCGACTGCGCTTTACGGAATAATCGGGGTGAATCTACCTCTCGCATTCGTTCCACAGGCTAAAGCTTCATTACAAGATGAGTAACCTGGAGCGAGATCAATTTTCTTCCACCTTAAGTAAGTATCTAGCTAAATTTTGTAGTATTACATATATTACGGTTTAATGCTACTCGGATTAGTACTACATCTGCATTTCACTGCCTCTTATGTCTTTTTTAAGATGTGGCTATCAGTCCATCTTCACCACGGACTCCCCTTATCATCTTCATGAATTTCGATATTCCGGTACTTATTAGTATATGTGACATCTGGACATTTGTACCGTTTTTATTGTAATAAAACAATTGTATCAAATGTGTAAAGGATAAGCACACAAGATTACAGTACTTGCTCAATTACCCATTCCCTTAAGATGAAGACCACACTGGGTTTCACACGTAATTTTGTTCTATCACGACACTGCGCATGGACTCCCACCACACTCTCTACACGTTACTAAGCTAAATCTTCACAACAAACTTAAGTGAGAGGATCCTTCAGTGCGACAAATCACATGGCTCAACAAGCCCACACAAAATCAACGCGGACTACGCCACCGACGTGCTTAAAGAAAGTCTTTGTGAGGATGCCGAGGTGTCCCACAATAATAATGGGCATGTGAACTCTCCCAGCCCTAAACGTATACCATCGCTCTAACCCGGCGATACACTGTGTAGCCGTATCCGAAGGGGGAGGTGCTAATTGCACTCAGCCGTGTACTGATTTATGGCCTCAAAATCACCTGCATCCTTGTTATTTATGCAAGACCATCTGCCTGTATGAACATTGATTATTAAACGGCGAATATTGATCCAATATAGAGGCCTGGTCTTATCAAAGGATTGTAGGTGTTGCTCGGTGAACAATGAGGGGGCGGTTTATACTGCCACATTTTACGTGCCACTTTTGCACAAAACGACAAAATTTTAACATGGGTATGTGGAGACGCGACTCGCTGTTACCAGAGCATTTGCGCAGATAAATTGCTTTGAAAGCGCAGGTGATGCAAATTGGACGACTATGACTCAGATAATTAAAAAAAGGATGGATCGCTTTTGTGGATGCAGCAACATAAAAGCTATATATTGCTGCTTTGTCTATTTTATAATTCTTGATGTATTGCTCACTACTCATCTTTTTCACATACCGTCTGGATATAATTTTGCTTCACCACTGCTTTCATAATTCAATTTGAAGGCTATTTATATTTCTAAGCAACTGATTGTGGCTGGGTTGGCTCTATCCAAGAACATGTCGGGAGTATTAGCAGTCAAAAGATTGTACAGTAGAACCTGTCTAGATTAAACCTGTTTAATTTAAAACCCTCTCTAAATTGAATAAAAGATATGGACCCATGT
>NW_020187244.1:922605-923288 GCF_900000015.1 Plasmopara halstedii
GAAAGGTATTTTAATTTAAGTATGGTGCCCAATATGGGTCCATATCTTTTGTTTAATTTAGAGAGGGTTTTAAATTAACCAGGTTTAATTTAGACAGGTTCTATAGCACAATTATAACAGTCAAGGCCGTCAGGCTATACAACTCATTTAGAATGTATTTGAAGCTTCTTACTAACATTGTACATCCTGGCTTTGAAACTTGATATCTAGGTTCGCTGAAAGCCGCTGCATCACAAGTTAGCAGGTTTCACGATCGTACTTATTCGGATCAGCTCATAGTAGACCTTTAGAAAAGCTATTAATATTGGCCAATATGATAGTGTGCATGAAACGGTGTTACAGGCTCCCTTGTGAGAAAGGGCGGGTTGCACAATCTTGTGCTGCCGTACACTAACTGTGTATTACCATCGTGGTGTGGCTACACCGTAACATAAGCTACCACGTGGCAGGATTGTCAGTACAGTAGAACCTGTCTAAATTAAACCTGTTTAATTTAAAACCCTCTCTAAATTGAATAAAAGATATGGACCCATGTTGGGCACCATACTTAAATTGAAATACCTTTAAAATTTTAAAATTTGAATTTGATAGCTCAGTCCCGACAATTTTCTTAACTAAATCTCTTTATATAGCGTACGTAGAAACAAAAAGTCTGACGTATTCTGACTTAGAAAGAGAGTACT
>NW_020187244.1:923298-923403 GCF_900000015.1 Plasmopara halstedii
GCTTCCGCGTCGAGTACAAGCCGGGCAAGCTGAACGTGCTTGCCGATGCACTATCCAGGCGTCCGGACTACGAGTTGGCCCATATTACACGGGTGACAACGGATC
>NW_020187244.1:923725-923813 GCF_900000015.1 Plasmopara halstedii
CAAAAAACACAAAAAATATCCTTTATGGTATTTTCGAACGATTGCTAAATAAATTACACACAATCTAACGCTTCAGCAGCATGATAGG
>NW_020187244.1:923823-923903 GCF_900000015.1 Plasmopara halstedii
GGGGCATATTTTTTATTCTCCCTTTAGTTATATACATTATTTCTCCTAGCCAATCATATAGTGAATTGAGACCATGTGCA
>NW_020187244.1:923913-925180 GCF_900000015.1 Plasmopara halstedii
TTACGTGCCACGATCAGCCCGCGAGCCACACTCGGGATTCCTGTCCGATACACCGTTGGTGTCTACCAACTCGGACATTCCAATGTCCAGCATGTTGACCGTCTCAGTCCAGTGCTCTCACCAATAGTGCTTTTGTCTCCTAGCAGAGGTGAGTTCACGACTCGCCAAAGCTACACCGGGAGACGTGCGCGTAGCGCCCAAGGTCTTTGACCTCCAAACAATCCATGACTCATGGTATTCCAACCATGCCATGTCTAGGATGAGGCCATACCTTGCATCCAAGTCTAAGACCAGACAGCGTTCCACTCTACCAGAGTCAAGGAACTTGACTCCGAGGTCCACAGGGACCTTCGGGAACGTGACACGTGACCCCGTCGCTAGGCGAACAGTGACGATGTCACCCAAGTCGCTTTCAGCGCCTCAGCATACAGCTGACATCCTTCTATTATAAAGCGTCGAGCATAATTGCCCGACGCCCCAGAATCGATGAGGATCTTCCATAGCTTCTCGAAGCCCTTTACGGTCGCTCTACGTCCAGCAAGCCCGGCTTGCATACACATTCCGAGTTCAGGAGCACGGGACTCTTCGGCTGGGCCCTGTTGACCTATGCCTCCCTGTGGCTCAACTGAACTCAGTTCTTCCCCAGTGGGTCGCCCCGCCTACTGAGTGGTGTCGTTTCCCCGCAACAAACCAGACTGGTGGAAATGGAGCGATGGATTGAAGAACCTTGACGCGCCTTGCGCGGGGGGCGAAGATGACGGGTGTCTCCACAGGCAAAACACCGTCGTTTGTTTTGTGCTGCCCCGGCAACTCGGAGCTCTGCTCCCTTGTCCTCAGCATAGCTGAAATCCATGGCCGCAGGCCCGCTCGATGAGCAGTTGGAGTGTGCATTTTAAACAAGTCGTGCCGACATAAAATTGAATATGGCATATAATGCCACATTTACCGCCTCTTCAAACGAAGACGGATGCACAAGGAAGACTTCCATTCTGGCCACGCCAGTGCGGACGCCTTCCAAAACACGGTCTCTGTGGCCGCCTCCAGATAGGATCTGCTGCCATCCCGGCAATGAAAGTTCGCAACTCCTCGTCAAAGTCCACCAATTCCTTGTTGCCCTGTCGGGAGGCAAGGAAGCACGATCGTACGCGATATGTCTGATTAGGCGGCGAGAACACATGAGAGAGCTGCAATTTCAGCTCCGCTCAGGAAGGAAACGCAGCTCCGACCGAAGTGCCGCACGTCAGTGCCCATTCTCGCGCTCGACCAC
>NW_020187244.1:925190-925981 GCF_900000015.1 Plasmopara halstedii
GGCCGATGGCAAAGTCCGAAGCGTCACAGATGACTCTGAAAGGACGATCAGGGTCTGGCAGCGTCAGTATTGGTGTATACAGGAGGCTGTCTTAGACCCCGTTAAAAAATTCCTAATGTGCGGTGTTCCAACACCATTCCGCATCCTTTTTAAGGAGGTTGGATAATAGCCGGGTCATTTTTGCGTAATTTAAGCTGTACTTGTGCAAGTAATTGGCAAGACTAAGCCACTTACGCAAGTTCTTCCGGTTCTTTGAGCCAGCCAATCTACAATAGCCTTGACCTTAGCGGGATCCGCTCGAAGGCCACGCTTTTCAATATAGCACCCCAAAAAGGGAATCTCTTCTGCGCCAAAGATGCACTTGTGTGCATTGGCTTACAGTTTGTTAGTGCGCATACCCTGGAGCACCGCTCTTAGATGGACGATGTGGTTCTCCACATCCGTCCTCCCGTGATCCGCACGACTGTGAACGAAAATGTCGTCAAAGTATGCCTGTGCATACGCCGTCTGGGGCCTGAAAAACTGCATCACAAGGCGATCAAATGTTGCTGGTGCATTTGACAGCCCTTAGGGCATCACCAATCATTTCCAATTCTTGCCGCCCAAAGTGATTACGGCCGTCAGCGGAATGTCACTCGCTCTCATGAGCAATTGGTAGTACCCATCTACCAAATTAATATCACTGTTCTTTCACAATGTTGTTCTGAAGAACATCTTTGCTAGGAATTGGCATTTGTGCCGGAATGGTGGCAGCGTTGAGGTTATTGTAAGCATGAACGATACGCCACTTG
>NW_020187244.1:925991-926160 GCF_900000015.1 Plasmopara halstedii
GTGCGCTTAGGAATGCTGCCTGGTCACTTGCGTAGGCACTGACCACCCAAGATTTCAATTTGAGGGCCACCAAGTTACAAAACTTGAATGAACGTGCTCTTGACTGGCTTCTCTGCTATAGCCCATGCCACCGATTTGGAACACTGACGTCAAACAATGTTGAATCTGT
>NW_020187244.1:926426-927116 GCF_900000015.1 Plasmopara halstedii
TTAGCGAAGAGCGATCAACTACGATATAAGGCAATATGCAAGAATGAAGGCTGTCCATTGAAGTCCAATTTCCGTTCTATTCAAGCTTTCAGTCACCTACAAAGTTTGTCCCACATGAGTGTCGAGTTACGGAATGCGACACACTGTCACATGCAATGAACAGATCCTGGACTGCGAAACAACTCATCAGAAATCCTGCTGTAAAGCAGCTGTACATGGAGCATGGACGGGATGTGACTCCTATCATGGTTTTTCAAGCAAGTCGAGCGTTTGGGTCACAATACGAAATACCAAAACTGTGTTAATGCGTGCAAGCGGCTAGTCAACGAACCATTCGGCGGAATGAAAACACAGTACGCATTATTGCTATCTTATGTTGAAGCCTTGAAAGAAAATGGGCATAAGGCAAAACTCGAAGTTGCAGACGGCATCTTCAAGCGTCTATGTATTATTTACCGGGAGGGCATTCAGACTTTCCCATTCTATGCTGCGTGTGGGATAAGCATCGATGGAACATTCATGAAGACGACAGTTGGGGGAACACTTTTAGTCGCTTGCTTCAGAAATGGCAACGGTGAAATTCAAATAATTGGTATTGATATGGTATCTATAGAGAACGAAGATAATTGGGCTTTTTTCTCCAGCTCTTGCTCTCAAATTTGACAGTTCTACCATCCTTCATCATTTCTG
>NW_020187244.1:927126-928726 GCF_900000015.1 Plasmopara halstedii
AACGCTATCATTGTTGGACAAGCCTTACGTGTGAGTTTCAAAGGTTCTCAAGGTAAATGTGCACATAAGTATTGGTTTTATATTTTCTTTTAAATTGTATATTAGAGTTGTTACAGTATAGTATATATTGATAGCTAGGTAAAAATCGAGAAGTCATTACGTCTATAAACAATAATATAGACAAACTTTCAGCTGAGCAAGACTACATGCCAGCTGGTGAAGATTTAAAACAGGTCATTAAGGTTGTTAGATCGCATTGATCGTAGTCGATATACTTGCTAGCTTTATGATTGCACCAAACTTTTGATGAGATGATCGATCTTGCCATTCAAATTGTAATTAGACTAGCATCTTTCCAGCACTTGTACGTTAAGGCGGCATAGTTTCAAAGATTTTCATTATACGGGCAACCTGGAATAGCGATTTTTATATAAGAGAATAAAAAAATGCCCCAGCTTTTGCCATATAAAAAATCGCAAATTTTCAAAAAATAAAAAATACCCCAGCACGTAAAGTATCATCGGGGAGCCGTAATATTGCACAACAGAAGATGTACTGTATTAGGAATGAATTAGCATAATTTAACGAAATACCCCACAATAACGAAGTATACATTAATATGCTATAACCATTCAGTTTACTATTAACCGAGTAAAGCTTATGTTGAATCTGTCAATTATAGTTTGAAGGGGATTCGACAATTACCTGTGCTTGATTGCCCATTCGCATTAGAGCGTTACGTTGAAAAAAATGGGCCAAAAACAGTTCTCTGTCATTGAAGTGGGGAGAACTGTCAAAGCATGCAGAAAGTGAAATGAGTCCGAGGATGAAGTCGTTGTCAGGATTACAGATCGTAAAATATTCGTCGGCATCGTTTATCGTCTCTGTCTTTGCGTATGGATGTTCGTCTCCATAGGAATATCAAGTTCAATTGGATTCAGATGTTTGTCGCTGCAGTTGTGGGTATGAGAAAGATATGCGGTCACCCTGCACTCATGTTCTTCATTGTTTAAGACACGAAAACAGGCTTGGGGATGCATTCGCTATGTTTGACAATGTATGGAAGTCAACAATTTTCTCAGCGGCGTATGGTAATGACAATCTAACCAGCTTTCCACCGGCGATCGTGATTGATTCGCTTGTTCAAGGTACATGTAGTGTTCCTACTATTACCAAGCGTCGCGGTCGCCCTTAAAAAAACGTTGCCTGGAATCTCAAGCTGCTACAATCGTTCTCACCAAAGTGTACAAATGCAGCAAATGTGGCGAAAATGATCACAACAAACGCAAGTGTCAAGTGGAACAGAGAGACTAAAGTGCTGATATTATGCATCCAGTACGGTGTCATATTCTTTCCTTGCATTCGTTGTGCATCACATCGATGTAGTAGTGACAAATAGCGTGAACTAAGTATCTACTTCATATTGTACAATATACATAAACTTTTTGCGTACAATGTCGAGTTCAATATTTAACTGTTTTTCACAATTGTTATACTAACTCTAAGTTACCTACAGATACATACAGAACGAATGTTGTAAGGAATTCAAACATAGAACATGGGACATAGAACACAGGACATGGGTATGAGGACATAGGGA
>NW_020187244.1:928736-929186 GCF_900000015.1 Plasmopara halstedii
AGCATTGACATACAGCTTATTCGTGCGCATGCACGCGAGCACTGCTTGAAATGAACGGTGTGATTTTACTCATCTGTCATCCCGTGCCTCGCGCGAATGTTGGACAAAGATATCGACAAAGCATGTCTGTACATACGCCCGATGGGGCCTGAACAACTGCGTCACAAGGCGATTAAATGTTGCTGGTGCATTTGACAGCCCTTGAAGCATCATTAGCCACTTTCAGAGCATCCCGCTCGGAGTATTAACCGCTGTCAGCAGAAAATCATTCGCTCTCATGTGCCATTGGAAATACCCGTCGACCAAGTCGAGTGCATTATACTTTGTACATCATACCATATTGTTCTGGACAACATCCTTTCTAGGAACCGGCGTCTGTGCTGAAATAATGACAGTGTTTAGCTTATTGTAAGCGTGAACGATACGCCACTTGCCGTTCCATTTCCGGAC
>NW_020187244.1:929285-929479 GCF_900000015.1 Plasmopara halstedii
AAATCTTTCGGCAGACCAAACACAAAGTCTAAAGTCATGAACTGCTAGCACCCAGTGGGTACTGGTAAGCTGGCCGGCGGCGCGACCGCATTTGGAGAGATATACTTTACCTTGAAGTCATAATTCGCAAAGAAGGATAGCCATCTAGCCATCCTCTGCGAGTGGTGGGGCGACTGAGTCGCAGTGCGTAGTGA
>NW_020187244.1:929489-929856 GCF_900000015.1 Plasmopara halstedii
GGTGGGACGCAAGGGTGAACCAGCCAGTTCACGTAGAACGGCGTGTAGACGGTAGACAAATGCACTGTATTGTTCAGCGCGAACTCTACGAGTGGTAACATGGCGCTCCAGCGCCTCGGTGTCTCAGCGCAGACACTGCAACAAACATCTTCAATGACGCGATTTACCCTTTCGGTTTGACCATCGGTCTGCGGATGATCCGCTGTAGACATATCCAACTTGGTGCCTAGCCACTCAAAGATAGTCGACCAAACTTTTCCCGTGAAACGGGGGTCTCTATCAGAGACAATCGACTCTGGGAGTCCGTGCTGTCGGAAAACACGATCCACGAACAGCGTTGCTGTACCGACTCCGTCGATGGTGTCTG
>NW_020187244.1:931683-932272 GCF_900000015.1 Plasmopara halstedii
CTGATGCACGGTCAAAGAAGTCTCAGCCTACCTGTCGCACATAAATATTTCCCCCGCCTTAAACCTCCCAGACCGTTAACAATCGTAATCTTACTGTGCGACTCAATAAGCCACCTTATTGTGGTGTTCCTGGAAGTGTCTCATCAGCGCATTTCATCCCCTTTACACGAGCGTTCACCAATCCTGGTCCTTGGACTGTTAATTTTGATATCGCCTC
The DNA here is from genome assembly GCF_900000015.1 of Plasmopara halstedii. Classification (NCBI taxonomy): domain Eukaryota; phylum Oomycota; class Peronosporomycetes; order Peronosporales; family Peronosporaceae; genus Plasmopara; species Plasmopara halstedii. The sequence continues at coordinate 931,901 of NW_020187244.1, forward strand.
GCGACCAATCGATGTCAGAAGCTTGTCTAACGTATCCTATTTCGTTTTGATGGATAAAATAACATCTCATGTTCGATCATACAATCGATCGAAACTCTTTCGTCGAATAGTCAACAATTTTTCAAAGGCATTGCCGTGCCTTGGCTCTACAAATCCGCATTTGCAAAGACAACAAGATCGTACGCTCCACCAAGTACCAGAGTCGGGAGCCGAGACTCTGGTATTTTTTTCCATTAGAATATATTAAGAATAACTTTAATACAATACGTCAATAGTATCAACATATATTACTATATCAACCCCATGTTTGCGCAAGCATTGTCATAATATATCATACTATATCTAGCAGGTAATATAAGTTTGTTATTCACT
>NW_020187244.1:932282-933267 GCF_900000015.1 Plasmopara halstedii
TCCATGGACGCTTTTGATCAGAAAAAAGAAAGATCAGGACGCCCCGCGCTTATCGGCAATAACCAGGGGAGTAGAAAGGCCATGTGCTGAGCTGAAGCAGTGGCCCTGAGCTCTTGCGATCGCAGACACAGAGCTCGAGAGAGCATAAGGGGTTGACCCAAACGTCGCAGGGCGACATTCCGAAGAAAGTCGCCGGCGTGCCTTGAGTTTTGCAAGCTCAAATCGGAGGTGTCGCTCCACACGCAAATCCACTTCCTTGTGGCTCAACGGTAAGACGTACATTGAGGAAAGTTTCCGGTGCCGTTGCACCCATCGCTCAAAGAGCACTTCGTCATCTGTAGCGATTTTGCCAGGGGCGAGCGCTACAGGTATTGTCCGCATTGCGGTTACACGAGAGCCACCTCGTTGAGTACGCAGACGAGTGCGATAAGCTTCCAACGAAAATATTGTGGTACCAAGAAACGAGCTTGAAGAGCTTTCCGTTAGGCAAGCCCAGCTTCCGTAATATCCGGGGGCCCAATGATGTGGAGGCGTAACGATCGAGTTACCACATCGTTCGTTTCCACAGCGGGATCCGCCGGACGGAAGCCATATTCCACACGAGAGTCAATGACCGATATGGGATTGGCGCGCATCAGAGCCGTCTTACGGGCAGCTTCCAGCTGCCGCTTTTGTGCCTCATCAAGGTTATTGGTGATGACAATACATCCCTTAGGTGATGAGAGGTCAGGAAACGGACACGGGGTCCGCAAGGCGCGAGCTGGGCCCGTCTCACGCCGCTGGTGCGGCTCGCCTTCCTCGTCATCCCACCCGGGAAAAGGAGTGTCAAACTCATACTCGACCACATCCTCAACGAGGCACCTCGTCACTGATAGCGTGCGCTCCGCGCACGCTATCAGTGACGAGCCTAGGATTTACATCCCTTGATGCCGCGGACGCACTGTCCGACATTGCACCGCGTGCGGAAGACGAAGTTGGGCTCTGC
>NW_020187244.1:933277-933724 GCF_900000015.1 Plasmopara halstedii
ATATAAAGCCAAATATCCAAATTAATTCATCTCAGAATATTTTGAAAATTACTAAGATAGAAAGTCGATCCTGATACAAGATCAAAATATTATCAATCTAAGAAGAAGAATATGCCTAAGCATACATATGCAACATGTTTGCATACAAGCTCGAAGGATTAAAGCGAATAAATATCCTAGCTATCAAATGGAGTAGTAGTTACCGTGATAAAGTGCGTGGTAGAACGGGTGAGATTGTTTATGTAAGCAACGTTTCGCGCCAAATCAACCAGAGATTGGTAGCTTAGTAGTACAATGCTTCGGCTGAAAAACTTGAGAAACACTTGTCGCCTGACTACGAAGGCTGATCCTAAGTACCATTTTACAATGGTAATCACATATAATCACATCTATATGAGGGTATCAAGGCTACTGATTTCAACGATAAGCTCGAGAACGTTCTTTCGA
>NW_020187244.1:933734-933890 GCF_900000015.1 Plasmopara halstedii
CCAAGAATAAAAATACCCCCAGCGGAATAAAGCAATGTAATATCTTAGTCAGGGCCGAGTAGGTATAGCCGTGCGATAAGATAATACATAGCAACTTTCAACTGAAGTATCGTGTGATTATTCTTGTCCACCATCCTTCTTTTTGCTTAAAACCTC
>NW_020187244.1:933900-941360 GCF_900000015.1 Plasmopara halstedii
GTTAGGTCACCGACGTTTCGTTCTAACTTAGAGCAAGTACGAGTTTAGCGGACCGCAATTCGCTTAGTCCAAGAGTAATTACAACCATAACCCAAGGCTAATTAGCTCTTCCGTTTAAATTAAAAAAACTGACTTTATTTATTTTTATCTGCGGCAGAACCGCCTAATTTTAAATGCATAGATTTTCTTAAAAGTGTATAGTAAAATTCAAATACATGGATAACTACTGGCTATCTAGCCCCGTACCGTATTCTTTTTTGGGTGTGGTCACACAGTGCCCATCTGGTGTGACACATACCCCTATTACCAGGATATGTGTAACCCCGTTACACATTCGGTGTGTTTTTAGACAGGAGAGATAAAACCGCTAACCACAACGTGCTTTTCATTGGATCTAATTTTTTTAAGCTCGGGCTTGGTCTCTTTGCTTCATTAGTAAATTTGTCGACAGCTTACAGCACAGCGCATCCACGTCGTGCCTTTAACTTGATAAGTCAAGCATCAACTGACGTTTTAAGCTGGCGTTTGCTTTATCGAATTTGATTTCTTTAGTGGTCAGACGGATGGCTTACCGTGTCTTCCGGTCAAAATCGCTTGCGATACACTTGAAAGCTTTGCAAGAGAGAAATAACAAAGAAACGGCCTTTACAGAGGAACGAATGTACACAACTGCTGCTGTTCCAGGCAGTGGTGCTTTCCCTGAGCTGTGGTGATTTGAGGAGCAAAAGCGCCCGCGAATTGTCTTTTGAGCACCTCGTTCTGAGCAGAAAACTAAGCATGAATAGATGTTTCAGGGATCCGCCGTAGCGTGGTAAGCATCTTTTGTAGGATCAGATCTATCATCATGACGTGTTAAAGTAACATCGTTGCGAACCTTAAATTTGTACACGAGCGAACTTTTCTTGTTGCGACAGGTAGAGCTCATTGGAGCTACACGGTGAGAAATACAGTCAGTTCCGAGTACTAGTCATGGGAATTCAAAATGGTGTTGTTGCCTCTGTGCTTTACTCTGACTTGGACCCTATGGAATACATTGTGTGAGGATCCCGGCCAACATGTCAAATGATTCAAACTACTGTCACCCATCATTCGTACTGAGAATTGAGCATGGTCATCATCATGCTCTGTATATTTATTTAACGGCAACGTTTTATAGATTTCAAAATTTGCTTCAACACATTAAGCGTTATGGCATTTCAAAAATAGTCGTCTGTACATTCAAGTAAATCTTTTTCACCTCACTACATATCCGTATAGCATATAACTAGTGGTAAATGAAGCTGCCCAAAGCGTTTCCGAAAACTTTGGTTACTGCCGCTACTACCAATAACTTAGTCTTTTAATCAGACAAGAACGAGCATGACAAGTCAATTCGCATTTATTGGGTGGCAATACCGCCATCCCATTTAATCTATTAATTTTTTGAAGGAACTCAACCTCAGACTTGCGAGCCCGGCATAAATAGATTTTTTTTCATGTGATACATTTACGGTTTGCTAGTTGCGAAACATGTCTAACTTGTATAGGATAAACTTTGCGTGCTATTCAAAAAAAATACTTAGTCGAGCTCGCACTTCTCAATGTCTTGTCTGTTCGACGTGCAATTAGCATACGGCATTTTAGTGGTATGATTGCTGGTGGATTAATTACGCAGACTGCTGAGAGTCTATCTATATTGCTGTTTATGGACGTGATAATTCCTTAATTGTACCTAGCTAACAATATACACTATACAGTATCTACTCTAATATACAATCAAATAATACGTGAAGAAAAGGATTCAGCACCTCTATAAATCATATGATCAAAGTAAAAAACAACTAAAGATCGACCGAGGAACGTAACTCCTAATGGACAGCATTGGTGAACTCCAACACTAAGTAACCACTTCCTGACCTTAACTGGTGTGGTATTCGAGCCCTCACTCTACAGATTAGAGCCACCACTTCAAACCATTGTGCCAGATTTCATGTCAAAATTTAATGTGTAAAGCTCAATACTCAAAGTAAATCCTGAGTGAAAATTTTTAAACTCACTGAGAAGTCTTGGCCAACAATAAATAAATTGATTCGCACATTATTCATACCCAACATCTTCCGTGTGAATTTTTCTCACTCGTTTCGTATCATGGAGCCGTTTTTGGCGACATCCGTGTTCATGCCGCTGCCAATCAAGTTTTTATGGGGCTTTGGGGTGTTCCTTTTATAATCGTGTTGTGGTAGCGTCTTCTACGACAGTCGTTCTGGTCGAGCGTGGATGCGTCGTACTGCCTCGACCAGACACCATCACTTCTCCCTCTCTGTCCTTAACCAATCCATAAGTCAAGCTTAACTCTGTGCTCATGTCCCCCACCCCCCACATTCGAGTGCAGCCAAAGACAACTCAGTCCACTGAGTAGAGTCAGATGTCTGGGCGGCGAGGGTGGCTTTAGACAAGTAGGTATGTAAGGCGGCGGGGTGCTGGGTGCATCTCGATGTGCTGGGGTCGTTTGTTGAGGAGCCGATAAATTCGAAAGTGACGCGTGGCTGAGATAACACCTCCAATAAATGCTCAAATTTAATATCTTCGAATTTTTGCAGTGCAGATATGATTATAACTTTATGCAGGTATTTGCACATAAACGATAACTGGAAAGTGTTTTACAAACTAACCGAAGGCCGGGTGAGTCTTCCGCTTTTTCGACATCTTGAGCAGTCGTTCAGCTGCGTTCTTCACGAGTACGACTCATTGTCCCGAATGTGAGCGAAAAGTCGTGAAGATCATCTGGGTTCTGCGAGCGCCGGTGTGGGTTGTCGATAGAGGCCGATTGTGGTCGAACCAAAGAAAGCGAATTGTCACCATGAACGTGCCACGCATCGCCGACAACATCTTCACAAGCTTTCCGACCGTCGCGCACTCGAATTTTCCTAGACAAAACAATGTCAAGCCATGTCAATCGCTCGAAGAGCGGTGATAACCGCTCGAGCACCTGCGACCAGAGCTGCTATGAGAGCGTGCAGCGGAAGAACAAGTGCTGCTTGGTCTCGATAGAGGTATACCTGTCGCGGATACAGAACCGAAAGCGCAGATCTGTCTCCTCGAAGAACCAGTATCTCGAGCGCACCGGTCAAGCCGATACTGCAAGTTGTCGAAGACAGAAAGAGGATCTTGCACAAATGCTTTCCGAAGTTGAAAGACGACTTGATGTGCGCTTCGTCGACTCGTTTCGAGTAAACCGTCATTGGTTGTGACTTCATCGGTGGTATGGATGTTTGGAAAAGTGCAGATTGCGGGATGCCCGGAAGCAAGCACGTTTTCACGCCATTTGTGCAGCCTTAGTGAAGTAGCAGACGCGTTTGCTCGCTGTTTAACGGAGATGACACAAGTTGCGACGTGCCAAGTCAATTCACGGTCTGAGTTGCTTTATTATGCAGCTTCCGCAGCCACTTTTCTTGTAAACCAGGAGTAACTAGTAATTACGCATACAGTAAAATGCCTGCTCAAGGTATTTTTCATTTTGCTTAGGATGTTTTCGTGTTAATGTTAGCGTAGGGATCTTCTTTTGATTGTGTTCACTTAAATGTTAAGTTTGGTAAGTACTGTGCGATACTGTTTTGAGTTATCTTAGAAGCATTAGACAAGCTTCGGTCTGGTAATTTCTACCGTCAGACTCGCGCAAGCTGCGGCCAAGCAAAGTGTCAAAGTTAAGGCACACGTGGTTGATGGCTTCTATCGTCCGTTCCAATCTCGTAGGCTTTGAGGTAGTATAGCTTATCTCGGTATCCAGGTGAGGAGCACTCGGTATCTCCTTAAAATACGATAGTACATATCGAGATTAGCAGTCAATGTAGTCAAGAAAATGGGAGCGCCCTTCTCCTTACTCTAATGGAAACGAAGCAGCAGCATGAAGATATCACAGTAGTAATGATGCCATTGTCGCAAAAGAAATCAGCTCCTGCTGCCAAGCAAAATATCTACACAAAAGGATAAAGCAACATCAGTTCTTATGGTGACGTTAGGACCTTCTCATCTCCTGCTTCTTCTGCTTCTTCTAGAAATGATGCCGCTATTATGGAAAGGTGAAGTGAAGCAGTAGTAAGAAATGGTAATAACGACAAGATCATGGCGGAAAAGAGTCGATAGCAGGACTGAAGAAAACAGGCGAAGCTCACCTTCAAGTACGGCTGCAGTCAACGTAGAGCTGGAGTGACAGTCACGATGCCTTGACGTACACCTAATACCTATGTAAAGCTAATTCATGGAGATTTGGACGAATAATCGCTTAAATTCCTCCAGCACCAACATGCCTGTGATGTACTATTCATAGTGATCTACGATGGAAGAAACGACGGTGAAGGACGGTGAAAGCAGTGCAAGAATGCGTTGAGACCAGAGGTGCCAAGTGCTCTTGCCACTCACGGACACGGTGAGACGCTTTAAGTAATATATAAAAGAAGGCGAGGTGAACGGACACTGTAACGGGGCTACACGTACTCTAGTGTGTAGGGGTGGGTCACACAAGATGGTGAGACCATACAATGGAGTGGATCCCACAAGATGGTGTGACCATACAATGGTGTGGCTACATCTTATCAAGAAGTCACTACGTGGCTGGACTGCCAGTAATTATGCATTTTAATCAAGTTTTACAATTTAATCAGAAAAACGTATAGATTAAGATATAGGCGGCTTTGCCGCAAATAAAACAGAAGAAATACAGTTTACTTCAACGGAAGAGTTTATTTGATTGGATTAAGGTTGTGGCTACTCTTGAAGTAAGCAGATTGCGATCCGCTACACTCGTACTAGTTCTAGTTTAGAACGAAGGTTGATGACCTTAACTAAGCTTCCTCTTAGCGAAAGAGCTATGGCAGCCTCACTGCACTTGGTAGCCCTAGTTGTCAATCGTCACCTGAGTCGTTACGACTGATCCTCTGTGAGGATGGAGCACTTCTTCTATTTGCCCCAGGGCATGCAGGACTGGCTTAAAAAGCTGATGTCTCTATCTGGCCCTGAGGGCGTGCAACACCTCGCTTTGCAAGGACCTGAAGTGGTCAGCGCACGCCTAGAGGCGCTTTCGAATTATGCAAATGTCCTACTAGAGCATCTACAGCAGAATTCTCGGCGTCAACTGCGTCCGTGACGTAACCGTCGACGACGGATCACTACTTTCGACCCAGGCCGCCCATGGTGAGCGTTAAGACCTTCGAGGGTAAGAATGGAAAGAACCTCCTGCTCTGGGTATCAGAGGCCGAGATTGCTATGGAGTCCACTATGCTCCAAAACGAACAACAGCGCATGGTACTAGCTATCTCCAAGCTTGGTGGTCGAGCGCGAGAATGGGCACTGACGAGCGGCACTTCAGTTGAAGTGGCATTTCCTTCTTGGACAGAGCTGAAGCCGCATCTTTTCCGAGTGTTCTCGCCGCCTAGTCAAGCATATCCGCGTGGGATCGCGTTCCCTTGCCGTCCGACAGGGCAAGAAGTAATTGGTGAGTTTGTCCAAGTGTTGCGAACTCTGATTGCCGAGAATGGCAGCCGATTCGCTCTCCGAGGCAGTCACAGTGACCGTCTTTATAGAGAGCCCTCGCACTGGCGTGGCCAAAAAAGTTGTCTCCCGTGTCCATCCGCCTTCGTTTGAAGAAGCGGTGAATGCGGCATTGACTGTCGAATTCAACTTTAAGTCGACACGACTTGGTTGGGGTGCACACCGCCAGAGCTCGTTGAGCGGGGCTGAGCCAATAGACCTCAGCCATGCTGAGAAAGACGAGGAGACCTCCGAGCCGCTGAGCAGCGTGTAAATACCCGACATTGTTTTGTCTGTTAAGACATCTATCACCTTTGGACTCGTTGTTTCATGCGCAAGGCGCGTTAAGATCCTTTCGAGCCGACGTACTACTAGCGTGTTTGTCGCGGGCAATGAGAAAAACCAGTAGGCGCGAGACGCCCTTCTGGGGAAGAACTTAGTTCTGTTGAGCACCAAAGAGGCAGAGGTCAGCTGGGCCCAGCCCCGAAGAGCTCTGTGCTCTTGAATACGAAACGTGTGCGCAATCCGGGCTTGCTGGTCGTAAAAGCGACCATGAATGGCTTTGAAAAGATCCCGTTCAACTCCTAAGCATCGGACAATTATGCTCGACGCTCCACGATAAAAGGAAGTCAGCTTTATGCTGAGGCGCTGAAAGCGCGGTTCGTCATTGTTCGCTAAGAGACGGGGACATGTGTCAAGGCGCCGAGGGACTCTGTTGACCTCGAAGTCAAGTTTCTTGACTTTGATAGCGTAAAACGCAGCTTATTCTTAGATTTTGTCTCTAATAATTACCTTATCCTTGGTATGGCATGTAGAACACCATTAGCCAATAATCGATTGGAGGTCGAAGACCTGGGTGCTATACACAAATCACCTGGTGGAGCTTTGGCGAGTCATGAACCCACCTCTATTAGGGTGTAAAAACGTTATTGGCACGGGCACTGGACTGAGACGGTCAACGTTCTGGAAATCGGAGTATCCAATTTGCTAAAAACGGAAGGTGTATCGGACCGGAGCCCCGAGCACGGCTCGCGGGCTTAATGTGGAGTGGCATGTAACCACTGAGATATGCTCAAGTATCTGAACAGTAGCTGCATGCCAAGAATGTCAAGTCGGCCAAGGGCCGAATCATCAATGGCTAGATACTTGTGATGCGCGTGGAGTGGCACGTAATTTTCTGGTCACTGCTCACGTTTCGAAGCAGTAATTGCATGTTAAGAGTGGCATGGTCGGATGAGGTCCGAAGCATCCTGAGCAAGAACCTTCAGATGCGAGTGGAGTGGCACATTATCCACTGGACGAAAACTGTAGAAATAGCAGCTCGTTGTCGGATGTTGTTAATGACATCAAGACTCCGATGGAGCTGGGAGTGGGGACACTGGGCGACGCCGTGTGCATGTCTCACTGGTCACAATGAGACGTAAAACCTATATAGAAAGGAGACAGCGAAGCCATATGTTTTCTGCAAGATGTCGGGTGTCGACCCTGACCCAGGGTGTGTCTAACGTAGACGATAGCGCACAGCTATATACCCTTGTCAGCGGTATGACGGGAGAGGAAGACAGCGACATCTCCCTCGATGCTATTCCTCCGGTGATTGCCTTTCTTGGTCTGGACGAGATGTATTCTGAAGGGCTCGGTAGTGCTGCGAAGGCAGGCAGTTTAGCTGAGGTGGTCATTATGAGACCGAATGAGGAGATTCGTCGTCGCTACTGGGTGCCCAAACATGAATACGGTACGGGGCTGGATAGCCAGTAGTTATCCATGTATTTAAATGTTACTATACATATTTAGGAAAATCTATGCGTTTAAATTAAGCGGTTCTGCCGCAGATAAAAATAAATAAAGTCAGTTTTTGAATTTGAACGGAAGAGCTAATTAGCCTTGGGTTATGGTCGTAATTACTCTTGGAGTAAGCGGATTGCGATCCGCTAAACTCGTACTTGTTCTAAGTA
>NW_020187244.1:941370-941537 GCF_900000015.1 Plasmopara halstedii
GTTGAAAGAAATTGATGTACAGCCGTCCCTCGGATAACTAAATATTATGCGTGGTAAGAAACTATGAGTTAGTCTAGGTTATAAGTTTTTCAACCAGTTATGAGCTCGAACTTGGCTACACACAATTACGCTTGGTTAAACAAACGTTTATTAGTTATACAAGGTTA
>NW_020187244.1:941547-944649 GCF_900000015.1 Plasmopara halstedii
GTCTGTGTACACAACAGTGGCATATCCAGCTGCAATCGTGTATAGCATGGCTACTGCCATCAACAAAGCTGCAGCCCAAAATTCAGATGGTAGTTCTCCCCATTCTGGTAGCTTAACGAATTCCGTAAAGAATTTTCCTATAACGCGCAAAGTAAGGCACTGAAAGTAGTAGCAATATATCGAAACATATCACAAACCTCCACCAACTGCAAAGTACGTTGTTGCCAAGATGCTACTTGCCAGCGACGTAATCGCAATTGTAGTCCGTAACAGCACAGCGTCCAAGCGAGTTCCAAAGCGAAATTGGATCCTGCATCCCAAATGTCATACAATTAGTCTAGAGTTTACTGTTATACATTTTAGCTATCATACCATTCTCCTCGTGTCTTTACTGGGCATCTACGGGATAATTTGCCGGTGTAGGCCAGTTGAAAGGCCAAGAAGAGGCACAAACCACCGCGTATCTCAATGTACATGCCTTTCACACCCAATGCGTAAACGAGCGCCGTATTGATCATAGTTCCTGATATATCGATGTATGAACTTACATCAGCCACTGCCAGTGCATACCAAGGTATGCGTCGTCCACCAAGGTAGTACTCTTCTAGAATATGGTTATTCTTGGCTGATGTGGAGCCTTTAGAATCTTTAATTCCTTTGTCCATTACCGCTTTATCGTGTAGACGCGTTAGACGTGCCTTTTCACGTGCACGCTGCTCTCGTATGGTAAAGACAAATCCGACAAGCAACACGGAGACCAAGTAACCGATGCATAGCGCCAAATCTAGAGTTCCAAGCTTCATTACAGATCCCATTGTGTTTTATGGAGGAGAATAAAATTGGCACAGTGTACCTAGCTTACGGCCGTGAAATGTTTAGTATTGCGTTCGACGACAGAAAAATTGCAATATTTTCTTTGAAACTTCAAAACTGCTGTAAGATCCTTATACAAATCTATTTTGTGTGGTGGACGTCAATAGAGCAACTAATTAACTAGTCAATTTTCGGTTTTACCATTAAATTGCATATTGTGCCTTTAGCTTCAGTCCTCGGGATTTTAATGTCGGGATTGATTATAATACTGGAGATGTCATAGTATCGTTCGATGCACTCACTAAGAGTACCGCCACTACTACCAGCCTCTGTGTTGAGGGTAATATCGAGACATCTACTTTCACTTCACAGGTTCTTGGAAGCATGGAAGGCTGATATCTTCATCACCATTAGGCGACTGATCAATTAGAGTCTTAATCTTTCGCTTGGATCACGCATCGGATATTACCATGGTTGTTGCCAATGATCAGTCAAGTCGGTCAAGAGAGCCATCACGCCAGCCTCATCGATTGTCACACCTACCATCCATCCAACCAACCATCCCCCTCCTTCTTTCTAATTAGGAGGTGCTGCAAATTCTTTGTGTCACACGTGACTGTGTTTAAGTTTCTGAGTTGATTACGTGTTTGAATACAAATACCTTCTTGCCATCGTCGATAGTCACGTCGAACGTGCCTTACGATCGAACATTCCAGTGAGATTTCAGCTCCGGAAAGAACTTCTGGCGTACTTAAGTGGAACTTCCATCACATGTCGCTCTGAAGTATTCGTTGAGGCGAATATCTGTTGGCGTAATGTTACATCTGTGATTACTTCCTTATTACTGTGAGTATTATTTCTTGTGACAAAAAAACTATTTTTTCTATTACAGCTGAAACCGGCAAAATCTGAACAAAAATCGCACATTTATCAATTGCCACCCAACGTTCTTGACTCTTTCAAATCATTTTCAATCGCTAAAATTTAGTAATTTATGAACCGGGTGTTTCACACCATGTGACGTGTGCAATGCTAGTGCTTGTGAGTGGACGGATGCAAAGGTATAAAGATGTGAGTAATTTGATGTGACTTGAATGTTAGGTGTGTGTAAAAGTTGAAAGTCATACACTTGGCCTTCATCATGATTCTGCACAGTTCCCATCTAGTGTTAAGTGCTTACTCATCACCACCATCATGTTTGTGATCATATAGATAGAGAGATAAGAAATGCATAAGCTTATTTAACATATTGCACGTATCGGAGAGACGGCGAAAGGCAAGTATATTCTAGCTTAACACATTTATCGAAAGACGGACCTTGCAAAGCCTTGAAACAATTCGCACGTCACTCAAGCGGCGGTACAAGTGAGCGATAGCATCCGTTCGATTTTGATCTGCCTGTCGCGATGGACAGAACGCAGCAGGCGATGTGCAACGGATTTTGGCCAAGAAACGTAGGTAAGGGGTTTATGTCAGGGTAAAAGCAGCTACGTGTATCAAGTTTTAGTGGTGGTTTCTCTAGCGGCTGCAAAGTGTCCAACAACATCTCAATCATACAAAATAGCATGAGATACGGCTAAGTAGATAAATATTATGGATAGTTTCATTAAGGAGTCCGGTTATCCACATCCCTTAACACTCAAGTCTAACGTATGAGCTTGTGATTACGAGATCTATTTGCTGAATCTACCGATGCGTTGTCGATGTTCAAGCCGCAGCGTTAATCTGATGTCAACAATCGGTTCAATCGAGAAAGCCAGTGATGATCAAGAAAGACGATACTATTGATGAATCCAAGTGCTTAAATAATTCTTACGAATGTGCGCGTGCCAACAAATGAACTAGAGTGTGCTGTATGCGCTTTCTGCTCTCATACCCAGTCGCTTAGTTTTCGTCAGCTTATTTATCTCATCCGCCCAAATCGTTCCTTTGTATGCATCTCATACCAAGTAACTTAGGCGTCTTTCATATCCGTCAAATAGATTGGTTTCGAAATATGGCTTGTATTGGCTGGCGGTCGGTGCAGCTATACATAATTTACCGGGATCATTCGTGGTCGTCGCAAAAAGATGGAACGCGGATGCTCTAGCAAGGCCTGCTCAGCACTGCGTTTTTTTAGTAACTTCCTGTACGTATCCTCTTCGCCCTCATCCTTTTCGTCCACTTCGCCGTCTTTCCAGCTGGTCTTTGAACGTCGTCGCGAGCCCAGAATGATGTTGGTTTCTCGTGCGTGGCGTGTGATGATTCCATCCGGGATACCGGCGGCCTGTAGTAGGCGGATACGCTGAT
>NW_020187244.1:944659-954124 GCF_900000015.1 Plasmopara halstedii
GCTAAGCGCAAAGCTAGGGCAGCCCCACTGCAAGCTTGCAATATGCAGCTCAGTCACCTCACTTGCCACAGCGAACAGCTCGCTGGTTGTCGTCCTTTGCAGAACACAACGTCACGGTCGCGTACAAACCAGGAAAATTACATGTGGTAGCCGACGCACGTTGTCCTGATTTTGAACTAGCTCGTATCAGCTATATCGAAAGCGATGTATTCGATATGGTACTTCGAGCTTATGTTGAGGATGAACAGTGGGACTTGATGATCAGAGCACAGTCATCGAGTGATATGAAACCCCATGATGAGCTTCTTTGTCGCTTGATATCAAGGTTGCATCGATATGCATGGAAAGGTGGTCTCTTTTGCTATAGGTCGTTCGTGACGACGATCCACGGGTTGTGGTTCCCTACAACGATGATTTGAAGTACACACCAGTGTACTAGGCGCATGATACACCGATGGCCGGCAATTCAGCCGTGAGAAGACCTACCAGACTCTCAGTGCCCAATTTTGGTGGCCCCATATGTACAAGTGGGCTACACGATTCGTGAAGACAGGCGATGTCTGTCAGCGCATGAAGGGCGCATGGCACACGCAAGTGCAGCTGCAGAGTCTTCCTGTCTGCTGGAAGTCAGTCGTTCTCGACTATATATTCGGCCTCCCCAAGAATGCTGACGATCACAATTGGAATTTTCGTATTTGTTGACAGACTCAGCAAGATTGTTTGCATCGCTTCGTGTATCGATTTCATCGATGTCAAAAGTTCGGCCAAATTGGTCATTGATCATGTTTTTTGTAATCACGGGTTGCCAGACTGATCATGATACACAATTCACGAGTGTTTTGAATGCTTGACACTCGCTTGGATATGCCGGGGTCACACGTACCCTGGTATGAAGGGTAAGTCAAACAAGATTGTGTGATCACGCAATTGTGTGGGTACACCTTTACAAGAAGCCACTACGTGGCTAGACTGCCAGTAGTTATGTACTTAAATTAGGGTGTTACTATTTAGCTAAGGAACCTTTGGATTAGGTATAGGCGGCTATGCCGCAAATAACGCCAAGAAATATGATTAACATATTGAACGGAAGAGTTTATTTGCCTTTGGTTAAGGTTGTGGTTACTCTTGGAGTAAGCGGATTGCGATCCGCCACACTCGTACTGGCTCTGAGTATAGAACGGAGGTCACCGACTTAAGCTAAGCTTTTTTTAAGCAAAAGAGCTCAGGCAGCCCCGCTGCACTTGGTAACTCTTGTAGCCAATCTACAAATAAGTCGTTACGACTGATCCTCCGTGAGGACTGAGCGATTCTCATATTTGTCCCAGGGCATGCAGGTCGGGCTCAAAAGGTTGATATCTTTGGGCGTGCAACACCTCGCTTCGCAAGGACCTGAAACGATTATCGCACGATTAGCGGCGTTTTTGATCTATGAAAGTGCTCTGCTGGAGCACTTACACCGCACGCATTAGTTCAGTAAGTTTAGTGTTAGAGAAATTCATCAGTCTTGTTGAGGTCTGCTAACTTCGTAGACAAAGGCATGTGATTTAGATGATGCTTCTGCAAACTTTCTTTTGAAAGGGTAAAATGTGGTCATCAGAGCATGGACACGAAGAGCTGCTGTATTTTGGCAAGGAATCATCTCCTTAATTTCAAGTCTGATTACCCGCTGTACAGGGTTTCCTTGATCCGAGCAGAAGCGATTTGTTGTAGACGCATTCCACAGCTCTCACTTGAAGCAAAACTTGATGCACAACATCGTGCCGAATTTATTCGAAAGTAAAAGCTGTAGAAAGTCTCATGTGGGCAATTTTGTCATAATCTGCCGTATTAACCTTCGCATTATGTTTGATTGAAAGTTAAATTACGTCGTGAACTAATTTGTGCATCACGCACTATGAAAGCGTAAGAAACACCAAATTATTAATCTATACAAGCCAAACAATATAAATATACACCCACATAAAATTGTCACCTCATGTAATGTAAGCTTGAATGTCGTGGTGAATCAGCCCTAAATGTTTGTTTTGGTGTAATCGCTAGCAGGTCTGCCCGTCATGCAAAACGTTTAGCTAGAGAGCGCGAGGCTGAAGCTCATTCTCAAAGTCTTGAAGAAGAAGAGTCTGGAGAAGACGATCAGAAGTACAAGCGTTCGACAAACATAGGATTTTCCTTTTTGGTAGACTCAGATGAGAGCGAGAGTGAGGACAGCGACAAAGAAGAGCAAAATGAAGAGAAGAAAGAAGATCTGAAGAAGCCTTCCGTTGCTTTTGAGCCGTCCAAGAGCAAGAATAGGTCAAAGGTGACGCAATTTGTTAGGCTCTGTCTTTCCTACTGACGCAGATGTACTGAATAATATAGAAAGAGCATGAACGGAAATTATAGAAAACAACGGAAGGGTGACGACGAAATTGAGGAGAAGCAGTCTCTAGATGATATTTTTAACGCGGTGTTGGCGGAAGCGGGCAATTTGAGCGTTGAGGATGCGACATCCACCCGCAACGAGCAGGAACAGTCGCTTTTCGGTGTACAACTCAAGTTTGCCAATGCAGACAAGGAAATGAAGCGCATTTTTGGTGTAAGGGTCTTACCTTGGGCCTTTCCTGTTAATGAGACGTCTCATATGTCGTGGAGTAGGTGAAGGATAGTGGTCCGACGATCCATCGCAAGCGCGGAGATCCACGGTACGATATCTCAACTAATTCAAGGCTAAGCAGATTCAAACATAACGAATGACCGAATGTTGTGCCTGAAGGAGCGCTGCACGATTAATCGCAAAGAAGGTGATGATGGTGTCACCTCTAGACGAATGGCCGCGTCCACCGACATTTGTTGGTGGTGGTATTCGGTGGACACGATCTAATAAGCCTAAGGGTATCGGGTGGAACAGTTTGTGCCATTATTACGAAGTTACGTGGTCAATTGCTTACAGAAAGGTAAAAGCAAGTTATAGCTTTGAACATGTACAATCAATACAAACAATATCGGCGTATGTGATCAGTTGCAAGACGAATTCGAGCTTCTCCAGCGGACGCATGATCCCAACCTCATTGCTCACTTCTTGCAGCGTCATCCGTACCATATTGATGCTCTGCTCACAATGAGCGAATTTTTCCAGCATCATGGCCAGATGGACCAAGCCACAGACTGCATTAAACGGTGCATATACGTGTTTGAGCTGGCATGGACCGACCAGTTTGATGTTTGCAAAGGAAATTGTCGCATGGATATTCAAACGAAGAACAATGACGGTTTTTTTCGAGCACTTTTCATGCATATGAAGCAGATTGGACGTCGGGGATGTATGCGCAGTGCGTTTGAAACAGCCAAATTATTGCTCAGTCTAGACCCGCATGGCGATCCAATGAATGTGCTCTTAGCAATTGACTACTATGCGCTCACGTCTCGTCAGTATCAATTTGTTATCGACTTAAGCGACTCAAAATTACCAGTGGTGGATCGTATTGCATGTGAAACTACTATGTTGAGGAAAAAATCTAACAAAGCGGCCCCATTGGATACATCAGACAGCGTTTTGGCGCTACCAAATCTCGAATTTTCTCTAGCGCTCGCTCAGTAAGTCTCTGAATTGACTGGGTTTACTTACCATTGAGCTAATGCACTTCAATTTTATAAGATTTTTCCTAGGGAATGAGTCTGAAGCCAAAACCAAACTTGCCACAGCGCTGCTTAAATATCCGGCAGTTCTCAAGCCACTTTTGGAGAAAATAGCTGTTGATGTGTCGTCTTGTATGTCGTGCATATTTTTAGATTTATGAGCCGTACGCTCACATGGCTTTGATTGTTAATACTGCAGCTCAATGGCAACCAATTTTGTCAAGTTGCGCGTTCGCCAATGTGTGTAATGTCGGTGAAGAGCAAAGTGTACTCCAGCATTTACTGGATATTTACGTCACGAGGAATCATTCTATTTGGAAAGCAAACAACGTGCAATCATTCTTGCTACAAAGTGCACAATACGCTCTCGCATCTCCGGCTTTTGTGTCTGCGATTGCTCAAGTGCTAAAGTTGCCCGCTTGTTTGCACAAATATGCTCGAGCAGTCAAAGCGGGTAAAGATAGCTGATTATTAAATAGTGTGAGTTTGAGTGTGTGAACTAACTTCTTTCTTATTGATGCAGATTACTCGGATGAGGTCACAACTTTGCCTGCAGATCATCCTATGTTGCAGCCACCGCAAGTCGAGAATGAGCAGCTGCTGGAAGCTCTTGCGCAAGAGGAGTTTGCAGCTGATGACTTGCCGGCTGACGCCAACCCGTTTTTGTTGTTTCTGCAAACGTTGCTGCCTTGGAACCAAGTGCAAGGCGTCAATCCGCGACCACCACATTGAGCCTGATATCATTTTGTGTTAGGTGTGTGTGATAATGAAATCACCACGGAAAAATCTTTATGGTAAAGAGCTCTCAATAGATGCACACTTTACAAGCATGTAATAATTGGCAATTCTTTTTAGATTCTCACACAAGACAAAGCCTGCAATGTCTTGTGATATAATCTGGCTTTTTGGTTGCGGAAAAGCTTGAGTTTTACTTCTATAGCCAATTGAACACGAGAAGCTTGACAAGTTATTTTTGGCTCATTATTTTGATATAATTCTGCTACCTGCATATTGATACACTTTCTGCACACCACAGCTCATCCTTGAAACCTGAGCGCCAAAGTTGGCACGGATAACCGACATAGATGTAAACACTTTGCTCCCCAGAGATGCCTTTAACGGCCTCGTCGCTCACACTATGTCGATGCTGGCGCATCCAGAATTGGTCTGTAGCGGTGCCTAGTACTACGAGCTTCAGCTTTCTTTAGCAACCATTAGTACAAGAATTGCTGCAGACTGAAGCATACATATTTGGGCGGCGTTGTGCTCACCGATACAAGATTATCAAAAAGTAAATACGAGGGCGCGCCATAATCACTCAAATATTAGTTTAGAAGGATTGGTACATACTAACTTTTCAAGTTTGCGTTTGCATCCTATAGATCCCATGCAACTTTGCTACTATTAGCTGACTGGATAATCTTAAGATACCATAAAGTGAGCCGCGGCCTTACTCTTATGCCACAAACACTGATCAAAACGCGATTTACGCAAGCATGTTCGTCCCCTATAGATCGCTGTATAGTCTCTGGGTTGCCCAATCGACAACTAAATTCGTCACTTTTGAGGATTCCATTCGTGTCCTATATACATCATGCGTCGTCGCGCTCAGCGGCGCTTTCACGTATATCTCGCAGAGAATATTGAGATGGTCAAAAATACATTAGAGGCAAGGTATAAGCCGGGTCGGCGGATGCGGTTTCACGTCGCTCTAATTATAAACACGATAGTGACGTCGCGCATCGTCTGGGTGATGTGTACAGCGTAAAGGTCAGGTGCAAACTGTGTTGCATTGCTGGAAGCATTGTAAAGCAAGGTGTTTATGACATCGGATGACACTTCATCCATAGGTTTAGTTGTACGTCTGCGCTGTGACCACTTATACATTATCTCAATGAGCAAAGCTCATCATATGTATGGACTGTTTCCTCATCGGAAACACCCGGAAAATGAGTGTGAGGAGAAGAGCAGCTAAATCATATTGATGTAAAATACGACGACACAGCGACAAGACACGCCACAAGTGTTGCATCCAGATCAAGAGTTGGTCATGAGGGTGACCTGAGTCTAAAATTTATATGTAGCCCGAGGCGCCAGATTCCTTTACCCCGCAACGTCATTGGACATATATATTGCAAAGAAGAAAGCGGATTTCAAAATGATTTCCCACTAGGTGGCGAGTTTAACGGGGTTTCACGTGCCCTGGTGTGACACACGGCACGTGAAACCCCGTTAAACTAAATAAATACTGACGAACGATTTCTTATTTAATAAGAAATCGTTCGTCAGTATTTATATATTTAATTAGGCTTTATTACAAAATAGGAAAACCTAAGGAATTAATACCGAGAAATACAGTTTACGTTTTATACGAAAGAGATGATTAGCCTTGGGCTAAGGTTGTAATTACTCTTGGAGTAGGTGGATCGCGATCCACTCCACTCGTACTGGTTATAAGTATAGAACGAAGGTCATCGACCTTAACGAAGCTTCCTCTAAGCAAAAGCGCTACGGCAGCCCCGCCACACTTGGTAGCACTTGTAGTAAATCTACAGCTGCGTCGTTATGACTGACCCTGTGTGAGGATTTAACAGTTCTCTTATTTGCTCCAGGGCATGCAGGACGGGCTTAAAAAACTGATGTCTCTGCTTGGTCCTGAGGGCGTGCAATACCTCGCTCCGCAAGGACCTGAAGCGATCAGCGCGCGTCTAAAGACATTTTGAAGCAACGAAAATTCTCTGCTAGAGCACCCACAGCAGAAGATGTCGGCGACGACTGCGTCCATGACGCTACCGTCGACGACGGATGACCTCCCCCTCGACCCAAGCCGCTCATGGTGGAGAAAAACTCCAACTCCGTGTGAGAGAGGTCGAAATGGCCATGGCGTCCGCCATGCTCTAGACCGAGCAACAGCGCGTGGCACTAACTATCTCCAAGCTCGGTGGTCGAGCGCTAGAGCGGGAACTAACGTGTGGCACATCGGTCGAAGCGTCGATTCCCTCTTTGACGGAGCTGAAGCGACTTTGCCAATCAACCCATCCAGGATCAGCGTTTTCGCCGATTAACCAGGCATATCGTGTGCGATCGCGTTTCCTCGCCGCCCGACAGAGCAAGAAGGAAATAGCGGATTTTGTCGATGAGTTGCGTACTCTCATTGCCGGTATGCCAGCCGATCCTTACCCCGAGGCGGTCACAGTGATCGACTTTATGGAAGGCCTCCGACCTTGGTGTGGCCAGAATGGAAGTCTTCCGTGTGCACCTGTCTTTATCGAAGAAGCAGTTAATGTGGCACTGAATGCCGGATTCAACTTTAAGTCGGCACGACTTAGCTGGAATGCACACTTAAGCAGCTCGTCGAGCGGGCCGATGTATCTCTGCTATGCTGAGGACGAGGAGGCACAGCTCTGAGCTGCGGAGCAGTGATCGGACACTTAACGATATTTTGTCTGTAGAGACACCCGTCACCTTCGGATTGGTTGTCCCCTGTGCAAGGCGCGTTAAGGTTCTTTCTAACCGGTCTTGGTGGCTGTGGAAGCAGCCGTAAAAGGCTATGAAAAGCCATGGAAGATTCTGATCGACTCCGGGGCGTCGGGCAATAATTCTCGACGCTTCACAATCGAACGAAATCAGCTGTATGCTGAGGCGCTGAAAGCTAGGTTGAGTGATATTGTCACTGTAAGCGACGGGGTCTTGTGTCACTGTGCCGAAGGTTTCTGTGGACCTCGGTGTCAAGTTTCTTGACTTTAATAGCGTGAACGCTGCTTAGTCTTCGACTTGAATGCAAGGTATGACCTTATCCATGGTATCGCATGGTTGAAACACCATGAGCCATAGATTGATTAAAGGTCGAAGGCTTTGGCGCTTCGTGCTCGTCCCTCGGTGGAGCATTGGTGAGTCATGAACTCATCTCTGCTAAGAAGCGAGGGTTTAGACATTGAGGTGTCGAGGGCGGGACCCAGGTGATGCACGTGGAGTGGCACGTAATCCACTGAGCACTGCTCACGTTTCGAAGCGGTCGCTGCTGGCATGGTCTGACGAGATCCGCGGTATCCCGGGCAAGGCCCTTGTGATGCGCGTGGAGTGACACGTTATCTACCTGACAAAGACTGCGGAGATAGCAGCTCTTCGTCGGACGTTGTTTATAATATCAAGGCCCCAATGAAGCAGGGAGAGGGGACACTTGACGACACCGAGTGCGTGTTCCCACCGGCCTCGACGGGACGTAAAACATTATGGAAAGGAGACGGCGAAGTGTTTGCAAGACGCAGGTCGTCGACTCTGGCGCAGGGTGTGTTTACCGTAGACGATAGCGCACAGCTATATATATATACCCTTGTCAACGTTATGACAGGAGAGGAAGACGGCGACGTCACCCTCGAGGCTATTTCCGTGATGGGTGCTCTTCTTGATCTGGGCGAGATGTCCTTCGAAGAGGTTGGCGATGCCTTGAAGGCAGGCAGTTTGGCAGAGGTGGTCATTATAAGACCAAACGAGGAGATTAACTCGTCATCGCTTCTGGATGAAGCTGTCCTGGAAGGCATTAAGAGGGTGCTGAACGCACGAAGTGTGTCGCCGATCCTGGAAATACCTCGGGTTCAAATTATCCTTTGGTAAGGAAATTTCATGACGTCGTCCCCAAAGACCCGCCGTCGGTCCTACCTCCGGGCCGAGGTGAGCATCATGAGATTGACCTGGTTCCGGGAACCAAATACTGCGTATCACCACAATAGCCTCTGTCCAAGGAGCAGTGTGACGTCATTGATGCCTTTTGTCATGTGAAGCACGAGGAAGGAATGGTGCGTGAGAGCAACTCTCCCCATTCGACACCCATGTTTTCGGAAGCCGAACAGCAAGTACGTATCGTTCACGCTTACAATAAGCTAAACGCTGCCACCATTCAGGCACAGACTCCGATTCCTCCAAAGGGTGTTCTCCGTTCTCCTTAAAGAATCGGAAGGATTTGCGCAAGTGGCTTGGCATCGCCAACTTCTTACACAAGCAGCGCTAAACTATGCAGAAATGGCACGACCATTGTCGAATTTCCTTAATAAGGAAGCGGAATGGTGTTAGGGCACCGAGCATCGGTCGGCTTTTGACAGGGTCATGGACAACCTCCTTCATACACCAATACTGGCGTTGCCAGACCCTGATCGTCCTTTCAGTGTTGTCTGTGACGCTTCGGACTTTGCCATCGGCGATGAACTGCTGCAAGCAGACGCAGAGAGACGAGATCGGATGATCGCGTTCAAATATCGCCATCTTAAGGCTGCAGGGAGGAACTACCCCGTTCATGACAAGGAATAACTTGCGATGAAGTATGAACTTGTCAAGTTCAGGGTGCACCTGCTTGGCTCAATGCCGTTTGTGATCTATACAGATCATGCGTCATTACTCACTGCGACGCAGTCGCCACTCGCAAAGGATGGCCAGTTGGCTCTGATTCTTGGCAGAATATAACTTAGAAGTATGAGCTAGGAAAGCAGAATGCTTTGGCTGATGCGTTGTCACGCAGACCGGACTAATAGATTGCTCATATCACGATGGTGACGTCGTCAGTGACGAATTTGATCCGCGCCGCATACGCGGGTATAGTATGTGTTGTCGAAGAAGCGCCTCGTCATACGGACTAGTGGCGCAGAGAAAGCAGCCGGAATATATCGATATTACCGGTGTGGACAGGCGAATGGCGCAAGTTGCGGTTTCATGGACTATCCAAGTATCCAGTGAAGTATCCAACGAAGAGGCTATCCACAAGCGCATAAAAGTACGTAAACACAGTGGAGAATCCAGTAGAATATTTGGTAGAATATTCGAGATAGGCTTAGAGGTAGCGCAGCGAACTAAGGCCCT
>NW_020187244.1:954134-954792 GCF_900000015.1 Plasmopara halstedii
ATTGTGTATAAGTGTTGGATCAAGTGCGTCGTTAGAAGCGTCTTTGACTCTATGTCGATGACGAGAAGCGATTAAAAATGGTCAAAAACGTCACCGTGTTTCCTCTCTTTCCCTCTTGCTGCTCTGTTTCTCACTCTTTATAGAGCGACATATATTAAACCGCGACAGCATACTCAGACGCAAAGGCCAGCGTCACTAAACGAAATCGTACTCTTTCGACGCCAACACACTCGTAACTGGCCGTAGACCTTAAATCGCTGTTCCGTCGCTACCCCCTTCCTCATCCCAAGCTGTATTTAATTGGATAAAAAGATGCTTTTAGTGACATTAAAAATATGCACAGAATTATGAAACGCCAGATGGGTAGCGACGGATGGAAAAAAGTGGGTGCTTACGAAAAGCTCAAAGAGGTAGGATGTGGCACGTATGGTACAGTATGCCACGGATACCATCGTGAAAGTCGAAGACTTGTTGCTATTAAAAAGACTACAAAAGACAGGACGTTATGAAGAGAATATTCTTGCTAAGTGCCAAGGGGGTACAGGTCATTATAATACCATAAGCTGGGTCTGACTTGATTTGCTGTCGCATGGACGTTACAATTGGTAGCTTCTAGACGTTGTTGAGCGTGATGATAAACTTTACTTGGTACTTGAGT
>NW_020187244.1:954802-971945 GCF_900000015.1 Plasmopara halstedii
TGAAGGTCACGCTTTCGAATGAAGCCCCTTGAAAAGGGAATCTCTTCTGCGCCAAAGATGCACTTGTCTGCATTGGCGTACTGTTCGTGCGCATGCACTCGAGTACCGCTCTAAAATGAAAGATGTGACTTTTCTCATCTGTTCTACCGTGCCCCGCACGACTATGGACGAAGATGTCGTCGAAGTATGTCTGTGCATACGCCCAATGGGGCTCAAACAATTGCGTCTCAAGACGGTTAAATGTTGGTGGTGCATTTAACAGCCCTTGGGGGATCACCAGCCACCCCTACAGCATCCCTCTCGTAGATTCACCGCTGTTAGCGAAAAATCACTCGCTCTCATGAGCAATTGGTAATACTCATCGACCAAGTCGATTGCACTGTACTTTGTACAGCCAACCATATTGTTCTTCAGAAAATCCTTTCTTAGAATCGGTATCTGAGCTGGAATTGTGGCAGCGTTGAGCTTATCGTAAGTGAGAACGATACGCCACTTGCCGTTTGGCATCCGGGCACAAAACGTGCGTGTTGAATAGGGAAACTTGTTCACACGCACCGTTTCAGCCTCGTGCTTCGCACGGAGAAGGCGTCAATGACATCACACTGCTCTTTGGGCAGGGGCCATTGGCGTGTTTCGCAGTGTTTGGTTACCGGATTCGGGTCATGTCATGACGCATACCTCGGTCCGGAGTTAGGACCGACGGCGGGTCTTTGGAGACGACGTCTTGGAGTCGTTTACCAAAGAATAGTACGGATCCAAAGGATTCATTAAAATCAAAAATCTACTTTGTGCGTTTAGCACCCGCTTGGTGTCCCCCAGTGCAGATTCATCCAGTAGCACCCGCTAGTTGATCTTCTCGTCTAGTCGTATAATGACCACGTCGGGTAAGTCATCTGACTTCAAGGCACTGCCAAAATATCTGAAGGATAATTCGTCCAGCTCAAGAAGAGCATTTACTGCAGAAATAGCCTGGAATGACGTCGCTGTCTTCGTCCGCCGTCATACTGCTGACGAGGGTGTATAGCTGTGCGCTATCGTAGACAGTAGACACATTCTGGGTCAAGTTTGCGTCTTGCAGATAACATACGGCGTCGCCGTTGCCTCTCCACATAGGTTTCATGTTTTGATGAGACCAGTGGAACACGCACTTAGCATCGTCTAGTCTCCGCCTTCTCCGTTCCACCGGAGTCTTGATGTTGTAGCAACATCCGACGACGAGCTGCTAGATCCGTAGTCTTCGTCCAGCGAATAACGTACCATCTCACGCGCATCTGAAGGGTCTTCCCCAAGATATATCAGTCCTCGTCCGACCATGCCACTCTTGGCATGCAGCAAATGCTCCACTAATTAAGCAGCTCTCAGTGAAACACGTGTCACTTCACTTTCAGCCCACAAGCCATGCTCGCGACTCCTGTCCGATACATCTTCGGTGTAGGAAACATCGATCTCCAGCAGGTTGACCATCCCGGTCAATATCCCGCGCCAATAGCGCTTCTGTCTCATAGCAGAGGTGGATTCATGACTCACCAATGGTCCACCAGGAGACGTGCGCGTAGCGCCCAAGGTCTTCGACCTCCAATCAATCCATGACTCACGGTGCTTTTACCATGCCATACCAAGGATGAGGTCATACCAAGAATCCAAGTCTAAGGCCACGCAACGTTTCACGCTATCAAAGTCAAGAAACATGACACCGAAGTCAGCAAGGACCGTCAGCACAGTGACACAACTCCCTGTTGCTAAGGCAACAGTGACGGTGTTACTCAATCGCGCTTCCAGCGCCTCAGCATACAGCCGACTTCCTTCCATTGTGGAGCGTCGAGCGTAATTGCCCGGCGCCCCGGAGTCAATTAGGATCTTGCATAAGTCTTTCACGGTTGCTTTCACGACCAGCAAGCCCGGCTTGCATACACGTTCCATGTTCAAGAACACGGAGCTCTTCGGGGCTAGTCCTTGCTGACCGCTACCTCTTCGAGGTTCAACAGAAATTTTTTTATTCCGAGTAAGGCACCCCGCGCCTTCTGGGTGTTGTCGATTTCCCGAGACAAACCAGAAGACTGGTGAGAAGTGGGATGTCAGTTCGATGAACCTTGACGCGCCTTGCGCAGGGGACACCAGCTCGAAGGTGACAAGTTTCCCCACAGTTAGAACTATGATCTACACAGATCACGTGTCACCACGCACTGCGACTCAGCCGCCTCACCTCTCGCATAGGAAAGCCTGGAAGCTCTTTTTTGCAGAATATATCTTTGAGGTGAAGTATAAACCAGGAAAGCAGAATGTTTTGGCTGATGGGTTGTTGCGCAGACCGGATAACGAGCTTGCTAATGTCACAGCGGTGACGTCGTCAGTTAGCGCCGCATACGCGGGTGATTTTATGTGCGTAGCGCTGCTACGGGATTTCAGGAGCAAGGCGTTTGTAATCTCGGACAAGAAGTTGTCGTCGCGATTGCGCGCACGATTACACCGATATTCGTTGAGTAAGGTTGCTGTATTATAGCACCGATTCGACGAATACACCGCGGATTGAATCTCCACACGACGAGATTTTGAATGAGCGTATCTCGATGCGGCCCACAACGCCCCTTTAGTGTTCATCTCAGTCGTGAGAAGAACTACTGCTCTGTGAGCTGCCACTACTGGTGGTCCAATGGACGAGCACATATGTGCGCACGTGTGGGACGTGTCAAAGGATGAAATCTTTTCCGAATTTGGCTGCGCCGCTGTCCAGTTTACCGGTACCATCTGAGTATTTGCAGCTCATGAGTATAGACTTTGTGTTTGGCCTGCCGAAGGTCTCGGCGGGCAACACGGGTGTGGTGGTCTTTGTGGACCGTTTGACCAAGATAACTCATCTTGCGTCGGGTTGACACCATTGACGGTGTCGGTACAGCGACGGTGCCCGTAGATTGTGTTTTTTGACAACATGGACTACATGAGTCAATTGCCTCGGACAGAGATCCACGCTTCACTGGGAAGGTTTGGTCGACAGTCATCAGGGTGCTGGGCATTGTCAACAGCGGGCGTCATCCGCAAATCGTTTGTCAAAGTGAGCGCGTGAATAGCGTTGTTGACAAAGTCTTTTGCAGCGTCTGCGCAGAGACATTGAGGCGCTGGGGCGCCATACTGCCACTTGTGAAGTTTGCTCTGAACAATGTATTGCAAGCGTTTACTGGCTACGCACCGTTTTACGTAAACGGGCTCTATCATCCTCGCGTCCCGCTGACGCCACCATCCCATGGCTCAGGGCATGGTTGGGGAGGAATAGCCGAACGGCTAGCTGATGTCAACCCTCTCACTATCCGTCAAAAAGTCGATGACTTCCTGTCTACCTGACTGAGTGTCTTATGATATGCTCGGCTGAAAGCCAAGATATGCAGAACAAATATGCAGACGGTGAAAGCGGAATTTTCCTTAAATACGTTGAGATCTGAGACCTGGTTCAATTTTTGCGAAAAACCTTCCTACACATTCAGTTTCTGCTGTGTCTAAGACAAGGTTCCGACCAATGTTTATTGGACTTTTTAAGGTTATGTCAAGCGGGGCTTTGCTTATACGCTGAGCCTTCCGAGAAGGATGCGCACCCACCCGGTGTTTTTATGTGGGCTTGTTTAAGCTGTACCGGGATCTGGCGCATGTGAACGCTGAAGCGTTGGCGCCGAGGCGGCGCCCACAGATGCTCGATTACCCAGAAGCTGAACCAGCAACTGGTTTTGAGCACGAAGCGCAACGATTTTCGTTTCCGACGGCGCCAAGAGCCACACCGTCGCACGAAGTGACGCATTTGTCTGCTCGACGGCTAGGAGCCGTTCTGACAGAGCGCGATAGTCCTCGACGTGAGAGTCGGTGCACAACCTGCTCCTAGCTCTTGCGTCTTCCTCACAGCGGTATGCAGCATCGGCATGGTTCTCAGCGGAGCCACGATGACGACGGATATTGTCCCAAAGAGCTCGAAAAGCATCGCGAGTCACCGGACGCCGATCGACCAAGTCGTCATCGTCCGCCGCCGATTCTTCTTGACAAGAACGGTGGCGTCCACTATCACGTGGAACGTTTCGTAGGTCAACGTCGTTGACAGAGTCAAACCCAGTATCTCGTGTAGTGGCGAGGATACCCAGACTTCAAGAACTCTTGGGAATTTGAGGTGCCACATCGGCAAGACTTGACGTTTGAATTACTCCATCACGCTCCCGCGAGCTCTGTGGTCGCTCACATTGTTGAGTCTACGACCACAGCAGCTCAGGGCCACAGCTTCAGCTCACCTCATGGCCCTTCGGCTTCCACGGATACTGCCGAGAAGCGCGGGGCGCACAACGACGCGGAGCGTCATGATCCTTTTGATCATAAGCGTCTCAGGGAAAAAATTCGAAGGAAGTCGGCGATGCACCTTGAGTTTAGCAAACTCGAACTGAAGATGGCGTTACTCGCGCACGTCCACCTCTATGTGGCTTTGCTGTAAGTTGGACAGCGAGAAAAGTTTCTGGCGCCGCTGCACCCATTGCTAAAAAACATCATCATCTACAGCAGTTTCGCCAAAGGCGAACACCACAGAAATCGTCTGCTTTGCTGGTACAGGAGCGCCTCTTCTTTGAACGCAAAGTGGACCGCAGTACCTATCTATTGAGATCCCATGAGGTAACAAAAAGCAAACTCGGAAAGCTTTTTGTTGGTCAAGCTCAGCTTATGTAGTGGCCGAGGGTCCGACTATGTCGACGGACAACGATAGAGTGATCGCGTCTTTTGCTTAAGTGGCGGGTCCGCCGAGCGGCAGCCGTATTCCATACGAGGGCTAGGCCCGACTATTGATGCGAGCGCATAAGAGCCGCCCTCTGGGCAGCCTCCAACAGCTGCTCCTGTGCCTCGTCGAGGCGATTGGTAATGATGCCACTTCCCTCGGAAGTCGAGAGGTTAGGAAAGGGACACGGTGTCCGCATGGTTTGAGCAGGGCTCATGTCGAGCCGTTGGCGCAGCTCGTCCTCCTCTTCTTCCCATCTGGGAAAGGGGTATCCGACTCGTATTCGACTTCCCCGAATCCTCGACGAAAATATTCGTCGCCCGTGGCTGGCGCAATGTGCTCAGCCCGGCTTAAAGAGAGTTTGGGATGCGCTTTCTTTGAAGTCACGGACATACTGTTCGGAGTTGCGCCACAAAGAATGGCTCTGCCCGCAGGCGTTTTTTTCATAGCTCATTGAGCAAAGAATGCGTGAAGAAGGTCCGGAGGACGTTAAGGTGTCTCAGACACGTGAGCATCATACGAGGCGACAGTTAAAAAATGTGAATTGCGGGTATTCTCAAATTTGATGGGGGAGAGTGTAACGGGGTTACACGTACCCTGGTATGAATGGGTGGGTCACACAAAATGGTATGACCATGGCTAGATGTTAAAAGATGCCACTACGTGGCGGGACCGCCAGTAGCTATGCATTTTAACTAGGCTTTACTATTCAACAAGGAAAACCTATATATTTAGATATAGGCAACTCTGCCGCAATAAAAAAATACAGTAAACATTATGAACTGAAGAGTTTATTTGCCTTGGGTTAAGGTTCTGGGTGCTCTTGGAGTAATCGGATTGCGATCCGCTACACTCGTACTGGCTCTAGTATAGCACGTAAGGTCGGTGACGTTAGCTTAGCTTACTCTTAGCTAAGAGCTACGACAGCCCCACTGTAGTGCTTAGTTGGAGCCATTTTAGCTGCTGGTTGCAAAATTAATTAATAAGTTGTTTGGTACCAAAACTACGCATTGAAATGGCTGACATTTTAGTAATTATTGAGCAGATTCCAACCTCAAAGCATTTGATATCATATCGTGTCGTGTTACGGCAAGATGCCGCAACATGCAAGAATTGGACTTTTCCTCAAATATCATCTTTAACAGCGCAGTTATAAGACTGGAATTGCGAGTATTCTTAGCGTACATATTTATACAATAAATTGATATCTTCACAAATTTTGCAACAGGCTGCCATTCTGATTATGATTGGTGTATAATGACTCCCAATCACTATGTCAGATGGTTGCTTTTTTTGCTACATAATTAACTTTAGCATTTGATCATGGGCACTGGTAGGCCCGGAGCAGGCAGGGCGCGCGCTCACGCGAAGAAAAAGCAGTACAAGCGTGGTCATGCCACAAAAAATCGCGCACGCGATATCGACCAGATCCAAGATGATCTTCGTGTTGAGAAGATGACTGGTAAGACTACGAATTTTGAGGAGGACGAAGACCTACCAGGGCTGGGCCAGTTTTATTGTACGCCATGTGGGCGCCACTTTATCGATTCCAAGACTCGTGACGTGCACTTAAAAACCAAAGTACATAAGCGAAGATTAAAAGATGTTGCACAAAAGCAGTACACGCAAAACGAAGCAAATCAAGCCGCTGGCAAGGGCATTGAAACCTACAAATTGGCGCATCAAAAACAGACAGACATGATGGACGACCTTTAAGTTATTGGTTTAATGCAGAGTCATGGGTTCAAATTGAAATAGATCTTTATTGTATCTGTCGTGCGTACCACTTTAGATTTGCCAAAAAACTTCTGTAAGCTAAGTTTAGTACAACCTTCGTTTATGTTTATGACTGGGTCTAGGAAAAAGCAGCGTAGTAAACCATTTCGTTAACGCAATACGCACGTACTCGACATGACAAAAACCCAGGCACACAGCCAAAAATGTTACACATATGATGATGTCCAACCAAGTGTAACGTAATGCTCATGTCTGTCGGGTTTGATAGTAGCTGATGTTATCCTGGTATAGCTGCTTCAGATTGCTGCAGTTAGTCCATGGAGTAACATCACGCCTGCAACACCGGTGGAAGTTAATTTCTCTAAGAAACAGCTTCAAAATGCCAAGGCGCTTCATCACTCAGCACATCCAATTGCGACTCGAGAAATTTCGTACGATCCCAGTTGCCTAGCGAATGGGATGCTTCGCCACGACCCATTCAGGTCACCATACTCGATTATTTCAGCAGTGCCAAAAAAGCCCCAACACCTTGCTCCTTCACACCCATCAAAGGTATCTTCGCTCATGTCGCCGCTTTTTTCTCAATCGTTAAATTTTAATCACGCTCGTGACGATATAGATCGCCCACAGAGGAAGCAGCCGTGCGGATAGACTTGATGCAAAGCCCGTGGTCCACGCATATCAAAAGTTGCTAAAAGAGGTGGAATCAATGGTATGTTTGGTTATAAAATCAATTGTAAGTAAATTTAAGCTTTTTTGAATTGTTAGAAATTTGAAGCAGCCAAAAATGCTGAAATACGGCAAATGGAAGATGCCGCCTATCTTATGGGACTTGCCAATATATCGGACGTGATGGTTGCCAAACAAAAGGATCTTCTTCGCTATTATACATTTAAGAATGAAGTTGATGTTTTCCAGCAACATCTAGTTCCATTTATCTTCGGCATTCGCTCAAAGCATGAGCGTCAAGTCTACTCAAGCGTTAATCGTCACTATAATCGTATGAAATCAATTCAAGACATGGGCATTCATATATACAATCTTGGAGATTACCGCTTGGAGAAGACTGATCGAGTTATTTCTGCTCGCACTAACAACACATTATACCGCCGAATACGACGCCAAAGCGCTGCAAAGGTCGTCGACATGGAAAACATCCGCCCTGCGCGACATACTTCCAAACTAGGCACACAAATTGATGATAAATTTATTTATCAGACACATGAGAAAAGGAACTTTGAATAAGGATTGCGATCTAGCACACAAACTATATAAGTGAGCTCAACGCATAATCACTTCGTTGCGGTCTCATCAAATCCAAATGCAGCTTCCATCACCACAAATATGGACTAACCTGTTCATTATTCACAGGCGTAATGAATGGCGTATCGTTGTTGCAAGCATTCCATCAACTTACTCTCATTCCTTTTTTTTCTTCTTCATTCTCACTACAACTACAAAGTCCTCAGGACATCAGACATTGTCGTCTAATCCTCCTCTTCCATTCCCGTAAGTAGCCCTCAGGACTTTTCGTTTGTCATCTCTTTTCCTTTGGCTAGATTTCTGCTTCATCAGATAGCACCGTCATCGCCCTCATCAGTTCTCGTCGCAATTGTCAGCAATTTCCATCCATTTTTCAGTTTTTGATTCGCGGTCTTGAGCAAATGTCATCAATCTTGGGACGATAACAATTTCCAAAAAACACATCAAGGCCTAAGGCAGGGAAAGCAATTGTCACCACCGAAAACTTGACGGCGACAGCACCAAAATTCCCATACCCCACCACCTGCTTAGTAGCGTTGTCGACTCATCGGCTTGGCTTCACTCAGAGCTTCGCGGCTAGCACCCGCGGTCACACGCGGAGCAGGAAATCCTTGATCCATAGCCGCCTGTCGATCATCACGATAACCAGCCGAACGGTGTGACTGCTGCGCCAGTTGTTGTGCTTCACCCTCCTTTGCCTCGTCACGAACGTAAGGACGACCCTGCGGCGTGACTTGACGGCCATCACGAGAAGCATCTTGGCGCGAATCCGCACGAGCGACTTCCTGGCGTGAGTCAGCACGAGCGCTGCGCTCTGCCTCCCCACTAGTGCCACGCTCTCGACGACCACTGCGCAGATTCAAAACCGTCCAGTCAAACATTGCGTCAAATTGAAAGCCTTTGCGAAAGAATAGCTCCTTGAATAAACGCTTCAGATAAGCGTAATCGGGTTTGTCATCAAAGCGCAAGGCGCGGCAGTACTCGAAATAGGCACGAAATTCTGCCGGGTAGCCCTTGCAGAGCACCTCAATGGGTGTATTCATTTTCTTTTCCATGATTTTCTCGTATTTCTGCTTCTTCGTATTTGCCTTAAGACCTTGCCAGGGCAAACTGCCGCGGATGAAATACATGTAAACGTAGCCAAGTGACTCCAAGTCATCACGACGACTTTGCTCAATTCCCACGTGAGTATTAATAGAGGCGTAACGAGCCGTGCCCGTAAGATTCTTATTTTCACGGTAAGGAATATGCTGGTGCGTCCGAGGGTCGCGATACTTTTTAGCAAGACCAAAATCAATGATGTGGACAATCTGAGCACGTTTCCCCAAACCTATCAGAAAGTTGTCGGGCTTGACATCTCGATGAATAAAATTCTTTGCGTGACAATACTCGAGGCGACACAGCAATTGATCCGCAATCATTAGCACGGTCTTGAGCTGGAAACGGCGACCACAATAGTTGAAAAGGTCTTCAAGCGACGGACCTAATAAATCAATCACCATTACGTTGTATTCTCCCTCGACACCAAACCATCGCAAGCTTGGGACACCCACTGTAAGAAACAGAAAGACAATGCATTCCGTATGAGCAAAATTTAGGGCAAACTTGCGAAAGACAGGGTAAATTATACGCACATCCGCCGGAAAGTATCTTGTAGATTTTCGACTCGTAGAGTAGCTGAGGATGTTTACTCTTGACAGACTCTAGCTTTATGCCAACCTCTTCGCCAGAGGTCATATTGGTGCCAAGATAAATGTCTCCAAATGAACCGCTGCCGATTTTGCGGCCCAGGCGAAACTTCTTGCCGACTCGCAGCTCCAACGCGCTCTCACGATGATGAGACATTCTCATGCGTCGGTCAAATGGAAACTATGGGTGATTGAGACTACAAAAGGGAGAATATCACACACAAGTAATATGTTAGTTTTGCTAGGAAAGGCACGATTTTGGACGCCCCCCCGCGGTTCCCGAATAAGTTTTCATAATACAACTCCGAGGGTGGACTAAATCATGTAGCTTGTAGTACTGGCAACCTATCGCCGCATTAAAAAAATCCTGGCAAGCTACTTACGTGTTCCGATGCGAGGAGCGCGCACTGGCTAATGCTCGCTGGGAAGAAAGAAACAGGGGGTGACGACGGCTCGGTCCAGAAAAAGAAAAGAGTAATTTACGACGGAACGACCCAAATATTACTGCCCAGTTTGCAGGCTCTAACTTTGCCCACATGGATATCAAAATTCTCTATAGCCTTTTTAAGGCCTCTTTTATATTATTTCTTAAGCTAGCTAATTTCAAAGCTAGAGCCTAAATGCTGTAGAATAAGGCTTAACGCAACTTCGCCTAACAGTGATATGATTTAAACTGTACTTATGATTATAATGTTCTTTAGAAAATATAAATCGTAATTCTTCTTTGCTCAAATTCGTTTAGGCCGAACCGGATTTGGGACCGGCATGAGCCCAAAGCGACTGGCTTGAATTGAAGTGGATCACAACCAAACCATCGTACTTAACGAGTTCCTCGTCGTATCCACCATGTCAGCCAAAGCTCTTGCGTGCGTGCGTAGTACGACCGCGAGCGGCTCAGCTATCTACGAAACTGAGTGTGCTGTGCACGAATATCTTCAATTCCACTACGGTGCACTGGTTTTGGGCGCTTCACGATGTTGAGTTATACAGCTCATAACGATGACATGCTCTAAATTTGTAGAGGAGCCGTCAACGATTGTTCCCTACGACTTCGCCCCTTTGGACGCACTGCAGTTCTTGCCGCGGATTGTTGAGCGCTGCTCAAAATTATCAAACTTATCTCAGCGCGGTCGTGGTCTGGATCTCGGCTGCGCAGTGGGACGGGCCACGTTTGAGCTTAGCAAGTATTATGACGAGGTGTGGAATGACGTTCGAGAAAGCGCGAGGGTACAATTAGCTGATGTTATTGCTCGTTTGTAATTATATTGAAGGTTATCGGGATCGATTTTTCCCGGCACTTTGCGAATGCAGCCAAGGCCATGAAAGAGAAAGGAATTGTGGAGTATAAAGCACACATTCAAGGAGACATCTTCGAGGTACGTTGGGCGAAGCTACCTGCTGGTGCCAAGCCAGATCATGTGGATTTTTTTCAAGGGGATGCGTGCAATCTTTCCCCTTCTCTCGGTAATTGGGTAGAAGTTGCAGCACACATGAAGTGATCATGCAAGTTTGACATCCACTGTTCTTTTCTCCTGCAGGAAAGTTTGATGCAGTATTGGCTATAAATCTGTTGTGTCGCCTGCCGGAACCTAAGATTTTTTTGACCAAAATTAGCGAATTTATCAACTCTGACGGTATTCTCGTTCTCGTAAGCCCATATTCGTGGCTAGAGGAGTACACGACCAAGGACAAATGGATTGGCGGTGTCTGTGGCGCAGACGGTAAACCCGTTGAAAGCTTCAATGATATCAAAAAAATTCTCTCAAGGAACTTCGACTTGATTGAACGCCGTGACTACCCATTTATGATTCGCGAGCATGAGCGCAAGTATCAATGGGGCGTATCTGACGGCAGCTTTTGGAAGCGGAAATAGTTGATATCACTTCATCTTTGTGTAGTTCTGCGCGTGCGATACCTATCATGTTACCAGCCAGCTTTTCAACATGTGTGGCTTTTCACCTTTCGAAACCATAAAACTTCGTGCATGGAAAAGTTGCAGCATATACTAAGAAACTATTAACTGACTACACAGCCAGCGAGTTGCTATATTGAATGAGAGCCGTATGCTTAGGAACCGAAGAAAGCTCGACACACGGTCCGTGCGTATGGCACACTTGCTACCTTTGGACTAGAAGTGCCACACTGTACCACACCAATGCTAATGCTGCAATTAGCCGATGGGTGACTACATCGACTCGATTTTTGCCATCTTACAGACCTGCATGCTCTTTGTCCACACATTGCATCAAAAGTACGATGTTTCTGCATGTAAATCGAGTCTTATACCCCTTACGACTCGAACAAGTAACCGCTTCGCTGACGTTGTTAAGCATTAACCCCTAGCGCAACAGCACTTCTCCTTTTTTGGCCAGACGATCGACTTGACTTCGTGCAAGCAATCCCGTTATTGCTGTTTCCTGTGGCTGTTAAATTTCCTGCACCCGTTACAACACTATCACCATCTTCTGCTGTTCGACGGTGGTGGTGTATGGCGGCCATTTGATGTGATTGATGGTTATGGTGCAGCAGCGACGGGTGGCTGCGCCGGATTTCTTGAGCAGGTGGCACTTTTGGGTAGCTTTCAATCACGTACACAAGCTGACCTTCGTGCTGCGGATCAGCAGCTACGAAATGGCGCATCTGGTAATATGGAGAATACGGCAGTGACGAATTACGGACGCGCGTGTACATGTAGTGGTTGGCCAATTCGTTGTAATACCGTGCATACGTTTCACAACTCACGTGTAGGCTAAAGTTAATAAGGAGCAGATACTCAACTTCAAGCTCATTCATTTCGGGGCATGGCACACCACCCACCTTAGCGTAGTAGGCATTGTTAAAATAGTGGTCGTCGAAAAACTTGGCTGCTAGCACAACGCTTGTGATGACAACACGGTGCACATTAAGCTCAGTAAGAACAAACCCTTGCATTTGATGCAAACGGTCCATGTACACGAGTGCAAGCACGAAACACTCGGGACTGCAACTGGCGTACTTATGAATGCGCGCGAGATAGTCAGACACCGAGATTCCTGGTGCACGAAAAGCCTCAAACTTTGTTTTGTGGTAGTAGCCTATTGGCATACGATCGCTAGCATGCACCATTGATTCCACAACGACCGCCAGTGTCTGCACGATGGCGCGACCACGCTCGTCATTTGCATTGGCTCTGTCATCTAGCATCATGGCCATAACTGCTGCAGGGTAATAAGCCGTTTTTTCTTCCAAGCCTTCCTGCTGCCCGTCTTACGATGTCTGGCTGAGGGGGACTATCTGGGGCACACAGTCCCTCGTCGCAATGACTTGCCGTTTTCTCGATGAGAAAAGGAGGAACTGAGACAGCAAAAATGCACTCGCTTCTCTTCTCCGCGCCTTTTTTGGCTTTGCGTACTTGACATTAGGCTGACATAGAAAAGAAGAATTTCGACGAGCACCAACCAACCTAGAACACTACCGGTATTTCGGCAGTGACAGCATATATTTTTGTGCAAATCAATCAGTCTATCGTGAAAACAATGGACACCCGTCAAACTAGAAAATTGAATGCCACTAAAAGTGTCTCTTTATCGGTTGTTGGTGGCAACTTATGCTGCTATATCTGCGTCGAAATAAGTTGCCGTCTGAAACAATTACCTCTGTTAAATCGACACCCCACACGCATATGAGTGTATGATAACCAAGCTCTGTACCCCGATTGCTCACGGCTCAATCATTTCAAGCCTATCATCGTTCTCTACCACACGAAAAACGAGACATTTGTTGTATATCGCATCATATTCATAGACCTCAAATAACAAGAATTCTCGTAAAGCTTAGCGACAAGATTGAGCACACATCTGCCTACTCACCTATTATCCACCACAATTTTTCAAACAGCAGCCAATAAGTAATTATTCGGCTGAAGTTCCAGCTAAAGTCAATCTGTTAAAATATATGTAAGAAGAAAGAAAAGATAGTCATTAAGAGAGGCGAAAAGGGTTGGGATCGTATTTAAAATATTCGAGCACTGCATCAGCATCAAATATGAGCTCAGAGCTTTTTTGATTCAAGCTGATGCCTGATTTGAGCAGAGAAGAAGTTAAATTATAGTCAGTGCAGCCATCCCATAAAATATAAATGACACATGTACGAATTTTCAAAACTAAAACACATGATGTAGGAAATCTGGCTTCATAAGCGTACATTTAGCCTTGTCAGCAAATTTAAACGAACACATGAATAATGTATTAGTTAGACAGGTATAATAAAATCGTTTTACTTTTACTCTGCAACGCTTGAAAGTGGTAAAATTTGGCTATGTATCCCACGGGCTTCATACAGAAATTTTCTTTTCAGGTGCTCAACAGAACCTTTTAATCACTTAGATTCAAAATAACCTTCAACGAGCATCCCAGAATGCACCTTTATGAATGCCGTCGGTGGCATTCATCTATAAACGACAAGTCGTAACCCACAGCATTTTTGATGGCTACTAAACCAAACGTCACGTCACACATTAAATAAGCTACGCGAGCAGCACCAGCAAGGCATGAATATCAGTCTATCGGTACGATATTCCCACATACTTTATGTGCGACAAGACTATCGCCTTATCTGTGAAATGGTTCTGTATAAATTATATATTTTCTTGTTCCTTATTTAGAAAAATATCGATTGTACAAACCAGCTTGATGACAGTGATGCACTTAGAGAGTCTATGTGGTCAGCTGGGTCGTCGCCGCAGTCAAAGGTCAGGACGAACCATTAAATTAGGATTGCAGGGTCGTATTATGTCTACTCCATCTCTGCTTTAGCCATATCAGTAATATGAAAACGATAGTATGGAGGCAAGTCACAGCTACGCGGGGCTGAGAGATTAGATCTACACGATGCGCGCTGATACTTTACAACTGAAGTGTCAAGAGACTCGAATTTGAAGAAGGGTAATTTGCATTGTAGAACCTTGGAATTTATCAAAAGCCATCACGAAAGGTCCATGATGCGGGGTTGGACAATTTACGAGAGAATCTCTTATAATATGACAAATTTATGGAATTTGACGAAATTTTAGGCAAATATATATATTCTTGGAAGTGGTATTTGCAACGATGCTTCTTGAAATACGTGATTGCAGCGATTGAGGATATGCGCCGATATATTGGTTACACTGAACTGCAAGCACGATGATATTATCGGCATATGCAAATGAAGCTGCTGAATTTGCGTGGAATGGGTTCGGGTGACGGACCAAAGCATCCGAGCTTCGTAACATTAGTTTATATGAGCCAAGAACGGTCAATATCATCGATGACGTTCTACTAGAGAGGTAGGGGCTGTAAAAAGTTAATTTTTATCAAACAGTGGCGGAATGATTAGAGCAAGACATTTCTTTCTAATTTCGGTTGGTCAAGTCTGTCTATGTCGTCAAGCAGCCAAGAGAATAAACTCATTTGCTAAAGTGGACGCTGATTTGACTTTACGGCAAACCAATCAAGTGAGTAGAAAATATTTAGCTGACAGCAGTATGATTCAAATGATATTTATAATGTGCTTGCTGTTGCAATCCTCCTGATATAGATCAAGCAAGTAATGCGAGTAATGAATTTACGACAATGCACCTTCGAAAATGAGGCCTCTCAGTGAAAACAAGTTTGTCTCCACCCATACGAGGAATCTTTGCTTAAACTGAACTTGCTTCTACTGTAGTTCAAAGCTGCTACACAAGCTGGAATGCTTGTGAAGCTAATGATCAATCCAGGTAAATGATATATAAGAGACCCGTGGCGACTAGAGCCTAATAGTAATTCAAGAAATACCATCTAGACCCGTGATGACAATCTTATCCATAAAAAGAGGAGGCAAACCCGACAAAAGCCACAACAAATATTGATGACGGTATTAGCAGAGCTAGTTTGTAGACGTAAACTGATAATACTGAGCAATGGGACAACGATCTTTTCTTCCACAAATTTTTATAATGTCCTCATGATTGAAAGACATTAAGATAGAACAATTCCAAAACAATATTACAGTTTTGCTTTTATTTGATCTTTTAGTAAAGATTGCATCTAGAGAGTTCAGCTAATGTATTTCACGCTTTGATACTCGCCAAACAACCCTCTTTCCGTATTGGCACTCGTTATTCACGGGAGCAGCCGGTCGAATTTTTTATCCACCGCCCTATTTGGATCATAAAGATAAAACCATTGTTGCGAATCTAAGATGGATTTCCAAGCGGTCCATGCGCAGACCACACCATAATAACTAGTGATTTTGACAGTGTCATTGTTTACACTTTAGCAGATCATGTTTACAAATTCGTCCTGGACAAGCTTCGTACAATGTAAAATAGGTTCTACAATTGATTTCGATGGGCGTCTATTCGCCTACGTGTATACACATGAGGCAGCAAATGCCGTGGGTTTCTGCTAATGGGGTGCGGAACAGTGTCTTGGAGAGCTATCATATCGGTTATCCTGACGCTCGGTTGCGGTAAATTTATTAAGACTACAGCAGCATTTAGCGTAGTTCAAACGGCAGAATTTTTGAACACACAGGCATCACCCACCTCAAGTCGGTGTTTCTATGTCGCTAATTCGTTTAGGCGGCGCTTCGGTTGCCGACAACTAGAAGGGGTAGTTTTCTTTGTTGTTCTTCATCACTCATGATATTGAAAGCTGCGAGAGGCACTGACACCTTGACATGGTAAAACCATGCCTCGTTGATAAACGATAGAAGATAACGTTCTGCTGGTGTACAGTGTATTTGCCCTATCAAGAATGTTAAATGGTCTGCACTGTCTGGGAAACTTTTAGTTAAAGATTCGACAAATATTAAAAGGCCACCTGCTCACTTCGCTGGACAATCGTTCTAACCATGTTAACTTAGGATTCGGCAAATCTTTGCTAGCCATCGACTGATAATTGTACGAGACACCAGATAAATTCAAAAACGATCATTGGTGTTACATTGCTTTTCAATCTACAATTAGTTTAGAGCGCTCGCAAACACATAAACAGAAATGAACGTCAGTCGGATAACTCAGAATCTAGTGTAGAGAGCCTGGTGTATCGTGTATGAGTGACTTGGAGGCTGCAAGCAGTTTTGCGAATTAAGGACCTAATACATATAAATCCTTTGCATTTCACATTCTACTGCGCACTTCTCCTCAACTAACAAATCATCATTGGCAGATAAAGGTAACTTTAAATAAAACAGCCGAGCAAATATTAAAAGGTTCAAAGTGCGAGCGTATGAAGAGTTACAAGTCACGTCAAGGAAGAGGGGTGAGAAAGAGTGATCTATTTTGATCCTAAGGTGACCTAGATACGAAAGAACGCACCATTGGAGGTCTTCGTGCCACCTTACTTCTGCCAGCAGATTTATTATGATTCGTTTTTGAATTTTCTGTAGACAGCATGGTGTGCACCTGCTTTCATTTTTTCATGCGTACAGCTCAATAAAGTGTACATTGAAGCTGTGGTCGGCCATCAGTCCCAGAAGTGTGGTACGCTTAAGCTCGAATTTCAAATGATTTATACCAAAAAATATGATGTGGTGTTATGGCACTAGATTTATACGAGTAGACCATAACCTTAACAGCACTATTGTAACGGGGTTACATGAGAGTGACCCGTCACTCTCCCAGGGGAGCTGTGGTGTGGCATACACCACAGCTACTAGATGGCTTGAGAGCCATGTAATAGGAAAACATTAAGGAACACCTATAAATATATTCAGT
>NW_020187244.1:971955-972365 GCF_900000015.1 Plasmopara halstedii
CGGTGGCGGGCGGTGACGATCGGGTCGACCGCCGTCCGGTGACTCACGATGCTCTTCGGGTTCTTGAGGATGAGATCCTTTGTGATCGGAGCTCCGCTGAGCGTCATGCTGAAGTAGCATATCGCTGTGCGGACGCTCTGGATAATTTGAAGCACGTCGTGCGCCGGCTGCCTCGCCTTGAGGACTACCGCGGTCTGTCGGAGCGACTCCTAGCCATGGAGCAGGCGAATGCGTCGCTGCATGCGTCGGTGGAGCACTTGGTGGCTTTGGAAATGAAGATTGTTGCACTCCGTGCTCCGTATCAGTTGCTGGTTCAACTCCTGGTTGGCCGAGGGCCCGTGGGATCCGCTCCGGCGCCAACGCTTCTGCGTTCACTTGCGCCGGATCCCGGTACGGCTTGAGCAAGCCCA
>NW_020187244.1:972375-972624 GCF_900000015.1 Plasmopara halstedii
GGTCCAGACGCCGTTAACGCTTTTGATCCGAAAGATCAGGACACCCCGCGCTTCTCGGCAATAGCCAGGAACGTAGAAGGGTCATGAGCTGAGCTCAAGCGGTGGCCCTGAGCTCCCGGCCAGAACGGAAGATGAGCTTGCCCAACGGAAGGCTCTTCGAGCTCGTTTCTTGGTTCCACAAGAATTTCCGCTGGAAGCTTATCGCACTAGTCTGAGTGCACAACGAGGTGGCTCTCGTGTACCCGCTAT
>NW_020187244.1:972634-973300 GCF_900000015.1 Plasmopara halstedii
AGCGGTCGGTACAGCAACGCTGTTCATGGATCGTGTTTTCCGACAACACGGATTCGATTGTCTCTGATAGAGACCCCTGTTTCAGGGGAAAATTTGGGCCGACTATCTTCAAGGTGCTAGGAACCAAGTTGGATATGTCGATAGCGGATTATCCGTAGACCGATGGCCGAAACAAAAGGGTGAATCGCGTCATTGAAGACGTTCTTCGCAGCGTCTGCGCTGAGACACCGAGGCACTGGAGCGCCATGTTGCCACTCGTAAAGTTTGCGCTGAACTATTCAGTGCATGCCTCTACCGGCTGCACGCCGTTCTACGTGAACGGGCTGGTTCACCCTCTTGTCCCGCTGACGCCGCCATCCCATGGCTCAGGGCTGGGTGGGGGGGAATAGCCGAAGGCTAGCTGATGTCAGCCACCTCTCTATCCGTAAAGAAGTCGATAACTTCTTGTCTACCAGACTGAGTGTCCTACGACACATTTAGATGCGATGGCTGAAAGCTAAAACCTGCAGAAAGAATATGCAGATGAAAAAGGAAGAGGCAAAGTGGAAAGCTTTAAGGTCGAAGACCTGGTTTTATTAAACTATAGAAATCTTCCTACACATGCAGCATCTGCTATCTTCAGGATGAAGCTTCGTCCACGGTTTATCGGACCGTTTAAGGTTGTGG
>NW_020187244.1:974138-974207 GCF_900000015.1 Plasmopara halstedii
GTAAAACCTGAATCGCCAAGCGCGTACGCCGGCCACGACTTGGCCAGGGAATTCGGCGCCAATCAATCG
>NW_020187244.1:974217-981199 GCF_900000015.1 Plasmopara halstedii
TTCCATGGCACGCGCCTTCAATGTAACGGTGAACCAAGAATGGCTACAGTCGGTAGGTTTACCAGGTATCGTATTTTTAGTGTTTAAAACACAATTGTATCACATCTTGCGAATATTTTCTCTTTGTATCACCTTTTGCAATAAACCCATATATAAATTAAACAGCCTGTATATGTTCAGAAGTCGTGGATCCTTAATGACGAGGTTAAGAGGACAGCATGTAATTCGAGTTGATTAATGAGTACGTAACATCTACGGTAAGAGAGAATCAAACATTGAAGTGGTGATGTAAGGTTTCCAGCGCCGCTGAGGCACAAAATCACGCAAATCCTAGTCAAGATGTCGCTAGCTTATATTTTTTCTGAGATGACCAATCTCACAAAAAAATGCAGCGAAATAGGCATGCAGCTCACAGTACAAGCTTTGAATACAAGTCCTAACGCGCAGGAAATGATTTTATGACCCACTCAAAAGCTTAACCGAGAGCCTTATTATGTTTCTTGATTCTTATTGGGAATAGCCCAATTCTATCTGATTTTCACACACATTTTTTATCTGTGTTAACACAACCTATGCATTTCATAGCACAAGGTTAAGTTTCTCTGTAATACAGCCCAATTGTACGGAGAAGTTATCTTGATACTCCATATTCAAACTTTAATTCTTCGAAGCGTGATGATAGACAATATTAAAATATATAGCACGTAAAGGACATCGGCATTGTTCGATCTGAATTGTCAGAGGATCTGCCATGGACATTGCTTTCTGATGAAGAATAGCGAATATCGTCGGTCTATGCTAGTGAACAGCTTGTTCCAAGCTGTATGCTCGAGCAATGCTCGCAAATGTTTAGTGAATGTCCACATCTGACTTTCCGCTCTTCACATAACTATCGGAAATATATTGTCGACATAGGTATGTTGCGTTGTCGCGAAGCGGCAAAAAAGCGGCGTCATCAAGCGGTTGCGTTGCTGGTGATGACGTCAGGCTATAACACATCACCAACCATGTTTTTGCTGCAAAAATGTGTATTTATCATGCTAGTTTGCAGCTCATGCCTTCTAAAATTGGCGTTTGCGTCGGTATAGGGGTTATTTTTTTTTCATCTTATCAAAAGTATACACAATTCACAGCTTGCCGTTAGTTCTTCTCACACATAAAGTCGGTGCTAAGTTAAGAGACTTACTCGCTCCCACCGGACTCGCTGTTTTGCTTTGCACGCAAGTAAATGCTGATCATACTGCTCTCTTGGTGAGATATATTGACTTGTGATGCTATATTTGGTTCCAACAGTTTAGTCAATCCATGACGCACTGGGTAACATCCAATGCGAATCTGTCGCCATCGTATCGTAAGAATGCCTGAAGAATGGGTATATAAAAACTCGAAGTATCCTTGATTAAGTTAATCATTACCTCAAAAATTGTTATGCAATAGAGTTTTTATGGTGGAGTCATCAATGGTGAATGCTGGGCTACACTCCTTCACCACCACTGATCATCCTGATTCTGATAACTCCACTATATAAAAGTAAATTGCAGACTATCCTATGCAATGAAATCCCAGGCTTAATAAGGGTTTTTGCAGGTGGCATGGAGGAGAGGTCTACAAGTCACAGAATAACACATTCACAAATTTACAGTTGTTCTTGTCACAAATTCTTTGAGCTTCACCGCTTCGCTTGGTAGTCTGTCTTCCTTCCTTCAAGGATCTTTACTTTTCAGTACCGTCACATCGTGACCTGGATAAATCTTACCTTGTAAAGCCTATCACCTCTACCCGTGACTTACGGCCTTCTCTTAACTCCACTTCTGGCACGGAAGATTGCAACTACCGGTTGCTTCCACTCTCTACCACCGTTTGCACAGGATACAGCAGTTCAGAGCTTTCTTTAACGATCCGCCAGATTCACGCTCCGGAGACCAGGACATACAGTTAACTTTCCGTCTCAGCAGAGATAAATTCTGGGTCGTAACATACAAACGTTTTCTTTAATCATATTACCGCCTCTGCCTTCTTCGCTCGGTCTGAGGTACCTAGCATTCCGATACTATTTGCGCGAAAGCTATCGCAGCTTCGTGCCCGTGCAGAAATTCGCCACAGCTTTCTATCAGATATGTATGCATGATTTGCCGAAACCTTACAGAGATTGAAGTGCGTGACAGATATATTTTTGGTCATATATTGACCCATGGGCTGGCGGTATTCCAGCCACGCTATTCCCAGATTGAGATTGCTAACTAATATAGATCACGATTAGATTACGTTCCGCGCCGTCAAGGTACTGAAACTACACCTTGAGATTCAACAAGAGATTCGAAACTTTTACCAGTGTCCCCATTGCAAAACGCACAAAATTCATATCCATATCTTGCAAGTGCAATGCTTCCGTGCACCCTTTGCTATTTTGGACAGTCTATTAGATTGGACAATTATATCTTTTGAATGTTGAAATAATATGTCTTGATTAGCATGTACAACCCAGAAGCCTTGCAGCTTGCACTTAGGAAGCTTTGACTTAACGATTCCCTCATTAATAATTAAACGAAGGATGCGTGAACGCTTAACCTCGGAGCGAAGATAAAACAAACTCGATAACCATGAACTTCTTCTACTTTTTATGTATAGGTTTGAAATGAAGTCGTATCTGAACTAACAAAAATGCTATTTTTCGACGATCAATGATAAAGTTTATATACTTCTCAGTTCGAGGCTGAAAGGAAAGAACCGACCGACACCCTCGTTAGTACTATGATAGTTCTGATATTTTTAGGATGTGTGAAATATAATAGATATTTTTACTTCCATCACAATACAGTATTTCCCGCTATACCCTCAAAGTGTGCAAGATGCAGTTTGAGCGCTCATATTTTTGGATCCGCTTGCATATTATAGTGCATGCCACTTTGAGCATCATTCTGTTCGGATGTTTTTTTGCTGTCCCACTTTTTGCTTTAATGAGCTATGATGAAGGCGTGTATCTGACGGTTACTGACTTTTAAAAACTCGTGCGATAAAAACAAGCCCTTCTCAAACAAACACACGGATGGTGGCTCTTCGAGTTCAAGATCTTCACTGTCATCTTTACCGAGAATTTAACGTCCGAGACGAAAAATGAT
Source organism: Plasmopara halstedii (assembly GCF_900000015.1). Lineage (NCBI taxonomy): Eukaryota > Oomycota > Peronosporomycetes > Peronosporales > Peronosporaceae > Plasmopara > Plasmopara halstedii. The sequence continues at coordinate 977,337 of NW_020187244.1, forward strand.
GGAGAGACGTTTATCTTTATTTGCTTTGCTCATATTGTGCACTCCAATCTCACAAAAGTGTCACTACACCCAACCACGGAGCACACGACGATGTATAGCTTGTTACCAAAGCGCTGGGGACAGATCTGCGAGCCAAGCATTCCGGCCAGCAAGCAAAATACTCGCAACAACTTCAGCAGACCCGATCACATTTTGATCACGGAAGTAATTGATTTGGAATCGCTTATTACGTCGTCGTGAACCCTTCCGTCCGCCTATGCGTGCAAACCTCCTGTCCAAGCAACAAGCAATGCGAGTACTCGGCGATTGATTATTGGGCATATTCAAACTCCTCAAATCAACAGTCTGTAGGAAATGTTGCCAGGGTCTAGAGCAGCAGTGATTTTCTAATTCGAGCTCTTTGTCAAAGGCATATCAGGAGTAACGAGTGTCAACGAAAGTGCCAAAGGAAATATCACTCATCCGCTTCAGCATTCGATTTTTGTGCATGGTTGATCTCAGTTTCTGATGAGCAGCACGTTGAGACAAGGGCAAAAGATCCGAGGGGTCGTGAAAGGCAACGGCACCAGGGTAATTTTGCCGAAGTGACACCTTGGATTCTATTTTTTAAATAATCTAAACCTATTCAGTGTATCAAATACTGTTTATGTTTATAGTGCTGGCATATTCACTAGCCCACTGATCGTCAGCCTAAAAGTGCACTTTATTTGCTAGTCGAGAAGAGCCAGATAAAAACCCACTTCCGTGGCTAGCTGTAGTTTACCCCCCCCCTCGGTCGTGGCGCATATTACCTCTTCCCGAGAATTAGAGCATGTGGTTGACAGTGATGTGGGTCTTTTCTTAAATACTTTGTTCGTCACTGTGATCAAATCGATCGAATTAAGGCTAGCCGAGAAATCGAAGCGAAGGAGCAGAAAAAAGCTTGGTTACAACGGGGTTCTTCGAACGTTCCATGATATCGACAAAAAGGTTCGCATAGGCAAAATTCATGAGAGCGGGGTGGTGGTATGGCTCAACGAATCCCGCGTAGAATACTGAATGTGTTTACCATTATCTTGAAAAATCGAGAATGTAAGTTTTTATCTATTTAGCTACAACCGTTAGCAGCTCAATGTAGCATGGCCGTAACGTACTAAGATCAATTGTAGAAGCTACTTCATTGCTAGAATCAAAGCATCATTATGAGCTTCTGACATACTACAAATTTATATCTATTCCACCTGCATCTGGCATTTGCATATTGCTTTTAAAATCTAGCCCTCAATTATAGCGTCGCGCAATCGGCGCATGAAGTTTGATCTAGTCAGGACAAAATTCGCGAATTTGCTCCGAATTGACCACAACGTATCAAATTGTACCGACAGCCTTACCTCCCTACATCGATCTAACGTCTGGGTAAATTAACAAAATAGTGGTCAAGCAAAGATTTACAAAAAATGTGTAAACCTGTAGCGTATTGAACTGCCTTATTTCAGTCAACTCTGAGCGGAAGCGATTCGCTTCAAATTCACACTTTCTCCACGCAAGCGCGTCGGAGGATTTTTTCACCAGGTAATTAAAGCATTTCGTCTTAACATCTGGTGATTGGAAACATATCCAGTGTGATGCCAAGCACATTGCAAAATTTTGTTGAGAGTTGAGCCAGAAAGCACTTATCATAAACTGGAACGATGGTATTGGCAAGCCATGTTTGAAATGATCTTTATTGCGGGATAGGTCAGCTGAATCATTATCGGTAATGCTTTTGCTTACACCAGAAAGATGAGCAATTTTGCTCGAATACTTCCAAGGCGCGTCCTTGGGTAGACCACAACTAAAATCAATGCAACGGATTGTCAACAGTCTGTTGACACTGGCGGAATGGTCAAAGGAAGCACATGCGGTGCAAGTTTTATTCAGTGTCATGTCTCGCACATGTGTACATAAGTGCTTACCCATATATACATAATGGGCGACTAGTACATAGTACTCATATTGCTGTATATCTCTTTCATACCAAGGTGGCTACGTGTGCCTCGACTATTTTCTGCCGGGATCGCCTCTTTGAGGGCTCGTTAAATCATTCAAAAGCTGGAATACAGCATATAATTTAAAGGTACAGTGAACTGTAATGTGCAACTGGAGAAATGAGCTGCATGCGCAGTGGGGGCTCCTTAAGTGATTCTTTTTGCATATTGTCATAATAAGCGAAAGAATACTACCGCAGAATGGCTCACATCTTTCGCAGAAGAGTGTCATTGTTAACGTACAATAATGAAGGTACTTACATATTACGTTTGTGTGCTCAACCCGGATGTGAGCGATTGGGTTTGTAATAGATTTTTTCGTTTGACACGCGAACTTTGAGTTCTCATCGTGCAGTACAAAATATAACAAATATTTATCTTGCAAATTTGACTAGCTTCGATTCTTTATGTAAATCTTTTAAAAAGAACATAGCGTCTGAGCCAAGTCTCACTTAGAAAAAGATCAAATCTTGAACTTAGCTATAAGACTTACCACAATTCCATATCATCAAAGCTATCCTGCTGCAATTATGTCACACTGTACCTCGATGTGTATCTGAATCAAGGTTGTTGCGCACTTGCTAAGCGAAAGCGTTGATTTAACGAATATGTGTTAAAGAGCGCACGAAAGACGGACTCCGAAGCTCTCAGTGACATAATTTAAGCGATACGGCATTTATCTATATATGTAATGGGTGGCGTGAGGCTAGTTATTTCCCATTCAGTATCAGTACTTCAGTTCGTATTGAGTTAATTCCGATACAATATGTAACGACACTACAATACGGTACGTAAACTGTCACATGAGGTCTATAGTCGTTTGGATGTGTCTATCTCTCAACGAATTCCGATGATTTTATACCTCTGGCTACTAAAGTTCTCCGGACCCTACGGTCGCCACTCTACAAGAAATAAGATGGCTACGAGGCGACGGTGTATAGTAAAGAAGCTGATACCATATGCTGACCGCAGGGAATCATTAGGCCAGCCACCTTCAGAGTGCGTTCTATTTCCTGGTAAGGACAACATATACCAGCACCATATCTCATCTATGTGAAAAATCTTTGATAAGGTTTGGGTCGCTCCAAGACCTTTCACGTTTTTTCAGGCGTCGGTGAGTCTTGTATTGAATGCGGCGTACAGTTTTCATGTCGCGAGGTTCGAATGTTTTTTTTAACGTGAAAGATATTGCGCTAGAGGCGGCGAGTCGGGGAGAAAGAGATTTTATCTGCTGAGTAGCTCCGTGGGACTTGTAGATATGTGACAAAAAGGAGTATAAAATAATTGTATCCAGCGTCCCCCTACTCTATCAGCTGAAAGGTTTGTAAGTTAGGTCCCAGCGTAAGGGCATTCAACAAACCATTACGGACGAACCTGGAGACCCAGTAGGAACAAGGCCACCTACTATTGCACGTTCTGATGGTCATGGACAATGGTATCCTGTCCTAAAAGAAGCGGCTCTCTCTGAGAAAAAGTAGAAATCAGAGTCCAAGGTTATTGATAGTATTAGCATCCCGAGCTCGCTGAAGCTGTCTGGTTATGTACAACACTCGATGTCGAAATGAGTAGGCAGTATGCGAAGAATTGAAGATGCAAAGTACATTTATGATATTCGTTCGTCTTGTGACGGGTACACTGGTAAAAATGTCAAATGTAAGATTAAATGTGACTTTGCAAAAATTGATATCGTGGATCGCATTTTCGTCCCGATCTGGATTCAAATATGATTTCATTCTCGGTAAGTTGTGAATGACTTGCCGTGAGACATAAACTGACTCGAAACTGAAAAAGTTTGGTGCCATTGACTTCTCTCCTGATGAAGCGCTGGCGAATGATGAAAATCACCGCTGTCAGGAA
>NW_020187244.1:981209-981312 GCF_900000015.1 Plasmopara halstedii
TCAAGGCGAGATTGAACGTTACAAGGCTCGACTAGTCGCACTCGCTTATCGGCAAACTTACGGCATCGACTATTCCGAGACATACTCCCCTGTCGCGAACATG
>NW_020187244.1:983598-983696 GCF_900000015.1 Plasmopara halstedii
GCGTATGTTCACGTGCCGAATGAGAGGCGATCCAAGTTCGACGCCAAGTCAGTCCGCTGTCGATTTCTTGGCTATTCGGATCATGAAAAAGCGTATCG
>NW_020187244.1:983706-984453 GCF_900000015.1 Plasmopara halstedii
GTCCCTGTGGACCTCGTCGTCAATTTTCTTGACTTTGATAGCATGGAACGCTGTCTAGTCTTAGACTTGGATGCAAGGTATGATATCATCCTAAGAATGGCATGGTTGGATCACCATGAGCCATGGATTTATTCGAGGTCAAAAACCTTGGGCGCTACGCGCACGTCTCCCGGTGGAGATTTGGCGAGTCATGAACCCACCTCTGCTAGGAGACAAAAACGCTATTGGCGAGAGCACTGGACCGAGACGGTCAACGTGCTGGACATTGGAATGTCCGAATTGGTAGACACCAACAATGTATTGGACAAGAGTCCCGAGCGTGGCGCGGGCTGATCGAGGAGAGGCACGTAACACACTGAGCGCTGCTCAAGTTTCGGAGCCATCGCTGCATGTCATGCGTGACATGGTCGGCCAAGGGCCAAGGTATCGAGGGCGAGGCCCCCGTGATGCATGTGAAGCGGCACGTAAACCACTGAGCACTGCTCATGTTGCGGAGCAGTCGCTGCATGCCATTGATGGCCATGGAGTGGCACGTTATCCACTGGACGAAGACTGCGGGTTTACCAGCTCTTCGTAGGATGTTGTAGATAACATCGGAGCTCCGAAGGAGCGGACAGTGAGGGTAACACCAAACGACGCGGAATGCGTGTTCACCCTGGTCTCACCGAGACGTGGAACCTCTATACAGTGGCGACGGCGACGCCGTATGCTGGCTCCAAGACGCCGGGCGTCGACCCTGATCCAGGG
>NW_020187244.1:984463-985004 GCF_900000015.1 Plasmopara halstedii
GTTTACCGTAGACGATGGCGCACAGTTTTACACCCTCGTCAACGGTATGACGGGGGAGGAAGATGGCAACGTCCGCCTCGAGGCTATGTCTGCAGTGGATGCTCTTCTTGAGCTGGACGAGATATCCCTTGAAGAGTTCGGCAGTGCCTTGAAGGCAGGCGATTTGGCCGAAGTTGTCATTGTATGATCGGACGAGGAGATAAACTCGTCATCGCTTCTGGATGAAGCTGTCTTGGAAAACATCAAGAGAGTGCAGAACGCACGAAGTGGGTACTCGATCCTACGGAATCTCTTGGATCCGTACTATCCTTTGGTAAAGAAATTTCAAGACGTCGTCTTCGAAGACTTGCGTTCGGTTTTACCTCTGAACCGAGGTGTGCGTCATATGATCGACCTGGTTCCGGGAACCAAATACTGCGTAACACGCCAATGGCCTCTGTCCAAGGAGCAGTGCGACGTCATTGACGCCTTTTTCCGTGCGAGGCACGACGCAGGGATGGTACGTGAGAGCAAGTCTCCCCATTCGACACCAACGTTTTGT
>NW_020187244.1:985014-985724 GCF_900000015.1 Plasmopara halstedii
CTCGCCGCTTAATCATGCATATCGCGTGCGATCGCGTTTCCTTGCCGCCCGACAAGGCAACAAGGAGTTGGTGGACTTTGTCCAAGAGATGCGCACTCTCATTGGTGGGATGGCAGCAGATCCCCTTCCGGAGGCGGTCACAGTGACCATCTTTATGGAAGGACTTCGCGCTGGCATGGCCAGAATGGAAGTCTTTCGAGTGACCCGTCTTCGTTTGTAGAGGCGGGAAATGTGGCACTGAATTGATAATTCAATTTTAAGTCGGCGCGACTTGGTCGGAATGCACACTCCAACAGCTCGTCGAGCGGGCCTATGCCCATGGATCTCAGCTATGCTGAGGACGAGGGAGCAGAACTCCAAGCTGCCGGGCAACACGCAAACACACGACGGTGTTTTTTCTATTGAGACACCCATCACCCGCGGAACGGTTGCCCCCTGCGAAATGCGCGTCAAGGCTCTTCGAACTATCGCCCCAACGCCTACCAGTCTGGTTCGTCGCGGAAACGACACCACTCAGTAGGCGCGGGGCGACCTACTGGGGAAGAACTGAGTTTTGTTGATCCACAGGGAGGTAGAGGTCAACAGGGCCCAGTCCCGAAGAGCTCCGTGCTCTTGAACACGGAACGTGTATGCAGGCCGTGCTTGCCGGTCATGGAGGCGACCGTAAAGGGCTTCGAGAAGCCATGGAAGATCCTCATCGATTCCGGGGC
>NW_020187244.1:985734-986679 GCF_900000015.1 Plasmopara halstedii
AAGCCGAACGGCAAGTGGCGTATCGTTCACGCTTACACTAAGCTCGGCGCTGCCAACATTCCGGCACAGACGCCGATTCCTAAAAAGGATGTTCTTGAGAAGAACATGGTGGGATGTACAAAGTACAGTGCACTCGACTTAGTCGATGTGTATTACCAATTGCTCATGAGAGCGAGTGAGATTCCGCTAACATCGGTCAGCACTCCGAGCGGCATGCTTTTAGAGTGGCTGGTGATGCTCTAGGGCTGCCAAATGCACCAGCAACATTTAATTATTCTGTGACGCAGTTTTTCAGGCCCCACAGTTCGTATGCACAGACATAATCGACGACATTTTCGCTCATAGTCGTGCGGAGCACGGGAGAACAAATGAGGAGAGCCACATCGTTCATCTAAGAGCGGTGCTCGAGTGCATGCGCACGAACAAACTGTACGCCAATGCAGACAAGTGTATCTTTGGTGCAGACGAGTTTCCTTTTTTAGGGTACTTTATTGTAAGCGTGGCCTTCGAGCGGATCCCGCTAAGGTCAAAACCATCGTAGACTGGCCGGTTCCAAAGAATCAAAAGGACTTGCTTAGGTGGCTTGGTTCCGCCAACTACTTGCACAAGTACAGCGTAAACTACGCAGAAATGAGCTGCAGAGAAGAAATACCCAGTTTATGACAAGGAGCTACTTGCGATGAAGTATGCACTTGTCAAGTTCAGGTTCCACCTGCTCGGCTCTAAGCCATTTGTGATCTATACAGATCATGCGTCACTACGCACTGCGACTCAGTCGCCCCACCTCTCGCAGAGGATGGCTAGATGGCTACCTTTCTTTGCGGAATATCACTTCGAGGTGAAGTATAAGCCGAGAAAGCAGAATGCTTTGGCTGATGCGTTGTCATGCAGACCAGATTATGAGCTTGCTCATGTTACAACTGTAACGTCGTCTGTGACGGATTT
>NW_020187244.1:986689-986858 GCF_900000015.1 Plasmopara halstedii
GGCTCAAGAAACGGGATCGATTTTTCCAACATGCTCGTGAAACAGCGACCACGGCTTCTGGGTGGTGGTGCCACAGCCAATTACTTCCAGTTGCTGCAGTCTATGGAGGTGTCCTTCGAAGCAAAGAATGTTGTCGCGGACAAGAAGTTCGGTCCTCGATACCAAGTTG
>NW_020187244.1:986868-1005640 GCF_900000015.1 Plasmopara halstedii
ATGATATTAGCTCATAATCCTCTCTAAGCTTTGTATCACAGAAGCAAAAGTTTTGCTGAATATCTCACATGCCATCAGGTCTATTCTGTATTTGTAATTTTCTTTGATAGCAAGTACATGTCGACAAGTACATGTCGACAGCGAATTTACTGTTAAAACGCCCTGTGAAATTGATTTTTTGACAGTAAACGAATATAATTTTTTCTAGTGACAGAAAAAAGAAAGCATATAAACGGTTGACAGAACGAGCTCGAGCTATGTTCCATCGCGCAAGGCGGCAGAGTCAGGAAACTACCCGGTATGCAGAATTTCTTTATTCACTTCTGAGTAGACAAACTCTGGGTAAGTAAATAAAGCACCTGTAGAATCGAGAAAAATATACTTCTCAAAATTAGACGATTGACTTGAGGTAAATACAAACTGAGGTATCACAATAACTGATTCCAAAATTCAAAATAAAGTCTATATTTACAGGAAAGCAAAATAAAAATCCCGATTGCTCGAATTTGGATGTGACCCAAACTTCCATGATTTCAAATATCGTGACCCAAAACTGTTTCTTACAGCGAAAGATCGATATGGTGCCGTTCCATCCTAGCGCGGTCAATAAAGATCTCAACCAGCCGCAGTTGTGTATCGTCAAGTGCTGTAGCGAGATACTTGGACAATATGTGGCTTTTATCATTTGCCGCAAAATGAAAAGCAACCAAACAATCCACAGCATTTTTGCGAACACTGGAGCTTGCATGTCCGAGACGTCGGACCAACATCCTCAAAAGGCTATCTGTTCCGTCGTTGTTGTGCAAGAATTTTGACAAATCAAAAGTATCGCGCTCACAGGCCTGCAAACAAACTTTGATGAGTCGAAGCACAACTTGTAACGTCGGTGGTTCCCTGTCCGAATCCAATTGAATCAGCATTAACAGTGTCAGATTGGGGTCGCTCGTCTGACTAACGAGGTCGTGAAGAATTCGCTCCATCAAATGGCGAGCCTGTAACGAATTTTAAGTTGATTTGCATGTATATCACCCTACAATTTTGTTGACGTACCACATCAATTTGATGGACAATTGCATCAATCAAACGCTGGAGTAGCAACTCAAAAAACATTTGCGCTCGAGTTGGCTGCGCTTTGACCAGATGTTGAAGCACCTTTAGCGCATATATATTATTCTCGGTGGCAGCATCAACAAGCAGTAAAAGCAGCCGCCCGAAGCAGCGATCCCAAGTCTCCGGCGACTCAATCTCGATGCAGTGCAATGTCTATCGAAAGCAAAATGGTGACTTTGTCGCTCATACATTGAGCCTGGGTGATAATTACGCACCTTGTATAGCGCGTGCTTTATCTCAGTCTCCGACAGATTGTTTTGCTCAAGGGCATGAAGGATTTCTTCGAGTGATGCGGCATGCGTGTCAACAGTAAATCTCGCAGGTAACGCAGTACGAAACGGCACGCTTTGGGTTGATATTACCTTGACATTCATCGAATTTATTTGAGGAGCTGTCGCAAAGCTTTTTGGTTGAGCGAGTTCCATTTTTTGGTTCTCGCCGTTTTGTGAGGCAATATCCTTGGGTGTTGTATTTATCCGCTTTTGATTGTTTCGGCGAGCAGGGCTAGAGATAGTCACACTTGGTGACTCAGCTCGCTTTCGGCTCCTTTCTGGTCTGAAATCTTCGGTTTCCATATCTTGGTTATCATTGTCATCGTCGTATGGTCGCGTTGAATGCGAATTTGTTGACGCGACAAGCTGTGGTCGTTGCACAAGAGTGGGCTTTAGCACAATATTTTTAGAGTGAAGTAGTTTGGACACGACTAAGCGCTTGGACGGAGATAAAAACCCTAGTGCCTCATTCAGCTCGGAACCGTACAGCTGTGCCACGACTGAGACTAACTCACCACATGCTGATGAGACAGAGACAGGGACGTCCGCATCCATAAGAAGAGCGATTTTGAGCAAAAACGTTCTCATGTGGCTGCTGTTTGTACCGTGTTTCATGTACCCTCCAGCACCTGGCAGCAACTCGCGCAAGTAATGACACATGGCAGCCTTGACCTTCATATTGCTTCCATCTCCCAATATCGAAATTGTAATTGCAGCCAGTGTCGAGTTGTCGACTGTCATCGCGATATAATCCAAATTTTCCTTTGCAACTACTCGAATCGATTCTTTGGTGTCAACAAACTTCTGAAAAAGCTTTGGCAATACCGACTTCAAATGAGAAGGTAGTCGCTGAGTGTGGTGAGATAGTTTCAATAGCGATAGCAGATTTTTTAGCACTCCTTGAGAGACTCGATAATGAGCATCATTAAGATGCTTAATAAACGCAACTGTAATTCGGTCATCCAACTTGTGATCTCTGCTCCCACCGCTTTCAATTTGCTGGACTCGCTGTTGTATATACGTACCAATATATTCTGCAGCCTCCAATCTGGTAGACCAGGACTTGCTTTCAAGCGTTCGAAGGGCATCCTCAAGTATGTCTGTTACCGGCAAAGATGCAGCTTTAGACCCCTCTGACTCGCTCGCAGGTAGAATCCGCTGTGGTATATTTCGTGCTTCGATCGTTGACTTGTTGGATCTAGGGCTTGAAGCATTCGATATAGGCGGTGAGGGCATCGATGCAAGCGGAAGTCTTTTTGGACCATTATTTCCTTCGTTATTCTCCGCTTGTTGTGGCAACTGGGAATCTGCCGCAAGCTGGACTCGCTGCGCTTTCAAAGAGTGGTGCTGAGAGCTTGTGTGATAACCAGCATTAGATGGTCCTTGTCGCGATGTGTATAAGCTTTCGGTAGTTGAGTCGATTGAGGGCGATGACTTTGGTGCACTTCGTATTCGAAGGGGACCTATGGTAGAAGTTCGTGTTGTCGTCTGGTTTGTAGATTCAGGGTTATCTTGTAAATCTGATGATTTTGCTCGACCTACTAGCCCGACGCGCAGTGGGCCTTGCGGTATCATTCGCGGAACTTCTTCTACCAGTTCAGCTCCGATCGATAGTGAACTTCCTTCCAGCACCCTTCTCGGAAGCTTCTCTGTAGTCGGTTCTTCGGCAGTCAAATCTACTGCTCCAGGAATGCTTGTCGCTGGCTGGATGGCATTCTTTCTAAGCGCAAAGCGATCAATATCTGTGTTATGGGTCAATGAAGCAGTTGTCAAGCTCTCGTCTAAGTGCCGAGTGATCATGGCTGTATTTTTGGAAGGATCATCAAGTAAATTCTTTTGCGTCAATCGATCCAAACCACTAAATATGTTTCTTGCTTCATTCTGCGATCCACAGCAGCCAAGAAATGTCATTCATAATCATCAATTAGATTGGTGGAGCAGATGCACGAACCGGAAAGAGGTGATGCAAAGCCCAATAGCATTTTCTAGACTGCGAGCGCACATCACCTAGTGCATCTTGAAGAATAGCCGGCATGATCGGTACAAACATAGCTGAATGCCTAAATGACGCAACTATTAGTGCCATTTCCACTTCTAAATCATGATACGTACTTGCTTAAAAAGTTGAAGCTCCACTTTTTTAAGATAAGTGTCAAGTAGCATACCGCGTTGCATCGCAGCACTTGATTTCGAGATTTGACGCATTCGATGAGTCTAAAGTGTTTTAACATACAGAGCTCGTTAGCACTTGTGAATGGTCTTTGCAAAGCTCACCGTGCCGCACTTAGGAATCACACGTGAGTATCCGTTACTTGTGCTTTCAATCATGCACTTAATTGTTGAATCTGCTGAAGTTGAAATCACTTGAATCGTTACGTAAGTCGCTTTCAGTAAACTATCCAAACAAAATTCTGCATGCGCATTAAATTCGTCTCGAAGGGATTTAGCGAGCGTTTGTATTGTATCGCAAGCTTCTCTAGACACGGAAGATCGCAAGTCACTCACTTGCTGGCATAACAGCTCACGAACTGTACGTATGCCTTGCGACAAAACGGAAAGGGCAACTTCACTGTTTGAAGCCTTGCTGCATCGACTCGCTAGCCTTTGAAGTATCTTTAGACCTCCTACACGTTGGTCCCACTTGTTCTCGAGTTTAAGTTTCTCACATACGACACTTAACTGTTTTTGCAATTCTTTTTCTGTAACATCGTTTCCTTTTTTTTCGATAGTGCGTTTGGAGCTGTGATGGTCATTAAAACTTTTTGAAGAGGATGTTTGGGATGGAGATCGCTCGCCTTCAGCAACCGCAGCCTTAGCATCGTTTTGCGTTCGGCTTCGGACAGATTCCAAATAACGCGCCATCGAAGTAGAAGAAGCCGAGACTTGAAGATCATATGCCGACAAAATTGACGACAACTGGTCTGATTGGACGTTTATCGATTCGGGGGCACCATTATAAGGTTGCGACTGCAGATCATCGATTGTAAGCTTTCTAGACTCCATTATCTTATTATTTACGTATAAAAGACGTACTCGAACGGCATCCCGGGATAAAATCATACTTGCACCTCGAAGTCGCTCAAATCTTTCAGTTAACATCTTCATATGAGCTGGGCGAATGTTCTTATATTCCATATCACTCTGCAGTATCAATCAAAACATAATATTTAAGTTTTGAAATTCAGAGAGCGCATAGTCTTTGAATCTCGTACTAAAAGTGAAGATCCGATAAAGGTGTAAAATTTCTCCAGCGCCTTTATCGCAGCATCACGCACATCTTTCGACGAGTCTTCCAGCAATTTTAGCACCTGAACAATGTTGACACCTCAAAACTTGGCACTATCAATTTTTTCTAATGAGACTTACATCATCAAAAAGATTTTCCTGCTGAGCCTTAAACAAGTCGTGCTTTTCCAAACACCTCCATGTGGCGTGCAAACTCTGCGCAATCATATCCTTATGTTATTTTACTCACATCCAAAATTTTCATCCTTTTTTGTAAATGTACCTGCTCGCGTGTGCGCCAGTTTTTATGGTTCATACAACCTTTCAGATTGTCAAGTACCATATTCACGTCAAGTACAACTGATAATTCTACGATTACGTCCACAGCCTTCTCTCGCACTTGTAATTTGCTATCCCCAAGCCGCTCCACGAGGCTGGTCCAGAGCAGTTTGAGATACAAGCGGAGAGTACTCTCGGGCGATTTCGAGACTAGTATTTCGAGAATCTCTAATGATCCAAGTGCAATTTTCGAGTTGTGACCACGCAGACAGTGGATAACATGAGGCAGCAATTCAGTAGAGGACTCAAGAGGTACATCCTGCTTGCGGAGCTGCTCCAAAAGTCCTGTTACACCTGCTAAGCGCTGCTTAGTCGCTTTGACAAGAAATTTTTACGTCGTGTTTATGTTTTTACCACCCAAAGTCAGTTCTCTTAGAATATTTTCAAGTAGTATATCTGCTACACGTGATGGAACGCACCTGTAGAGCTCAGCAGGGCCGCTGTTTCCTCCATTTTCGGCGCCTTCTTACAGTTTGAATTTAGCGCGTGTTCATTGGTGGAAATCAAATTGCCTTTATGAAATATTATAATTGCACTTTTTCACCAATCTTTAGTAAATTTATCAGGTGATCTCGACAGGTTTGTATGTCAGCAGGATCGCGGGTTCGTCGTGCCGCGGCGGCCAATGAAAGTGTCGTCGTGCGTATCTGGCGCTGGGTTAAAATTCGATTCTGTACGATTACGCTATGAATGTAACTATTGTATTTTTCTTATGATATTGCTAACGATTGTAGGGCATCTATTCTATGGAGAGAACGAATGGCAGCGATTGTGTAATCCGACTGGTCCTGACGTCGATGAATACGAACGCGTCGTACGTTTTCGCACAGAGTTGGCGCTTTCTAAGCGAATGGTGCAGACTTGCAATGCAGTCTTTGACAACGAGCCGTTTCCCGTACGTGGTGTGATAGTATAAAATGTTGTTGCAGTTTTTATGACTGAATGTGATTGCTGTAGGTCGAGAAAACGCTGCATGACGTTGCAACACGAGCGAGTCTTGACAAAAGTGATACTACGCAAGTGAACGATTTAAAATTGCTGTTGAAATGAGAATGTCTGATTCGCGTTTGTGTTTTGCAGGTTAATGGCTAATGTCCGCTCATGCCTTCAGCGTTGCAACTTTGTAAATAGGATATATGATCAAGTGTACGCATTGAAAAATGAAGCGTACAGCTCGTCAAATTCCGAGCATGAAGAGCTGCTTGAGCAGTTATGGTCAAATTTGAAGCCGGATGTGCGACGTTTAGGTGGACGCATCACTAAGGAGTGGGGAGAGATTGGTTTTCAAGGTACGATCTATTGTGAAGATCATGTTTTGTGGTAGTATTTGATGCGTTGCTGAAGGTACTGATCCGATGTCGGACTTTCGAGGAATGGGCATCCTCTCACTGGTCCAGCTTAATCATTTTACAAAAACATACAAAATTGAATCTCAACGGTGTGTTTGTGGTCTTGCGCACTAAATTAGTAGCCATTTTAATTGTTCGTGATGTCTACGAGGCAGGGCATTGGAAGAGTCAAACCATCCAACGCGCTGGTACCCGTTCGCCGTTACAGGAATCAATGTCACCGCCTTTGTTGTTGAGCTGATTGACAATCGTCTTTTAGATGTTGAGATATACCGCTTAAGCACTGGTGGTGAAGATGACAACGTGGATGCCGGAATCCAGCAGTTACACGATTTCTATGGTTTGTCAACTTCAATAAAGTTTTATGTTGCTTGCATTAATAGTTTCTTTGTTCAGCCACGACCTTTACCCGTTTTAACAAACTATGGGTGGATTCAAATCCTCGCGATGTGATGGCTTTTCCATCCATCTTTCAGTCGCTGAAAGATGCTATCTGCCGCGAATTAACCCATAGGTCGTTCAGGTACTGAAAATCTGACGTGTATCCGTGATTTAAATGGAGATTAAAACCACAGAATTTCTATTTTAAAAGTTTTCAAGTTCTAATAAAGTAGCTTAACAAGCGCAAACTCAAATTTATGGAAATTTGCTAAACAGCGTAATCAGTTGCGCCCCGTTCAGCGCTCTGGGCCTTATCAATAAATAGTATACTTTTTTACCAGATACAGTGACATCTCTTTTACTGCGATAAATCTATCGGGGCGACCTTGGCCCTATTCAATCTGAATCGGTAATTTAATGTCAACTGTGACGCTCAAGTATTTGCCATAAGCTGCGCTATTTTCAAGGGACATAGACGGATCCTTGTATTCTAATATCGCCATTTGTATTTGTTGGTTGCCCAACAAATACGAATGGGTAAGCAATTATGTGCACGTGTAAAACGTATCGACGGGAAACGTTTCTCTTATGGCCCAATTGCCAGCTGGTGGAATGAAGACAGTCGAAGGCAGGGACATAAAACTGGTCTGCCGAAAGACGCGTCCAGTAATTTAAATATTGTGATGTATTGAACATATTGAGTAAAAGGATAACTTAATTGCTGTCAGTGACACCGCTTCCAGTAAGGATGTGACCAGGCTGTTATTCGACACAGCCCTTTCGCCATCTTGTCATGACGATTACCCTCTGATTCAAATTAGCACAACGCATCGTGTTTTTGAGCTGAATAATACAGTACGCACATCGTCAGGCTCTACTTGTCATTAAAATCGATGGTTCGGTCTGCCTTTGTGTCCCTTAGGCATCACCAAAATGTGGCTTTGGTCTTGATGAGGAAGGGTTGTCGATACGATTTTACTTGCTGGTTTCAGCCGCGTAGCAAATTTTAATGAGATTGAGTATTTCGCGCCTTGTACGCGACGCTATAACTGAGTGTCAGGATGTGAAAGCATCATGCTACACGTGGAGAGTGTAGTTGTAGATCTGCCTTGTTATCTTCAATGACAATCTATACATGCAGTGACTGAAGCCTCGGAGACCACGCCCTCACAACATTGATCCGTTTACAATCGTTATCGAAAAGATATCTTAAGCCACAAATTTGAAAACGGAAAGCAGATGCATCTTGTGTTTCACATAGGATTGCTGAAACAAGACCCACCATTGCGAACCATTTAGATGTATAATGCTTTGTTGAGGATGAATAAACATAGACCTACTTGACTAAAAATCCTTTGTTTTTAGTTCAGACCCGATTTTAAGGGACAAAATTATAAATTCATCAACTGCAAGCAGTGATGAGTCGCCTCTAATTTTAGAGAAGATAGTCACACGTATCATTTTGAAGATCAATGTTCGAATCTGTAACAACACTTCGTAAGTCCAATGAGGACTGTAAATTATTTCAAAAAATGTGCTTGAACATAGAATATTATTCCGAATGAAAAAATTGCTGCTGGAAGTGGCTTCGCCCACGTAACAAGCAGTGAAAGAATGATTTATGACGTCAGTAAGCCAAGAATTTTTACCTATCCACAGTTTGGATTGAATGTTCAAATCTGAGCGGAATTCGGAAGCACTAACTCAGCTATCACAGGTCGAATTAAAAAGGCATGCGCTATAGTTGGTATAAGTTTTGAAGTCGATTAGATTGAATGTCAGGCGGGAAAACTCCCTCGCGATAATTTTTTCTTGAATCTCATTTACAGAGCTATTGAAATGATGTGAAAGCAGTTAACTTATGTGCCCCTTCATTTACTGTTATATGAAGCTCTGATCAGATTTGACCTAGTACAAACGCAAACAATAACTCGAGAACCAAGACCTCCCATCAAAAACGTTTTCAAGGTGCAGTTTCAGACCACTTTCCGCCAAGCTAACAACAGATTTGTACATTCATGAGGAGCTGCAACCTCCTCAAAACTTTACAGATCTGCATGTAATATATGTAGACGGGAACATGATTCATATATATTCAGCTTTTGCTAGCAAATGATCGTCATGAAGAAATTACCAATTAGCGTTAGTCGTCTGCCTGAAGCCTATCATTTGCTTCAATGATTTTAATTGGTATTATCGGTCGATGGAGTACGTCGGTAGCATCTGTCATTATCCAGACAGCGGCAAATTGATGATGTGATCAACTGATTTTTCACATATTTGAAAAAGCCAAAGTCCTCCTGATAAATTGTGATAATGAGGGTATGGTCAATACTGTCAAAAGAGAAGGAAATGGGGCTGGACAAACAAGTATCCAATGCTAAATTCGACAATCTTGTTGAGACAGATAATACCAAGACTTAAGATGTAGTCAGAATTTATTGACAATCGCGAGAGGATCTTATATTGATCATTATCATCTTCGAGCTATAAAAAAATGATCATACACTTTTATTCCTCATTAACATGGTCCGGAGCGGCGTGATCGGCAACAATATCCAATACAGAGCCGGTGTTATATACCAGGGTATTTCTAAGAAGTCTCCACGTAAGCTCGCTCCGAATAGATGTGCTTTTAATACTTTTCTGTGAGCCATGTGTGAAATATTTCCTTCATCATACCAATATACTCTTACGAGCTACTTGTACGTTTCATGTCCGAAATAGCGGGCGTGACCAGCATTTATCTAACTTGCTCTTTCTCTCTCATACTCTCCATGTGCTAATATAACCATAACCCGAACAATAACTCAGAAAAATGGTTTCCAAATTTTTAATATAAGTAAGAATTGCTGTACTAGAAAGCTGAATTCAGTATAAAGTCCGTCTTAAGTTAATTACCTAGCCCTACTTTGAGCTAATATGCAGAATTTTTCAAGTGAGCTCGCATTTTATGCAAAAAATGCCTTTATGTCTCTGGAACCTTAGAATCGTATGAATTTTTCTAATGCCGAATATACTTTGCATGTGGCTGCTCTAAATCCAAATCCTTCGCGCCTCTTAATTTAACACATCAGTGAAGTGAATGGTGATAAAATATCACGCAAAGTTCGCAATGCAGACATCACTGTAACCAGACAACAATACTATGACAAAAGTGAAGAATATGGCACACGAATTGCCATAAAAACAGTCTAGAATACAGCATTTGTTACGACAGTTTCTCAAACTATAGTGTAAAAGTACAAGCACGAGTTACTTAATTCAAATAAAACGCATCTCTTGCCATTTGACAGGACCGTTATCAAACCGACAGGACCCATATGTGATCACACCGACAGCCGTATCGACAGAATACGTGTAATAGGTTTGCGTTTGTGCTGGCTGTTTGGCGTCTTCATCCAGATATATAACAACATGCCGGTTATCTTGTGACTCGCTCGCTTCGATGTCTGTGGTGCCATGTATCACAGATCCAAACGACGAATTCTAATTGGTTGAAAGAAAGCATCCGTTCAGTTCACAATTTCACTTCTGAAAGCAATCGACATAGCCGCTGCGAAGGGGGGAATGTTGTAGGGAACGTCCTGCAGCCAGTGTGGAGTGCGTAGTGGACAATTGTTACTTCAGTATTCGATCAAGCATTGCTTTTGCGGAGCGACAACATCCCTGATTAGACTATCCCCTCCCATTTGTTCGACCATATTTCTCAACTACGTACGTACATGGTACAAACTTTAACAGCGTACCCTCTCCTTTAACACTAAATTAAGCAGATTAATGAGCGGTGATCCGTCCAATAGCGGTGGTGCACCCGGGTCGCCTGAGTACACTCGTGGGACTACCATGGCCTCACAATGGCCTGTTGATGTCGACCTAGATGCGCTGTATCTTTCTGAGCGATCAGATGTGGATGACCTTGTACGTAGCGCTTCAGACATGAGTGTCTGGACCATGGAGAATCGTAAGGACAATGCGACAGTGTATGTGCATTCTAAGAACAGCGAACGTTTATCGTACTCGGTACGCGCGGTCACAAAAGTTGCAGGCTCAGTTTCGGACGTGCTCGAGTGTCTGCGTGCAGTCAGTAATTCAAGTCTTAAGAGTTTTCAAAAATTGCTGCATCCTCGCA
Organism: Plasmopara halstedii; assembly: GCF_900000015.1. Lineage (NCBI taxonomy): Eukaryota > Oomycota > Peronosporomycetes > Peronosporales > Peronosporaceae > Plasmopara > Plasmopara halstedii. The sequence goes on from NW_020187244.1 coordinate 997,677, forward strand.
ATTTCATGGATGGAGAAGTTCTGTATGTACATCAAGTGGATGCAGATTCATCTCATGATAGAGCATCTAATGAATCGATGACGCTAAAGTGGCTTGTGTATTCATCTCCAAAAACTCTTGGACACGCTAAAGAATTTTGCATTCGTGAATATTGTGTGCTTCTTCCTAATCATCCTGTGCATGGCAATGTGGGTATTCTTAAGTTTGAGTCGTATGATGGTGCAGCAGCACGTTATGGAATTCGTGGTAAACCCGATGCTTACAGCTTAACAGTATTTGAACCAAGCTCGTATATTGTCCAACAAACTCCAGAGGATCCCAATATGTGCAACGTGATTTTGACATTTGCTATGCGAAAAGCACGAGGCGGAGAAAGTGTATCAGCTGGTGTTCGATTGACGTCTTTACGACTCGCAGGAGATCTCTCGGGAATGCAAAGAGCCGTCCAACAAGCGCTTTTCGCTCCTGCAGCGCTCGCACAAAGACAGGAGTGGGTGAATGATGCACAACGTACCAACTGTTCATTGTGCGTACAATCTTTTGGGATGTTGAAGCGTCGACATCACTGTCGAGTGTGTGGCGAAGTAGTATGTTCCGCTTGTACGGTCTTTAAAATGGTCAAAGGAGATCAGGATGTTGCGGCAAAAGTGCGTGTTTGTAAGGCTTGTTTAGCTAGAGGTAGCAACACGACAAATTTGGGAACTACTTTAAGTGGTGGAGCTGCGATGAATAACAGGTTTTCCAATCCCGTGACTCGGAAACTTAGCAGTACCAGTACTGAAACGGATGTCGACATGAATGGTGGAAGTGGTACGACGCCAATCATGGGTGGAATGAATAATATCGGTACCAGTACCGGGAGCACAAGCTCGCTAACTTCGGACGAATCGCACAGTCCTCCAAACGACGATCCAGCGTCGTCATCTCTACCGACAATGCAGTTCAACAAAGGATCTGCATTGACTTTAAATGATTTTGACGCTCACACACAATTAAACAATGACGGAGATAATAGTCCACCTTCTTTTCGAAAGCAGACGTCGTCAATGTCAAGCCAAGGCAGAGGAACAGGCTATGAAGGTAGACCGATAGGGAGTATGGGTAGAACCGCGTCAAATGCTAGTATTGCTACGAGCCGAAAGACAAATTCGGATCGTCGTATTCATTACTTTAACGAAGACATGGAAGAAATTTGTATGCTAGCGATGGAAACATTAACGTGTCCAATGGCGGGAATTCGTACTGAAGATTTCGAGCTTGTGAGGTACTATGATGGAAAACCAACTCCAGGACTCCCTCGAAGTCTGCCCACTTTTCGAAGACTAGCAACCCGTGGTAAACCATGTATTGTGCTCGACGTGAGCTCGGATAAACGAATTTCAGGTGAAAAACGCTTTACAGCCAAATTGCAATTTTTTGTTGGTATTCCCTTGCTGGTAAATGGCGAAGTGGTAGGTGACTTATGTGTGGCAGATCGGTATGCGCGTGACAATATCGATCACAAGCAGGTGGAAGTGCTTAATGTGCTAGGCGAGACAGTGACTCAATATATGCAGTCGGAAGACTATCAGGAAGATTTGGTCGAGTTTAAAGCGACTCATACGGCGGCTCGCAGACCTCCAACAGGTGGCTCAGTCTATCAACTCCCACAAGAAGAAATTAGTGAACCATTAGCAGGCACGAAGGAAGTTGCATTTTAAACTATATATATGTCGCAAAGGTACGCGGTTGTCAAAGCTGTGCCCTTTAGTATGTGATTCGGTCCGGTAACAATCATCTAGGAACCATGAAATTGTCTTAAGCATTGTGAAAACTATAATTTGATTTAATATTCTTTTTGGTATCGAGTCGACTATTAGTGATCGAATTTCACACAATGCCATTAGTTTTTAATTTACTGACACCTTTTTCTAATTTAGAACAAAAATTGGACTTGTACAAAAAGGTAAGAAAAATACCATATTGTAGCCACAATAAAAAGAATATGCTTAGGCCGTGCTACTCTTTACCAGCTTGTACGACTCAAGTCGCGAAGTCGGCAGACCGGTGGATGCAAACAAATTCTTTTTCTCGTCGATTTTTTTCTTACTTCGCCGCTTCCTCTTGTTCAATTTACTGCCATGTTTTTCTGCTGTTGACTTGACATCATCCCCATTTCTCGTTTTGCTCCTTACTCTAGCGTCACACGCATCTGCCTCGGGCGCCGCCTCGTCTTCTTCAGTCTCGACCTTAGTGCTCTTTTTCCGCTTTCGTTTCTTTTGCAAAATATCCTCCTCTGCTTTGACAACTTCCTTCTTAGCCTTGCGTCTCCTGTGCTCCTGCTGGGCTTTTTTGATACTTTTCTTTAAGTTCTTCAACCGCTTTCGATCAACAGAATACTCCTTGTCGGCATATGGAGCCATTCGCTTAAGAGAGATAAGCTGCTTTAGCTCCTTGTCATCAGCAGCCATGATCTCGTCCACCGTGAGACCAAAGTCATTGTTCTGTACCTGGCGGTACTTGAAGCGACATTTCATATCGCCAATCAGGTCTTCGTAGTCTAAGCCGTAGAGTTCGTCTAAGTACTTTTGCTTCTCTCGCCGCATTTCCTCAGCCGTCAGCTGTTTCGGCGGAGCTTCCTCTTCAACATCTTCAGTCTGCTCGTCGATACTTCCCCCTTCCTTCTGAATCTTCTCCTCAACACTTTCTTCTACTTCCTCATCCGGATCTACAGGTAAATCACCAAAAAGATCCTTATCCTCTTCTTCGTCCCATGTAGGCTTCTCCATATCGTCGTCCTCGTCATAATATTGATCATCAAAGACGGCTTGCATACGCTTGTCGTACTCTTCAGGATCAAAGTCGCCTTCCAAATCCTCTGGCTTGAGGCTAGCGGTGCCGTCTGGTTCACCCATGAGATGTGCAATTTTCGTCAGCTTCCGTTCGATTTCTGCTTGCTTAAGATTCTTCAAGCGACGTAACTCCTCTTCCTTCTTCTGCCGTTCGAGGGCCTTACGTTCCTTTCGCTCAGCCCGTTTGCGTTTGCGTGAGTCGTCTTCTCGACGCATTGTGTCTTCAATACGTCGAGAATAAGTCTGAATCACACTGCTTCCCTGCTCCTCAAAACGAAAGTTGTATGTATGTTCAAAATCCTCAGCCTTTTCCAATTCCTCGGCGTCTTCTTCATCTTCCTTCACGATTTCATCATAATGCGGGACAATTGCCGACTTTTCCTTCCAGCCTTCACTACTCAAATAATGCTCAAGAAATTTGTCGGGGTCTACCTCTTCTTGCTTTGACTTAAATTCGTACTCAAGAAAATCTTCTGAGAATTTTTCATCCTCCTGTCTTTCTTCTCCATCAGCCTTCTTTCTAATCGTAAAAAGTCCTCCATCCAAGTTATTCTCCTCATTTTCTTGATCCTTTTCCTTCAGTGATGCCAAAAAATCCTTTTTAATTTGATCCTGCTCTTCTTGGTACGTTCGAATCGGCTCGCACTCCTCGTCCTCTTCACTACCACTGACGTCTCCCGCAATTACTTGCTGACGCACCAGATCTTTGTAGTACAATGGTGTCGAGCTTTTCATTGTCGTCTTCGTTCTCTTTGATTTGTCTTCATCGCTGCTATTCGACTCAACATTCTTAAAAAAAGTAATAGAAGGGTCGTAGATGGCTGGATCCTTTTTACGGATAAGCTTGAGCGTCTTATTGATGTCCGCATCGATCTCCTTTGTAAGTGCCTCACCATCCTCGTCTTCCGTCTCTGAGCTCGAATAGTCGTCGCTAGTGTCGATTCCACGCTTTTCCAAAGCTGTGAGCTCCTCCTTGCGTTTTCGCTCCTCATAGACCCGAGCAAACTTTTGGTTCACTTGAAGCTGAATAGTTGGACTTGAGGGTGGTGATAAAGGTATAATTTCGGATGAGTTCTTCGCCATTAGGACGTAGCAGTTGTTCGTGATGGTTCAAGAAGATTGATTGGCGGCTATCAACAATTAATCCTTGAACCGGTATTTAGTTTACTATATTTTTAGTCCCATTTCAAATGAGCAAAATTGAAATCCCAATTTTGGCACTCTCATGTTGCCAACAGCTCATAATTATGGCTGAACCCCACGTAGCAATTGCAGGTGACATCTTGTCCATTGAATCGAAGTCTTTTTCTCGTAGTTATCCCATCATCTGTCATCGTGCTTTTTATAGACAGCCGCTACTTGCTGGCGGAAGTAAATCGTCTTAAATCGCAGGTTCAGGAGTTGCGAGCGACCAATCGCGTTGCTCAGGAAGAACGAGCACGTACAGCAGATTTGCTGGCATCTTTCGTCACATGTACACAATTAGACGCTGCATTGTCTACGAAAGTTTCTTTAGCACACGTCAATAGTCAAGTGGATGCATTGCGACTGGAAATAGCAACGCAGTTAGCTCAGAAGGTAGACCTTCAATCACATATTTCGATGCAAAGTAGTAAGCTAGATGTAGCAGCGTTCAATGCCAATACGTTGGATTCTCGAAAGACGTGCATGAAAATGGAGCAGGATGCACGTAACCTCTATGCAACGTTTGTGGCACAAATGGAAAATGTTTTGAAAACAAAGGTGGGGGTCGAAGATTTGATCCGAGTCTTTTCTGACCCTGATGGCACTAGTCAGGAGATGTCATTGGAATTTGCTGCATTTCGCTTTTCGAATATGATGGATCAATTAAAGCTGCTAAATAAATACGTTGAAGAAGACCGCCAGCGTCAACTGAGATTTAAGGAGCTAAATGGAAACATGAGGGATCTCAAGCGAAAGCAGACAGCGGATTGGAACGCCATTGTGCAGCTAAAGAACGCTACGCAAATTACAAAAACTCAGCTGAATAATTTGGGTGAACAAACGGGTCAAGTCGCTGCTAACCTGCAAACTTTAGCAGAAACGCGAAATGAACCACAAGGATTAACACAGGAAGAGAAGAATGCTCAAGATGCAAGACAAGCCCAGCTTGCCAATGAGATTGAGCAATTAAAAATACGCAGCAATGATCAGACGAAAAAGCTAAATGAGCTCGAAAAGGCTGAGCGTTTGACGAGCGTGCTAAATGGTAAATTAAAAGACATCAACCATAAAGTGCAGAAAGAGCTTACTCAAGCAAACCTCTCCTGTGACCACCATTACCAACAACTGAATGAAGGATTGAACAAGGCAACTGAACAATTAATATTTTATAAAGATCGCTTTGTTCAACTGGATGCTTGTATACGACAATTGGCCTGTCTATTGAAAAAAACACAAGGAGATCTCGACACTGTAAGAGGGCCCCTTGCGACGCTAGCGACGAATTTGCACGAGGAAAATGTGGCGATTGTCCAAGAAATCAAGCGAAGTCAGGTACGAGATTTTGACTTTATTACTATGAGCCAATTTTTACATTATCGTGTGGTAGGATGGTGCGCGCAACATCATGCTCGACTATCAGGATTTATTAGATCGAGGTACAACCATGCAGGCTGTCGTGCCTTTACCGTGTCGACCACTATCGACAACATCTTGCAGTGTCAGCGATACTACTTTTGCTAGTCGAAAGCACAAACAGCAAACGCTACTTGCCACAAAAAGCGACAGTAATCGGCCTAGCACCGTAAAGAACCGAGGTCAGACGTGTGGCGCACCCAATAGGGCTTCGCCATTAGGAGTTAGACAATATCCTGGCGCGAGTCGTACTACCAGACCACCGTCATTACCTTGGAGAGCTCAAACAGCCGGATTGATTTCGCAAGTTCATTCTGAAAATACTGATCTGTGCGGTTGTCGCGACAACAATGACGGTCTAACAAAAATTGGGTACCATTTACAAGAAGTAAGACCAGCCAACTCGGTCGAAACAGCAACATGTATTACAAATGAGTCTAAAAGCCCGATCAGAAATGTGACTTCACCTTTTTTCGTCTAGCTTCTGGCGGTAGAGACGAAGATCTATTCCACTTCTCTTGAGTGAAGTCAGGCTTGATTGAAAGGGAAAATGACCGTACAAGCTCAATACCATCGCGAGTTTGTTTGCTGAAAATTTGATCTAGCTCAGCACAAAGATGCGACGCTGTATATATACTAGATGTTCTTGGAAGAGAAAGATAAAAAGAAAACGTATTCAAGAGAGTAAAAGCTCATTCTGATGCTTGTTCATGTGTCCGTGGTGTGACTGGGTGAAGGTGCCCTTAGAGGCGTACATCAATGCTATCAGCATGCAATTTTGCCTTGACATCCTGAATAGCCACCTCCTTACGATGAAAGATACCAGCAGCGAGAGCAGCATCGCAGTTTGTCTTATTGAAAACTTCCGTGAAGTGCTCCGATTTACCCGCACCACTGGATGCAATCACTGGTATACGGACCGCTTTTTTCACAAGCGAGATCAGACTGAGATCATACCCAGACTTCTGCCCATCCATATCCACACAGTTCAGCAAAAGCTCACCAGCGCCAAGGGCCTCAACTGCCCGGGCCAGTTGTACTACGTCGATGTCTCGGGCTTCACGGCCACCGCAAACTGTCATTTGGTACCAGCAATATTCCTCTCCGTTCGGTCCAGGTTTTGTGAGCTTAACGACGGTGTGGCCTTTTGCTTTCTGATCGTAGAATGATGCCACATACACCCGCTTTGGGTCCACGGAAACCACTACAGCCTGATTACCATACTTGGCAGAAATAGTCTCGATCGAGCTAGAGCCATCACCTTTACCGCCATTCGCGTAATATTTTTCAGCGGTATACACTGCATCACTACCAATGGAAATTTTGTCAGCACCAGAGCGAAAGTACAGGTCCGCCACATCGAGCGCCGAGTGAGTCTTCTGCTCTGAATCCACGTAGGCACGGATACCACCACCAATTGTTAGTGGTACAAATACGCATTCGGAGCTAGCCTCTAGCACTCGAACCATAGGTAAATCACCCATTGGCTGTTCACGGAAGCTCGTGATATTAAGAAACGTTACTTCATCCGCACCCTCATCGTAGTAGCGCTTGCATAAGTCAACTGGTTTGCCCATATTGCGCACATTGCCTCCACGAGCGCAATTGGAGAAGTCGCGGACATCATATTGATCTCCTTTTGTTACTACAAGATCCCCCTGATCATTGGTGCGCACGTCCAGACATCTGCAAGGTAAAAAAAGTAAGCTTCAATACCTCAAACATACAATTCAAATCTTTGACGAACGCAATTATTCGCTTGGACAACTTCGTCTTCGGTGCCACAGCCACCGATAGTATAGATGTGTCATGATCTGCACAATTCTTTCTCTCTAAAAATCCCTTTAAGATAGCAATACCAACAGCACCACTCTTTTCGGGATGGAATTGCGTAGCCATGACGTTTCCCTTTTGTACAGCACTGATAAACTCCATTTCTCCATAATTTGTTGTAGAAAGCACCCAGTCGGCATTCTTGTCCGTCTTTAAAGCACAAAACGAATGGACAAAATAAACTTTGGCATTTTCCGCACACGTGGGTAACATTGCAAAGAGTACCGACTTTTTCCAAGCATTCAATCCGTTCCAGCCAATATGTGGTACCGCCAGATTTTCTGACGGAAAGCGTGTCACTGTTCCTTTGATAATCCCCAAGCCTTTAAGTTCAGGACACTCTTCTGAACCTTCAAAAAGTGTCTGCATGCCGAGACATATTCCTAAGTAACGACGGTTCGCCAAAACGTAGCTTCTGAGTTCATCCACGTAGCCATTAGTATGAAGAAATTCCATTGCGGCGCGAAAATTGCCTACACCTGGGAATATGAGTACTTCGGCGTTTTGAATATCCTTGGCACACGTTACATTTTTTACCGAATGGCCTGCCGCGCATATCGCATTTTTTAAGCTGCGCACATTGCCAGCTCCATAATCCAAGACAGTCACCTCCACCATTACTTTGATTACTTAAAGCTGTGGTTGATACTTCCTCTGTCCGAAAATATAAGCTGGTGTCTATTACTGCGCGTGTCCGAAAAT
>NW_020187244.1:1005650-1005834 GCF_900000015.1 Plasmopara halstedii
GTTTTCTCTTCACCCTGGACTTTACTTTGTACGATGAACTCACCCGACACAGCCGAAGACCAACCGGATGGCCGAAAGTTACGTGCCTGACCTGTTATAGTGGACTATAAGGAGTCGGACGACTATGACGAGGAACTTAGTATGCGAGGATTAGAAGATGATGTGGCTCCACGTGTTCAAAAGC
>NW_020187244.1:1017527-1017637 GCF_900000015.1 Plasmopara halstedii
GACTTGGCGTGAAGCAGCTGGCTCCACAGCCTTCCGGCCTGCTTGAGGCCGAACAGCGACTTCTTCAACCGTAGCGCGAGTTTCTTGTAGCTGTTCACGCCGCACGCGCG
>NW_020187244.1:1017647-1017818 GCF_900000015.1 Plasmopara halstedii
CTCGTGCGTTCAGCACTCTCTTGGTGTCCTCCAAGACAGCTTCATTTAGAAGCGATGACGAGTTTATCTCCTCGTCCGGTCGTACAATGACCAGTTCTGCCGAACTCTTCAAAGGGCATCTCGTCCAGCTCAAGAAGAGCATCTACTGCAGGCATAGCCTCGAGGCGGACG
>NW_020187244.1:1017828-1018047 GCF_900000015.1 Plasmopara halstedii
GACGAGGGTGTATAATTATGCACCATCGTCTACGGTAGACACACCCTGGATCAGGGTCGACGCCCGGGGTCTTGCAGCCAGCATACGGCGTCGCCGTCGCCTCTATACATAGAATCTATGTCTCGGTGAGACCAGGTTGAACACGCACTCCGCGTCGTCTAGTGTCACCCTCACTGTCCGCTCCTTTGGAGCTCCGATGTTAATTACAACATCCGACGA
>NW_020187244.1:1018057-1056746 GCF_900000015.1 Plasmopara halstedii
AGCATCACCAGCCACTCCCAGAGCATCCGCTCGGAGTATTCACCGCTGTCAGTGGATTATCACTCGCTCTCATAAGCAATTGGTAATACCCATCGACCAAGTCGAGTGCACTATACTTCGCACAGCAAACCATAACGTTCTGAAGAACATCCTTACTAGAAATCGGCGTCTGTGCCGGAATGGTGGCAGCGTTGAGCTTATTGTAAGCGGGAGCGATATGCCACTTACCGTTCGGCTTTCGGACACAAGACGTGGGTGTTGGATAAGAAGGCTTGCTCTCACGCACCATTTCTGCGTCGTGCTCCGCATGGAAAAAGACGTCAATGACGTCACACTACTCCTTGGGCTGGGGTCATTGGCGTGTTACGCAGTATTTGGTTCTCGGAACCAGGTCGATTTCATGACGCACATCTCGGGTCGGAGGTAGGACCGACAACGGGTCTATGGAGACGACGTCTTGAAAATCCTTTACCAAAGGATAGTACGGGTTCGAGGGATCCATTAATTAACGATCCACTTCGTGCGTTCAGTACTCTCTTGGTGTCCTCCAGGACAGCTTCATTCAGAAGCGAAGACGAGTTAGTCTTCTCGCTTGGTCGTATAATGACCACTTCGGCTAAATTGCCTGTCTTCTAGGCAGGAACCACCAAATCATCGAAGGAAATATCTCGCCCAGCTCAAGAAGAGCATCCACCGCGGGAGTAGCCTCGAGGGTGACGTCGCTGTTTTCCTCCCCCTGTCATACCGTTGACAAGGATGTAAAGCTGTGCGCTAACGTCTACGGTAGTCACACCCTGGTCAGGGTCGACGCCCTGCGTCTTGCAGATCAAGGCTTTACGTCTCATCGAGAGCAGTGGAAGCATGCACTCAGTGTCGTCCAACGCCCCGGTCCCTGCTTCATTGGAGCCTGAACAACATCCGACGAAGAGCTGGTATTTCTGCAGTCTTTGTTCAGTTGATAACGTGCCACTCCACGCGCATCACTGGGGCCTCGCTCTAGATGCTTCGGACCTCGTCCAACCATGCCACTTTTGGCATGCAGCAACTGCTTTGATACTTCAGCAGTGCTCAGTTAACGTAACACTCCACGTTCAGCCCGCGAGCCATGCTCGGGGCTCTTGTTCAATACACCTTCGGTTTTTGACAATTCGGATACTCCGATATCCAGCACATTGACCACCCCAGTCCAGTGCCCACAAAAAATAGCGCTTATGCTTCCGAGCAGAGGTGGGTTCATGACTCACCAAAGCTCTATCCGGAGACGTGTGCGTAGCGCCCCAGGTATTTGACGTCCAATCGATTTATGGGTCATAGCATTTCAGCCATGCCTTACCAAGGATAAGGTCAAACCTTGCATCCAATTCTAAGACTAAGCAGCGTTCAACGCTATCGAATTCATGAAACCTGATTCCGAGGCCCACAGGGAATTTTGGCACCATGACACAAGTCCGTGTCGCTAAGCGAACAGTGACGAAGTCATATAACCGCACTTTCAACGCCTTGGCATACAGCTGACTTCCTTCGATCATGGAGCGTCGATCATAATTGCCCGACGCCGTGAAATTCACCAGGATCTCCATTGCTTTTGCCCCTCACGGTTGCTTTAACGGCCAGCAAGCTTGGCCTGTATACACGCTTCGTGTTCAAGAGCTTGGAGATTTTCAGAGCTTAGCTCACCCAGTAGGGCGACCCGTGCCTACTGGGTTTTGTCGTTTCCCCGCGACAAACCAGACTGGTGAGAAGCGGGGTGTCGATTTGATGAACCTTGACGCGACTTGTGCAGGGGACTACCAGTCCGAAGATGACGGGTGTCTCTACAAACCGATCCGACGATGACGGGCGTCTCCACAGACAAGACACAGTCGGGTGTTCAAACGCTACCCGGTAGCTCGGAGCTCTCCACCCTCTTTCTTAGCGAAACTGAGATCCATTGGCTCAGGCCCACTCGACGAGCTATGAGGGTATGTATTTTAACCAAGTCTTGCCGACTTAAAGTTGGAGTCGGCAATCAATACCACATTCACTGCTTCCTCAAAAGAAGACCACTAGACAGGGAAGACTTTCATTCTGGCCACGCCAGTGCGGAGGCCCTCCATGATGACGATCGCTGTAAACGCATCGAGAAGAAGATTGACTACCATCTCGGCAATGAGAGTACGCAGTGCTTGGACAAAGTCCAACAATTCCTACTTGCCGTGTCGGGCGGCTAGAAAACGCGATCGTACGAGATATGCCTGGTTAGGTAGCAGAAAATTCTCACAAAAGCTGCAGCTTCAGCTCCCTCCGGGAGGGGAACGCCGCTTCCATCGAAGTGCCGCATGTCAGTTCCCATTCTTGCGCTTGATTACCGAGCTTGGAGATAGCTAGCACCACGTGATGTTGTTCGTTCTGGAGCATGACGGATGCCATAGCCATCGCGGCCTCTCTAACTCAAAGCAGAAGATTCTCTCCTGCCTTATTTCTCGAAGGTCTAAGCGCTCACCATGAGTGGCCTGGGTCAGAAGAAGCCATTCGTCGTTGACGGTGGCGTCATGGACGCCTTCAACGCCGACATCTTCTTTTTAAGAGCTCTAGCAGAGCATTTTCATAGATCGTAAACGCCTCTAGGGCGCGCTTATCGTTTCGAATCCTTGCGAAGCAAGGTGCTGCACGCCCATAGGACCAAGCAGCGACATCAGCTTATTCGTGCTGCATGCCCTGAGGCGAAAAGGAGAAGTGCTCCATTCTCATGGAGAATCAGTCATTACGACTCAGGCGTAGACTGACTACGAGTGCTACCAAATGCAGCGTGGCTGCCGTAGCTCTTTGCTTGTCGGAAGCTTACTTAAGGTCACCGACCTTATACCAGAACAGTACGAGTGTAGCGGATCGCAATCCGCTACCCCAAGAGTAGTTAAAACTTTAACTCAAGGCAACTACACTCTTCCCTTCAGAATTAAACTTTATTTATCTGTTTATTTCCGGCAGAGCCGCCTATATCTAAAACCTTAGGTTTTCGGTGTAATCCACACATTTGTACGGTCACCATCTTGATTGACTTATCCATTCATACCAGGGTACGTGTAACCCCGTTCCACTTTGCCTTATCCCAAGGCTTGCTGCATTACATCACTGACCTACATGACACTCAATGTGTAATGTGCCTCATGATGGAGACGTATGAATATTGCAAGAGGCACAAGTACCTTTTGGATTATCATACTATTTGATGAGTGTGGCTCAGTATATAAAGGTGAGTAAGCACACATGTTCAAACATGCAAAATGTGTCACGAGTAAAACCATCGCCGCATCCAGCGGTATTTCTGGCCAGCTTGCTGTTTTAGGCAGAGTGCCTGCAGTCCATCTGTTCGAACTATCTTTCTATTAAATAAGCGCACGGCAATATTGGTATTGTGGTCTGTGTGGACTGTCTGAGCAAGATGACCATAAAACTGCTGCCAGTGATAATTTGACCGATAAGGTTGCAGCCAAGCTGATTTATGACAAAGCGTCTCGCCATCATGGCTTACCGGTAGCCATTGTATCGAATAGGGACCCGCACTTCACAGAAGTTTTAACCAATCAATTCATGATGATTGCCACAAAATAGGATTATGCACACGTTGGCTACCCACAAACAGAGTGTTAGACGGAACACGTGAATCGCGCTGTGGAGGGTAATCTTTAACAACACTCTGACGGAGGTAAATTAAGCTGCTTTCTCTCATTGTGTGTCCGTTGAAAACACAGTACATCCTGCTAAAGACATTTCCTTTTTTTGTATAACTGGTTTGGTAACTCCCCAGTAAAGTATGATACCACCAGAAAGAGGCTCAGTGTTAGTAAGGAGAAAAAGGGAGCTGTCGACTTGCTTATATCAGTTTGGCTTAACTTGGTAGCAAAAGAAGTATCATTTAGTCAATGAGACAGCGTGGTATGCGCAGGATGCGGCTGGCTAACTATACAATCAAAACCAACACGCCGATATCAACCAAAGACAGGTACAACCCACACGAATTTTGCGCTTTTCATGCCATTGATATTTACATATGCGGTGTTTGGTCTATAAGACCAAGCTGCGACCGCGTTACATCGGACCATTCATGGTAGTAGCAAAAAGTAATTGAGGTTTCGTATGAATATCACAACAGCACAAAGAGAATACGAACACACTCAACATTCTGTGTGAACTTACTGAAGTCATACCACAATCATGATTACAAGCCAGTCGGACATGAAGAGCTCTGCTGCAGATAAAATAGCATTTATCATCGCCTGAAGCTGAGTTACCCTTTGCTTATAGACAGTGACACGAATATGGGCCACCGAAAGCGACTCCAACCGGGCATTACGAAGGCGAGGCTCAGAGAGCGAGCCAAAAATCTGGCTCGTCATAGTCTCGAAGGCCCGCCGTTACTCTCGGAGAGAGTCGACGTACCACCACGGTTGAGATAGCTCTCGAGAACCACGCGGGGGGTCGACATCTGCTGGCACCACTCGATGAGCAAAAGCCGACCACTTACACGAAAAACCTCGGTATGCCACTGGGTACACTAGGTCTGTTATTGGCATCTGATGAATTGGAAGGTAGACTTATATTCAAAGAAGTCGTGTGAGCTTGAGGTTCCACTCCGGCAAAGTTGCTGGCCGCTTAGGACCCGAAGTACCTGCGGCCATCACCCCCCTTGGAGAAGAAGCGAAGTCGCTTATCGCCGCGCGCTTTCATGAAGTGTTGGGGACCGAATATGCGGTGAATAGTCTCCTCGTTCCATAGCTGTTACAGTTGACTTATTGAGTCGAGAGAGCTGTAAGGAACAGGAGCTTGAAGTGATGGGATTTACCTCGACGTCTGCACCGTTTTTTGCAAAGTCAAGAATGAGGTGTCGACTGAGTCTGATACTCAACGCCACTTTCGCCAGCTTCCAGTACCATAGTACATCCTTCATGGAAGATATGGGTTCTCTTGAATGCTGCTGCTCCAAGCGCAGATGATACATCTGGGAAGTGACAACGTGCGTGGTGAGAAGAATGACCTCTACGCGCTCGTTTCTGTATCAACATCTGTACACTTCTTAGACCTTTTGCGATGAGCCCAGCACTTCTGTTTCCATATCATACGGTTATCATTCCGATCCCACTATAAGCCTTTGTTTAAATTCAATATACTTACCTCTTGGTTGTCATTCCAGAAAGTCGCTCCTCTTCTTCATATTCGAAGCCTTAGAGCACGGTACACATCCCAATGATTTTTTTTTGCATTTAAAAAGTATACTCTTCTGTGCTGTAGTGAGGACCACAGTATGCTGATATTAAACCAGGTGCTAGACTAATCGCATCAAAAAGCTCTAGCCAAAGGTTATACATGCCTTTTTTAGCACTTCATGGTATCATTGTAAGAATGAGGCCAAGTTTTCGTCTAGATTCGTAAGAAATCGCAAGTGAAGCCATCACGCCTCAACAAATATATTTTCGTTGGTTACCGAAGCACTTCGGACAAAAGTGTCTGGACTTGTGTTGCATCCCATTTCGCACTGCATCCTTGACAGCCAAAATTTCAATCCATGTCTCGATTTTCTTATCATACCAAGCAAATTTGTATTACAATAAGCGTCTCGATTGACTGATCATAACGTAAATACATTTATAAAGTGAGCTTGGCGTCACCGAGCTCTTCATCTTGATTACGGTCCCAGGTGCCGATTTGACTTGAAAAATCTTGCAGCTGCAAGTTTTTTCAACAACGACTTATAGACAGATTGTGGTACTGTGACACAACTCCGTCTCCACGCACGCTTTTAATAAGAACTACTGTCTCAAAAAGCAGAGCCGGCGTCTATCAAATGCATATTTGCCGCCATTTTCAAACAAACATCACATTAAACTTTTTGCTTGAAACGACTGGCAACAAGCCTGTTTATGAGAGCTTGTATGGGTCCATTTCGCTTCTTCGCGCATATTCTCGCCGTCTTTGATGTCGTTTACTCATGCTTTTTCAACTCAGACTTGATTGCCTTCAGCCAGCATGACGCATCGTGTCTTGTTCGTAGCCTAATGGTTGATCATCGGCATTCATAAATTCACTATCGTCTCATATTTTTAGGTGACGGCGGCTTAGAAGTGGTCGTCGTTATCTGGAACACTGTTGATAATGAACTAATTGCGTGACCCTGCTGAAGGATTGAATGATGGCACATGGAAACATGATCTTTGCTTCACTAATTGCTTGCCGTGTCACTCCAAGTATGGTCAAAGATGGTTTCATGCCATGTTTTTGTAAAAAAACCATGTCAGTCTCGCTGGATCTGCTCGTCGATAACGGGTCGAGTTTGAGGCTGCTAGAGCGTCAAAACTTTATTATGTACATACATGTTTCCACTCTCAGGCCTGACATCCAACCACCACCACTTTTGTTCGTCAGACTGCATGAACTTCACGGATTGTGACTCCAAAACATAAACGCGTAAGGACGTACTCTTGATCTCAATTCTCACTTTCTTGCGGCGTTCTAGTGGCTGTTGATCAGAAAACAGCCCCCGTATACCAGTCAAATGAGACCCCAGCTGTTGCAGCATTCGTCTAGCCTTCTTCATGATGCCATATCATTCTCTTTGCTACTTCATTAATGCTGCAGCTGCTGGGGACAGTTCTTCTAGTAGACGACTTTTCTCAACTTTACGCGACTCGTTCACAAGTATTGTTCAAGCGCGAACACTTCATGCGGGCCCCTATTTATTTCAGAGAGCCTTATATACACATTGAACACTAAAGCAGCCTCTCTTTTTCTTGAGAAATTCCGACCACATATCAAGAGACTGAATTAACAATCAAAAGTAATAGCTTTGCTTCGTTCTTCCATTGCATTTTAATCTCGTCTAGTCCGTATAAAGTTGTCCATGCTGCTTCCTGGACATCGATCACGCGACAAAACCGGGTTTCCGCGTGCTTTATTTACATTTGAAACATAAGGCTTTGACAAGCTGCTTCGTTGTCTACGTTCTTGCCAATGCATATGGCTCATTTAACCGTGCCACAACTTTTACAGACTCTAGCAATTCAGAGCAATCTGATTAGCAAGCTCTATCTGATTTCAGCATACTAATCTTCTTTTCGCCTATAGCTTTTGCAGTGAGCTCCTCAAGAGAGTCTAAGGACTCAGCTTCAGACCTTGCGCAGCAAAAGTTCTCATAAAGGATCGTCGATTTAATTTGGAATGGGGTCGACTTAGTTATTACTCTATCAACGATCATAGCTCTCCGATGTGGAAAATGACACGTCTGCAATTCCCGCGTGTGTCACGTTTCTATCGCTGTTATTCAAGAGGTTGTACTCCAAATCTCCGATTTGATCACTTTTCCTATTACACTAGCTCTTTTCGCAAGTTTGGTTGACTATCGTTGCATTGACTACTTATTGTGCTTTTGATCTTGTACCTTATAAGTCGCTTCCATCGCGATTGACACATATTTATGTGAAGTATCTTGATTGCAAAACTCCCGCAAAGTCTCTCAAGCCTGCATGGCGAGCAAACTTTTGTGTTGAATTGAGTTCTTCACTAAAATACTTTTCACTCGACTATCGCTTTACTGTCTCTGTATGCACCTGTAAAGCCCTATCCAGCATCATCGCAACGCTCTCAATGGAGATGGTGACACTGAAAACGAAAATGAGAAGGTATCCTGAATGTAACCTCGATGTAACTTGATTATGAGCGGGTTCGTACCCCGGTCGTCTGGTCGGCTACACGCAGAAGCCATGTTGCTCATAAAAAGGCTTAGCTAATCCATTCTCTGCTCTAAAAAGCTAACTCTTTCTCTGAAATAAATACCCATTTTAGTTGTTAAAATATTGATGGCTACATCTGAACTCAACGTGCCCTCCATAATTGCAGTCGCTACATCTCAATTCAAGTGTGCGTTATCATCTCGTTCTCAAAATGGTGAGCAGTCCTGCGTACAAGCTGCTAGATTTTTTATAAACTGAACAGTTCAGACAATACTTTTATTATAAAATAATCTAACACGACCAATGTGAAGCATACCACTGTCTTAAAATTTTCTGGCAGCATTTATCCTGATCTACCACTTGATTATTGCGAAGAACATACGCGAAATATTTTTGCTCAAACTCACATGCAAGACTTACGGAAGAACAGCCCATGAGCGTCTTGATAAAGAGACAAAATGGTGATAAAATGTGCAGCAATTTTAAAATACAGCGTAAATAGATCGGTTAAATACTCAGTATTTAAAGTGCCGTTTTATGGCCCATTCTCTCAACCCATTTAAAGCAAATCCAAAGAAGCAATCTAATCAGCTCTGAGACGACAGTCTGGTCTCGCACAGCTCTTGTTGATTAGCTAAACCCTGAATCTAATTAGACTACATCCTGTTCGCGATAGTCTAAGCGACCTAAGTAATGCCTGTCTCCGCATCCTCATTCCAACTATTGCGCTGCAGCAATCACGTCAGCACCAATTCCACTTTTGATCATGCGACCACATGACATCATTCTTGCTGCTATTGCCGTCTTCTTATTCAGTGGCGTTGTGAATTGTGCGATAATGAACGACGATCGTAATCGTTTAAGAGAAAATACCCATGAGTCGCGAAGGAGCTCATTCAACATTCACGACATACACGATTTTATCGATTATTTGGAAGATATTGAGAAGGTGACCCACTATCACAATGAAATGCAAGAAAAATTTACTACGTGGTGTCTTGAAGACCATCATGGTCTTCATAAGCCAATTCGTGGAAAGAAAAACTTAAAAAAGAAGCGAAATCCGGTGTTGGAGGCGGCATACAACAAGTTAATGAAGTCCAAGCTTTCGCACGGTAGGAGGTTAGCTGATAATGATTGTATTTTTAAATAGACTAAAGAAACATCGCTCTGATCTTAACTAACTAATAGGATAGCAAAATTTAATGGCTTACACTTATTTACTTATGTGATGTTGCTCAAAATTGGGATAGCCCACTCTTAAACAGCTACAAATTAACGCTAAAAGAACTAAAAACCTGATAAATACTTTTAGTTATTTAACTAAATTTTAAAAAGTATCAAGACGACCATGGCGTCAAATTGCGCCTTTGTAGCACTGCAAGACCGATTTGTGAGCTCATTAGCGGTAGCTTGTTGCCCTACTATGGATTTAATTGCAGTTCTTACTCTCGATCATCATCTTCTTGTACATGTGCGTCATTTATACATAACGTGTCAATCTTTTGCAATGTATTTAATGATGATATGTAGCGTACAACCTCATGGCAGAAGTTGCTACACATTAAACCATCAGATGTTGGCTTTGAAATGGTTAAAATGGTTTGGAAACCCGATGGTCTTCAACTTGCTGTTGGTGGCAACGAAGGAAATGTGGCAATTTATGAGATAGAGTCAGGAGAAAGTCTACCAAAAAGACGCAGTAGTTTCTGTCATACAAGTTCTATCACCGCAATGGATTGGATCTGTGTACAAGTTTCCGGTTTTGACGCACAAAATAGCCAGCGATGTCGAAAAAGTATTGCTTCAAACTCTCAGTCTAAAGTTCAGTTTCAAGATCGATCAACTCGCTTTCTAGAGGATTTGGAGAGTGAAAGTAGAGCTGACAAAACAGTTTTAGTCAGTGCAGATGAAAAAGGATTTATTGCTTTATGGTGGTATGGAAGAGTGCTGATGACGCGTTTTGATGTGAGCAAACATTTCACTGAGGAAGAGTATAGAGTTATGGAAACAATGGGTTACCAGCGGGAGGAGTCGAATGGTTTTTGTATTGAAAAGGTGAATCTTGCCCCGGATTTTTCCGTCTTGTTGATTATAATTGTATTTCGCAGTCAGACGAACGAGCTAGAGGATAACGCGATAGAAGGCCAGTCAGGAAAAAAGATACAACGGGTGCTCACTTTAAACATGAAAGCAATCCAGTCTATCTATGAAGACATGGATTTCGTGGCAAGTACAGTTGATCGTAATCACTCAATTGTGACGAAAATTTTTGCCGGTGGTCGCCAAATGGTCACGGAATGGAAAAATGCTATGCGTCTTTTTGAATTAAAGGTTGGACTCATGGGGCCACTCTATGAGAAGTACGCTTGCGAGGACTCACCACAAGCAGACATGCTGTCCTTGGCTGTGACTGGTATTACTGCACCTGCGTTAGCCCAGTACTTTGCGCAAGATATTCAAGAGATGGTAAGAATAATCTGCAGGGAAGCATCATTAAAAAAACTAACTTGCAGTACTCTTGGTATGCTAGAGCGTACATCGCATGCAAAAAGCGCTATTTGATGGATGTGAAATTGTAAGAGTGCTTGCTGATGAAAATATGAAGAGTGACTTGGTCAAATTCCTATTTCTTGTGTCGGAATTACGTGGTCATCTCAAGTGGGATTCACAGACTTATGTGAACGCAATCGGTATCAAAGTAGATGCTCTGGATGATCTGGTGCAGATCACGCAGAATCTTCTCGTGGAAATGGAGACACTGACGCTGGCGCTACACGAGACTCGCCAAGACTTTTCTTTATTCTTTCAATGGATTCTCGAGCGTATTCGTTTTCACACAAGCTCTTCGCAATCCGAAGGAAACACAAGTTCTCATGCTCGCGACGCGGGAGGTTCATCCGGTACAAAATCGCTTTTAAACCTGCGGCGTCTTTGCGATTTCTTAGACCACGCGGCTCAAGTCGCAAAAGAATTTAGAAAACATCAACAGAATGGTGGTGTATATACAGTTGAAACTACATTTGGAAATTCAGTGTCACAACACCTATCAATGGAATCAAATACACAGACGAATGAGGTGATGAATACCTCGACAGGTTGCCTTTTCCTCATTCACAGTCTTCAGGAAACATGGTTCACTATGCTTGATGCGATCGGTGGAAGACTTGCAAGATCGGTTGTACGGGAAAATAGTGGATGTTTTGGCTGCATCACCAGCTTTGAGGAATGCCATATTCGCTTTCGTCAACCTTTCCGCTCAAAGAATCTTGATTACTTGGATGATGTTGAAGACAAGAGAAAAGAAGAGGATAATGAAGATGAGGAAAGTGATGACGAGGCTGTAGATTGGCACGCCTTAAAACATTTTGGACCGATGCAGAATACTTCTGATTGTGATTTTACAATTTTAATTGGATTTCGACTACGATCGGGTGATTTACTACTGGTGAAACAGGTAGATTCTGTACACGCGCAACCTTTTCGCTTGGAATGGGAAATGGCAGTCATATGCTTTTCAAAAAACTCTCTGAGATCACTTAGTTGCCAGGGATTTGATTTTTATGGAGATGTATCAAATAAAAGACCAGAACGACTTGCTTTCGTCGTCGATCATGTAAATGCTGACCAAGTGCTTGAAAGTACGTTTTCTGATGGAAAATGTTGATATTATGTTGTCAACGCTAAATGACATGTGCTGCTGTTGAAATGTGTCAGGATGGCTTTATCTTCATCAATACGATCATATTCATTTCTCACGCTTTGATCCCGCAGCTTTTCTTGAGGTAAATGCTATCATCATATTTTTCGACGCCATTGTTGTCGCAGAATACTGATACGCCCAAAATTGTACGTTAGTCTGCCAAAATTCACGACCAAAGTCACACGTTTCAACTTGACCAGCTTCGAAGGAGAAAAGTTGCTTCGTTACCTGCGGTACACTCTAACAAAGGATCGACTTCTGTGATTGCAACCGCGTCTCGTGGTATTTTGTGCATTATTCTTTCCCCAAGTCGATTGATTGTATACGATGCAGAAGATGACGAGGATGAAGAGGAGAAAGCTGGTTGCGACTAACTGATAAGTTACACTACGAAAAACTGTTGTACGTCGTCAGTGCCTTTGGTAACTTTTTGCGTGAAATTTGATGTCGTCCGAGCTCACCTAAATCCTTCTTTGCTTAATAGATCATCAACAAGTTCAGTAACCTCATCTTCGCGCGTGGACAAGTAGCGTTCTGAAAGCTGACGCTGACTTCTATTGATTTTTCGACTGTAGTCAATATAACTGACTACATTTGAATCTCCAGCAGAGCTCGTAATCGTGTTGTTAATGTCTGACGGGTACACAAATGAAGCCGAGACAGCCGGTCGTTCGGCTGATACTAAAGCATCAGATAGTACGATGTCTGGCCCACCAAGTATTGAATGATCTGGTAGCGAGATTGGAAACTTTCTTGGATTTTGAACTTCTGAAAGTGATGATGGATTTGACAGTTGTTTGATATCTGCCATGTGCTCCATCACCTCGACAGTTGTTTGTTCCTGGTCATTGTTGTGGCAAAGACTCGTCTTGATTTCACCAGCTGCGAATGCTGCTGCAGCAGCAGCGTTAGTTGGGTTCTCAAAGGTAGTTCCAATTGGTTTAGCAAAAGACGAGTGCCTTCTTGCAGGCATGTATTCTCCATTCACACTTGCTCGAATGATTTCGTCATCACACCCACGGCGGCTTATATTGATCTCAGCGACTCTATCTCGATCCAAAGTGGTGAGTCCGATCGCGTCATTATTGTGCCAGCCAGGTACAATTTTCTGCTGTCGTGCAATCGACTGGATAATCAGTGAGCGAATTTCATCCATAACTCGCGGATATTTGGCCTCAAATTCATCGAGACATTCACGCGGTAATAAGTACGTTCCTGTAGGTCGCATTGCATACAAGTTGTACCGTGCTGCGGTTTCCGTCAACACTTCTTTGTACCCAAAGAATTCTCCTTCATATATCTTAGCAATTGAGCCGTGATGATCCGCAATGATAGGACTAATCGATTGGCTTTTGCCTCTTGGTGTCGTCGCATGTGCTTGTGGCACTGGAACATAATGACGCGTTTTTGCAATTACGGCACCGTTCATGATAAAGAAAATACCACTGACAGGATTATCCTGATAGATCAAAATGTCTCCTTCCATGAAAAATTGTGGTACGAGTCGTGGTAGGATGAGCGTAAGAAACCATTTTGGTTTCTTGTCGAAAAAACGGACCTTCGACACGATGCCTCCATTTAGATGCAAGACAAGTTCATTACGCAGTGAATAGCTCAGAGCGTCAAAGAGCGAATTCTCGACAAAAAACGTTTTCTCAGCATCCACAAATCGTAAATGCTCTTGACAAGCCGCAACAAATTCCGACGATACCCCGCGTTCTTTGATGTAAGCATTTACTCGTTGGACCATCTTATGCTCTCGATTCATCAAGCTCTTGGAGTTGCTAGCCACTTCGATGACAGTACCTACTACATAAGCAAACAATGTAGTACCGCCGATTAATACCAAGATGCAAAAGCCTTTTTCAAGGTTGTTGACAGGATAAATGTCTCCGAATCCAACAGTTGTCATTGTTGTGATTGCCCAATAGATACTGGCGATATACTTAGATAAGATCGAATCTGGATCTTCGAAATGTAAATTTTCAATTCCCCACCAAGCATCATCAGCAGGTCGGTCTGCTGATATATAATACCAAAAGCATCCGACATAATGAGCAATGATCATCACGGGGGCTAATAATTTCAAAAGTCGGACAGTGTCAACATTGATATCAAACTCGGCCATCCATTGGGAATTTCTTTTGATCAATTTGGACAACCGCATGAGTCGAAGCAGTTTGATCAATTTGAGCGTACGAATGAGACGTAGGGATGCAAAAATATTGCCCGTCGCAGCTGCCTCGACAATGAAGTCAAAGGGTATTGTGGAAGCTACGTCAACAAAAAAAGTAGTTTTGAGATAATGTCGACGAATTTCATAGCGATCGACAATTTCCACTCCCATATCATCGACGTATGTGGTACAAAAGCTAAGAACGACATCTATTACAAACAGCACGTCAGCAATTCGATCCGTGGCATAAAACGCGAGCACGTCTTGTACATTAAAAGCAATTCGAAAAGGAACTGTAATTGCCGTAATAGAGACCAAAATTCCCATGACAATATCCCATGCAATTCTCGCTTTAGCATAGTGCCGAATTACAGACCAGTGGGTCACTCTGTCATCACCAGCAACACTCGTGTCCATTCTATTGATAAGATCGGACGACACTGTGTGAAGACTGATCGTTGAATTTGACTTGCGACGTCGTTTGTGCAGATACGGCCCTCCCCTAGTAAAGGCTTCGCGTCGAATCGTACGCTCTGAGCGCTTTCGCTGGAGTGCACGCCTTCCACGTTTCGCACACTCTTCGTATCGCTCTCCGACAATGACAGCGAGATCTTCAAGATATTTGTGAGCCACTGGACACTTTCCAATCGCTTCGAGCAAATCATTGCTATACATTGCATACACCTCTGTCTTCAAGGCGGAGCGAAAGGTGTGAGTGTAACGTCTACGAGCGTTAACGAGATACTCAATGCCGCAAATGTCGCCGGGCGACAAAGAACCGACAACTAGATTCGACTGCACGGTTTCCACAATTCCTGATGTCAAAAAATATAATTCTTCCCACACACTTTCGGCATCAACAAGAACTTGGCCTGGCCCCAGAACAATTGGTCGAAGCCGGGGAATTGCAAACACAAAAAACTCAACCGACGTCATTCCAAAGAAAGAAAATATTTTGACAAACGACTCCATTGAGGCCGCGAGAATTTCGTACTGAAGATTCTTTGGGAACTGTTGCAACAAGAAACCTTCATCAAATACGGTGCGACGGCTCCAGTGAAACTCAAATTGCGAGATCACACGTTGTCGAAGACGTCGTGGAATGCTCCGTTTGATTAAAAACTCCTTTGCATCTTGTAGCTTTTGCTTCAGCATATTGCCACGAGGATTATAGTTCTCCGTAAGCATTTGTATATTAGCAATGATCATACCAACGCTTATGGAGCCAAGACAGGCCACAAATATTGAATACAGCCGTTCTCCGTCCGTAACTCCGTAGATGTCACCGTACCCTACAGACATCATGGTATTTGAAACCCAATAAAAGCTCACGAGATATGGATGTTCAAAGCCTTCTGGTTCGCTGTGCGTAACCCAATTCTTACCCGTGGGATCCCACGTATAAAACATATACCACCCGCACGCGACAAGATGAATGATAAAAATGATCATAAGCAAGCTCTTGATGGTTTGCAGTACATGTGCATTAAGAGCGTCAACTTGTAAGGCTTCCATTGTACGCTTTAATCGCAGCAAACGCATGAGTTTCAGCAGCCGAAATAGCCGAAAAATGCGAATCAATTTAAGTGTAAGCAGTGAAGACGATGCAATGGTCATCACTTCCATAAATTGCTCGAGAGGTATAGTCGATGCCACGTCAAAAAGAAACCAACTGCGTAAATATCGCTTTCGAACCTTCTGAAGCTCAAACACTAAAATGTCTTCTTCAAAATACCCAGTGAAAAAATTTAATATCACGTCTACAGCAAAGCTGCTATCGAAGAGATAGTTAAGATATTGCTCCCAAGCCTAAAAGAGAGATCGAGCTGAAGTCAGTATACATTGCGAAGAGATCGTAGCAATATTCAGCCCTTACCGCAAGCTCAATACCAAAGCCGATACGATACGGAATGAGGATGACACTATACGCGATGATGAATCCAATCCAGATATCCCATCGGACTTTCCAAGTGGCTCGAGGCTGGATAAACCAGCGACTGTATGTGATCCTGTCTGCACGTGCAACTGGAACGAGACCATTTCGGCGACCTCGGCGTGGCGCTGAGAACAGTGCAGAATTTGAAGTCGATCTTTGTAGCTTGCGTTTGCGTGGTCGGCCTTTTGCGATGGAACGTGCACAATCTTGAACAAAATTTACCACAGAAGCAGCTCGATCAAGAGAGCGTGAATCGGTAGCAGAAGAGCGTTGTGATGAAAGACGCGTGTCTCTTACACATGATGCAGTATTAGCGCGCGAGCCATCAAGACTAGATTGTGTAGGCAATTGATTTGCCAACGAAGGTAATTGCACCGTCGCAATATCTTGAACCTTTTTACGCATAGGATAGATCAATGTGCGTGTCATGGACAAGCGAGATTTTTTAAATCACTTGTCGATCACCGACGGCGCGTCGAATTCTTTCACGTCTCCAAGTAACAGCATACAATAATCAAAGAAACCAGCATCCACCGATCAGAACGCCACAATTTACGTCCGTCTAGCAGCAGGTAGAAACTTACACTTGCTCAAACCAAAGGAGTGCGTTACATCATGCAATATTCATGGACAATTATAGCTTTAGACTGACGACTTATGAAGTGCTTTCGAATTCTTTCACGACTCCCCAATAACAATCTCTTAGGCCTTTCAGTGAGAAGTACCTTCCAGCGCAATGAATCAATGTGTCAAAGTCAACGAATATATGTTCCTCGTCCAACTGCTTTAATTCTAGTTAAAAGTAGTCAAATGAATCTAAAAGGGCATCTTCATGCCCATTCCCTGCGCCATCTTAGCCATGTCACCTAGTGCATTATTGTCCATTCCTTGCATTTGCTTCAGCACTTGCATCATAGTCTGCGGTCCGCCAATTTGCGCCATCAATTTTGGATCCATGACCTTTGACAGCTGCTGCATAACTGCATTCGGATTACGAGCCATTTGCTTGCCAAACGCTGCGTCGCCTGACTTCATAAGACCACTTTTTCCCACGCGGCTGACGACATTTGCAAACTGTTTGTGGCATTTAAGGAGGAAATCAACCTCCACAAGCTGACAGCCTGATCCACGAGCAACTCGCGCTTTGCGCGAATCCGACAGCGGTACGAGACCATCAAGCTCGGCGTCCGTCATACTGTCCATCATAAATAGAAAGCGTCGAAGTCGCTTGGATGCCTCCTCTTCACCACCACCAGAATTCATCATGTCGCTAAGACCTTGTGGAAGGCCAGGGATCATGGACATAACTTTGCCAAGAGGTCCCATTTTCATGACGCTTTGGAATTGCTTGTACATGTCACGCAGTGTAAATACGCCCTTTTGGAACTTCTCGACAATCTCCTCCTCATTGTCAAACATCCCACTAGTTTTAACTTCCTCCATAAGTCCACGAATGTCACCCATACCCATGAGTCTGCTGACAAAGCTCTCGGCATTAAACGCCTCAAAGTCGGCAAAATGTTCTCCTGTACCGTAAAAGATAATGGGCGAGCCTGTTGCAGCGACGGCACTTAGAGCACCTCCACCTTTAGCGTGCCCATCCAATTTGGTAATAATGACACTACCGACATTCACCGTATCACGGAAGGCTCTAGCCTGATCGTACACGGCCTGACCGATTGTCGAGTCCATCACGAACACGACATCGTCGGGCTGCACGGCCGCTGAGACCTCTCGCATTTCAGCAAACAGGTCTGTTTCCTGTTTGTGACGACCACTGGTATCTACAAGAATCAGCTCGTAATTTTCAGCTCTAAATTGGGCCACACCCTCTTCAGCAATACGAACTGGGTCCGCCTCAGTGTAGCTACCGTAAAATGGAATGCGTAACTTGGTAGAATTCTGTTTCAACTGATCAAAAGCACCAGCTCGGAATGTATCGGCACAGACCATGCAAGTCTTCCAGCCTTTGCGCTGGTAATAGTGTGCAAGCTTTGCAATGCTCGTGGTTTTGCCACTTCCTTGAAGACCCACAAACATAATGACATTGCTCTGGCCCTTTTTCATCTTATAAGGTGGCGCTTCTGGTTCCAGCATCTGAACTAGCTGATCTACTACCGCCTTTTGAATTAGACGGCGGCGATTAATACCAGAGCTCGTATCCTCAAGTTTAACGGCGAGTTTGACATTGTCCCGCAGCTGGCGTACAAGCTTCACCTGTACGTCCGACTCAAGCAGCGCACCGCATATTTCCTTTAGCAATACATTAAACACTTCATCATCTACCACAATCGTGCGGTTTAGCTTGGCCAGCGCACCCTGTAGCTTTGACCCCAGCTCTGATAAGACCATACTGCCTCTTTTTATATAAGGAGGTCTTCGATTACAAGTTGTGAGCTTAAATACACGTCACATTTCTTTATCTAACCCGCTTAAATTTAAGTTAATTTAAAACTTTCTTCTTGGATGAAGTGGGTGCAGTCGTTGCTCTCTCTTTCTGCTGCGCGCTCGTACTTTGTATCACCCTTCGAAGCAAGTAGAAGATTTCCAGCCTTAACTTGCACTTCCTTATTCAGCAACATGTCAACTACTAATAACAATATTGTAAAACTCTCGGACGAGGAGTGGAAGCAGCGTCTGACACCCATGCAGTTTCAAGTATTGAGACTCAAGGGCACAGAACGTGCTGGTGTTGGAGAGTACATTAAGAATAAGGAAACGGGTGTTTACGTTTGTGCTGGATGCAAGAACCCTGTGTACACGTCCGCCACCAAATTTGACTCAGGGTGTGGCTGGCCGGCCTTCTATGACGCCATCCCCGGCGCGATTAAGGTGCGCTGCAGATGGCTACTATAAGTGTTAATGATGAGTAGTATGATTGTGAAGTTGTAACTACCAAATTATGCCAATGATGCAGGCGGTAGCTGATGCTGATGGATATCGTACAGAAATTATGTGTGCCAAGTGCGACGGGTGAGTCAACTTTAGTGACCACTCAGCTTGAACGCTCTTACCTGTCATACTAATTTTTATTTAATGTCAAGCCACATGGGCCATGTGTTTAAAGGAGAAGGATTTAAGACGCCTACAAACGAGCGCCACTGCGTAAACAGTGTATCTCTTATCTTTCACGCAGGAGAAGTTCCATCTCAGTGAGATGTTATTTATCCCACTTTGTTGCTTCTTCGAAGTTGGAACGAATGGAAATGGGAATTAATCTAATACTATGAAACAATCATTGATAATTTTTCCTATAACAAGGTGTCATCTTCGTCATTGCCAAGGCAAATGTCAGCTGTGAGATGTTTTAATTCCGCTGGATGTAAAACGTAGCGTTGCTTCTGAGCAGGCGTTGTCGGTAAAAACCAATCTTTTTTCGTCTCGCCAAATACTTGGTTCACATTCATCCTCCATCCTTGGTTGAATGGAAAAGCACGGCCGTACTCGTGGCATTCAATCGTCGTAGCACCGTGGATCAAAAGGTAAGAATGAACAACAATGAAACCCAGCAGACTAATTCCCAATGCACCAGCCAGTACGAACCCAACAACTGCCATGGCAGAAAATTTAGAGGCATCATGGGATGCATTTTCGCTGAAGAGAGCGGCCTGAAAATCTCCAAAAAGAGCCCTCACGCACAAAGATAAAGCAATGAACGCATAAATGACGAAGTGGAAGAAGAATTTGTAGTTGCCTTGACCGACACAATTAGCGACCCACGGGCAGTGATGATCTGCGTTTGAATTGTGCGCATTAGATTTACATCCACATCTGACAGCAAGATGTTGTTTATACCCATTTTCAATACACAACGGTTGCAGAAGCTGCAGTGGTGTGCCCGAAATGGTTTAAGCAGATGACACTTTTGACAGGTGCTGACCATCGGTAGAGTCTTGCCACCTCCTTCTTCCATTGCTTCTTGCATCGCATCTTTCATGCATTGAATTAATGTCGGTGTAACATATCCAGGATCTGCAATTCACACAACGTCAGCCCTTATTTCACACTCTTCTGTTCACTCATTCGTACCTGTAAGCACAACTTTAAAATACGCAACGAGCACACATCCCACTACAAAGTGGAAAAGGAATGCTTCGAATAATCTCCACAGCACAACAAATTCCACAGATCGCTGAAATTCTGGCATCCAGTACTCCATCATGAAGACATAGTACTCTAATAACAAGATTGCCATCACCATAAGCACAGGCAGTATCGACACAGAGCGTAGAAGCACACTACACAGTATACAACACACTTGTTATTGTTCAACAATCTATACTTGCATACAGTCCTCGCACTTGTCATGAACGCGTAGCATTCGTTTTGTATTGTCAAGCGATATAATCTAGCGTGCTTGCCCTATCTTTAGGACTGGCTCAAGCCTATTCTATATCATACACGTGGCAAGCGCCAGGCGCGACGTCGGACGTTAATTAATATCGGGAGCGTTCATTATTGATTAGCACTTTCCCGAACGTGCCTCATTCGAAGATGGGAAACACAGTAACGCTACACAGTGCATGCGAGTACGGAGACCTCGTAGAGGTACATCGATTGCTCAAAACAGCGACAGACGAGGAACTTGAAGCCACTGACGATAACGGGAGGACGCCACTGATTTTAGCCGTTGCTAGCTTGAAGCACCTGCGCGAGCAATGGAATTTAAGTGACGAATTTGATAATCCGCATGGTTTTAGCGACAGCGACGAGGAGATTTCAGCCATGACAAAGCAATCTAATAGCCAAGAGAGCAGCAACAGCGAGGCTGAGGAAACTGTAAGCGAGGTGAAGGAGGACGCTGATCTGGAATTTATGCCTAAAGAAGCCGAGATTCTTCATTTGTTGCTCCAACGAAGAGTAAATGTCGATCATCAAGATGAAAATGGATGGACAGCGTTGCATCATGCATGTTATGTGCAGAATGCAATGGCTATCAAGATGCTGATCCATGCTGGGGCGAAACCCATGAGAGAAAGTTACGGTTTGTTGCCGCAAGATTTACTACAGAGAGGACACATGTCCGAGTGGGTGGCACAAGCACAAGAGCTTAAAGAAACTTTAGATGAGATGACCGACAAAAGTACATATGCGATAAAGCTATTGGCATTTCGACCAAGTGGTGTCGTACAGTTGGATATGGGTGGACAGGTCGAAAAGGGATCGTTTGTTACATGTAGGATAAAGTGAATAAGCCACTGAATGATCTGAGACTAATTGTAATACTTGTATGCAGTGGAGTACGACGTACCAGAGCAACATTCTGTGAAAGATTATATTCAAGTGCTTATTTCCGAAGAAAACTCTACAGAGATCAAGACAGGGTCGTATCATTATGTGCCTGCTGGTGCACATGGACAACTTACTATTAGTACCAAGGACATTCCACCGACCAGTACTGTTCGGTTTGTGTATGTGAAGAGCGATATCAATAAAATGTCGAGGAAAGTAGTCGCTAGTGGCTGCAATGCAGTGGTGCAGGCTTCAGTGGGTGAAATTTTTCAATATGAATTGTTTTTATATGAACGTGTGGTTGAGGTGGAGAGTATTCCGGAATTTGAATTAACTGACCAGCCATTAATTGTGCTCAAACGAATTGGCATTGTCGTTGGTGACGACATTGATTGGGTTACGATCCGTCCAGACAATCACATTGTCGCTGTGAATGATATTCGTATCGATGAAATGGAGTTTGCAGAGGCTGTGCACGTGCTGCAAGAAAATAATGGCCGACAATGCACCAAGTTACTCATGCAAAACTACTCAGCATGCGGAGACTTCATTCCGGAAAAGATTTTGGGCGTTAATGTTGTTGGCAAATATGCCTCTTTGCATCCCGTCGACGAAGATCAGGAGTTTGAATGCGATGAAAAGGCATACGACGACTGGATTCGGGAGAGCCCAGACAACGACGGTGGAGAATATGGTAATTGTGGCTTTCGTGAAGATGTGACCTCATGTTTATTGTCTATTCCGCCACCGACTTCAATAATTCCAATTGTGGAGGGATGCGGTGTGGTCAGCAAAGTCTTTGCTGATGACGAAAGCGATAACCCAGTGAATTTGGATAGGGATACAAAGATTTCTACTTCTTCGACTATAGAGACTGTCGTTCCGCTGCACAACCCCCTACTTGTCAGTATTCGCAAAGCTCATCAACTTGAGTGTGGATGCGATTAACTTTTTGTTTTTGCTCTGAATTTAGGTGGCACAACTTCAGCATGGCATTTCCATCAGCCACGCTAATAGATGAGTAATCGTTGCGAATGTGTAGCAGACGAAATCCTGGGTGATTGGATTGCTGCTGATAGCAAATCTAACACGCCAAATGTACTTTGTCGAGAAGGATTGTTTTACATTCTAAAGACAAAGGTTTAACAGATAGCCGGTGCTTTAGAAGCGGCGGAAATTAGCAAGTTATGACAAATTTAATTTTGAGAAATGATTTAAAATAACAATAAAGCGATCTTGCAAGAAGTTGAAAATTCAAGACACTATTTCAGATTTACATTATGATCATAGATCATCTTTTGAAGGAAATGAAGTATCAACCACACCAAAGTCAGAGCTACACTGGAAGAAAGCGGTTGTTTGTTTGTGCGCAGGGCCTTTTTTTAGTCATTAACGAGCAATTAGTTTGGAGTGCGAGCTCGAAGCTAGAAATCACACTACGCTTGTCCATGAACGTGCGTAACTTATGTATCAACACGTATATAGGTATCTGGATCATTTTATTGTAAACTATTGTCTTCTGTCCTTAGAGAAACCAATAAAAAGTCCAGGATGAGAAATCATGATAGATTCCCCATTATTCCCGCTATTCCCACGATTCCCACTGTTAAGGACCAACCTGCCTCTAATGGGTGGTACCTGGGGCTATTATGGAAAAGCGTCTGAATGTATCATTGCTTGCTCTGTAACGCGCTCAAATCGTCAAACTAGTAAGAGTCGGGGGTCTCTTTCGATGCTAAGTCGATCAGCGAGTTGTGATATTCGTCGTTCTCGTATCCAGTAAGCGATAAACCTTGCGGTGTTCGGGAGCATGGTAGTCAGACCGCCTTGAATTAGAGTATCCAGGCAAATCTGTTCTGGCACAGCGCTCGGCAACCCTAATTCGCGATCAAACAGTTATCTAAGGTATTCTTAAGTACAGGCACTCTTCGGTAAGCAGCAGGAAAATATTGATAATCCTGTTCGACCTAGTCTATTTGAACTTGTGTCCGGCCGGCACGCTGTAGTACCGGCGGAGAAGCTGGATCATCGCAGTCGTGATCAGAGAATGAGGCAGAACTAGCGGTAAAGGCACTGAAGAACACACTTCGCAAACAGCCAGGACCCTCTTGATGCCCGCGTACAAACACATTGGCAACAAAAATTTCTATTGTTGTGTATCGCTCGCTGGAAGAGCCTTCATTGAATCAATTACAAAGATGCTTTGGTCGCGATTAAAGACCAGATCATTAGCGTACACCACAATGTAGTCTCCACAACAGAAGTGAACAACATCAACTGTATCATACTACTATAAAGAACCTTTAGCCAGGCATTTAAAATAGCATGCTTCAGTGAAATGAGCTTGTTGTTAACCCCATTTTGGGACTCGTTGCATCGACAATTAGCAAAAACACACAAATTCTTCATCCAGACCGTAAGATTTTGCTGCCTTCTAGATACACGATTTATCCAGTCAGAGTCATCACGATCGTATTATCAGCCGGAGAGCTGTACTCCTCTTTGAGCGACATTGGCGGTATGGCTGAGATTGCATCAAATGCGTACCTAAGGGAACGTCGCTGCCTGCTCAAATGGAGTTTGCTTGCCCAAAAGTCTGCCAGGGATGATTCGCTCGCCGTCAGTACCGATGGACACGATCCAGCTCCTTGATGGCATTCAGAGCCTTACACTTCGAAAAATAGCGTTCCAGCTGTTTTGTGTTTGTAACGGCAGGGCAATTTCGTTGATGTCGACTAGCGTTCCGTAACCTGTGCAAAAGCGAATCCAAACATCCAAAAGCGACAATTTTTGTGCGTGCCCAATGTTGAGCAAAATGAAGTACGCTCAACAGCATAAAGGACATCATTAATATCTTGTAGACTGTTAGCGCCGAGGATCAGGATATATGTAGCACAGTCGCTTTCACTACAGCTTTGCAAGTAGCTGATCTTTGCGACTTCAAAACATCAATTAATCTGAACACACTCTGGAACGACGATCATTTCAAACCAAATCCGAAGACCATTTTGAGCCGACAGACTAAACCTTGACAGAAAACGCCTCGACGTCTTCTTTCGGTGACGCATCTCTGTGCGATGAAACACGGACAGAATGCGTGCATGCGTGTGGTGGACCGACTCATAATCTTGACCAAACAGCAGGCCGCCAATCACATTTTCAGCAATATCGCGGCTAAATGTCAGAGTTAGTGTTCCGTGGCTATCGAAGTGGACTAAAAGCGGAGTTTGCATGATTCACAGCCTTGTCAAACGATCTTAACTTCTCCGCTGTAGTGATCTGTTGGAACTCTGCCCAGCTCTCTAGATGTGCTATCTCATGATGACGCGTGTTCACATCACAACGAAACGGATGCGTGCGTGCGACATCCGCTTGCGTTACGCTCCAAGATTCTCCGGACTACGTACAAAACTAGCACGTGACTGCTATCTCAGCACCTGTTGCCTCGTCGCATTCAGCAATGGCGAAACCAGATTCGTCCTCATGGCCACATTGAAATAGAGCTACCGGCCTTTCTTGGGCATTGCAAGAGGCGTCGGCCCACAGAAGAGACAAAATGTGGCGATTGATAGCGATATGTAGGAGCCACAACTGGGTCTATCTTGAAATTTCAGCAGTGCTGATACCGGAATTGTGGGCTTCTAACCGGTGGAAGTTCGTGAAAAAGACGCCAAATCTCACTGTCAAAGTGACCTGATCATGATTTGTACTTGTGACAGGCACATACACTCATATGGTGAAGATACTCTTTGTACGTTTGCTCGAATATGCAGGGAATCCTTTTGCCAGTTTCTACTGAGAATGGCTGAGAATGACGCGAGAGTTGATGAGCTTACCCGCGGACGTCTTTTCTCTTAAGGTTTAAAACCTCAGCATCTTGCGTGCTCCCTTCACAATTGGCTGAGAGGTTTGATGGGTTGGGCTTCCACGCAAAGACAAACAAACTTACCCCTTACGAAAAAATGTCAAGTCCCTGTAGAAACGAGGCAGCGAATTGGGAAGGAACTGGGCTTTAGTGTACCTTGTGGAGATCGAGGTCGACAAAATCCAGCCCTTAAAGAAATGGCTCCTTCCTAGAGAGGTAGCTAGTTGTTAACATAACTTTCCCGGGCTTTGGAGTTATAACGGAGCAAGTAGTGTAATCGTGTGTGCGCAGCGCGTACACGCGATAACACTAGAATGCGCTGATGTGGCATGTCCATGAGCGCCCCAGCATGGTTCTGATGAGGGGAAAGTTGTTTACACCACATGGCCGTTAAGTTTGGCATCCTGGTCTAAAAGAGACGGTACACTTTCCCCAGGAAGAGAAAGGTCGGGATAATTGTGGATGTGGCTATTTTCCGGACGAAACAAGAGCGCGCCACTCGTACGATCTCCAGTTTGAGATGTCGCGTGGAAAAACCAGTTTTTACAATAATTAACTCGCTAGAATAGGTTTTTTAAAGGATGAGTGATACAGAACCAAGTATTCGCACCACCCAACTAGGCATATCAGTTGTGTTCGAAGTTCTTGTCTACGGATTAGGAATCGGCGATGAGAACTTTTATCGCAGCTGATCCTTTTCCAAAGTTGAGAGCTCGCTGAACGAGCGCAGCATGCATCTCGAGCTTTCACGTCCATCCTACTTCATCCGAGGAAGCAGTGAGCATAACATTTGATGCTTAGGACACCCTCTATGTTACGGGAACAAAATGTGGGCTGTACGAGCGAAGCCGAGGCGATGAACTTCAGCCATGCTGAGAATGAGGGGGGATTAGCTTTTTCTGAGCAGCTTCACAGTTCCTTTAGATGCCTTGTTTACAGATGTAAACACATCTCGCCTTGTGTACCTTCTTCGGCCGCGGCTCAGTGCTCCGCATCTTCGAAGAAAGCACTGAGTTTTGTTGTACCTCAGGCGAAGGGGCTACATGCAATAAGGTGTGTCCCCAGATAGATCAGATTGCACCTGCTATACTCTATGGTCTTTGCTTTATGCTCCATGCTCTATGTTCTATGCCGTTCTTCTTTTATACAAATATGCATTTGCGCACCGCGACGTCGTCACTATATTCTCACAAAAAATGGCAAAATTGCAGTTCATCTTTGCCTAGTATAAGTATAACCTGGCACTTTTCATGAGGCAAATTTTGAGATTTCCAACAGCGCAACTAAATTTGCGTCTGACTTGTACGCTGTACGTTACGTCTTATCAGTTGTCGGTGTACCATTTTTGATATGCCATATTCATAGTCGGGGTGACGCGAATGCACCTCTAATACCACAATAAGCCGATACTGCTTGTTTGCGGATGGCCTGCTTTTGGCATATTCAACATGGTGTCTTGCACTTCATACAATGTTCACGTCGAAGCGCGGATCTCAATCGTATAAAGTGACTAATGGTAAGACATCTTGGCAAAATATCTATCGAGGAACCACATCAGTCATATCATCGCTGACTGTGTTTATCGTATACATATTGAGCCACCAATACCTAGCACTCGTCGGGCAGTACATTTCTACTTTACAAAGAATATGATATGCCTCGTACAGTTTTACGTACTTAAAAAGCTTGTAACAAGGTACCATTACACACAGTGCTTTGCGTGGGTTAGTGCTACAGTACAACAAGCCTCGAGATAATGCATAGCAGTGCAGGTGTACAACTGCGCAGATAGCACGCGTAAATCGCGCTTTGGTTAATATACTTTGAAGCACTTATGCGAAGAGGCGATGGTGGTGAGACAGGTTTCTCTTGACATTGAATTTGTGCTTGCCCATGCCTTTATGGCATTACCCTATCCTATGTTAAGGGTTTATTGTTTTGCAAGCGTTTCGCAGACTTGTGTCCGAGTAAGAAAATGTGAATTCAGATCCTTAGTTCGTTGCCGACTCTACGTCCGGCACGAGAGATAAGTTCTAAACTGGCATGTGGATTTAAATTTTTTTCTATCCACAAGCCTCCAAACATATGGTTACTGCGAAGTGCCCACTATTTGTCTTCCGCACAGTTCTGGGTAAGAGATACGCACTTGTACTTTACATCACGACGCTTGGTTTCCACTAATTGACAATCATCAACACTCCCCCGCGACGCGAGGTTTCTCATGTTTGTCTTGGCCAACATTTGCAGGAACTTCTTCCTCGAAATCGGCTTGGTCAGGAAATCGGCAAGTTGATACTTGTATTTGATGTGTTGTTGGTCGATCGACTTGGCCTTGAGTTGGTCACGGACGAAGTGGTACCTGAAATCGATGTGCTTGGCTCGACTCTGATATCCGTCATTTTTAGCAATAGCAATTGCACTTTGGTTGTCTTCGTGCACAATGGCTGGATAATCGATCTTTATCTTCAGTGCAGACAATAAACCCTTTGTCCAAAGCACTTCTTGAATGCATAGTGATAGAGCCACGTATTCGTCTTCGGCAGTGCTGAGTACCACACTTTGTTGTAGCTTTGACTAGAATATCACTGGGGACTTGTTAATCATGACCATGATGCCTGATGTCGAACGACGGTTGTTTTTGTTACTTGCCCAGTCGATATCCGCATATGCACTTAGTTCGAGTTTTCCAGGAAGACATTGATAGCAGATTCTTTTTGTCGCAGTTGATTTGAGGCAACGCAGCATACGAATAGCCGCACTCCAATGTTCCTTACTTGGTTGTTCAAAATGCCGGCTTAGCTAGCATACCGCGAATGCAACGTCGGGTCTTGTTCCACTCGCCACATAGGCGCGTTCGGGAATATCGTCATTGTGTAGGAGTGATCCGACAAGAGATCGAAACGGACGGTTCTCCATTCTTGGATCACTCCTTTTGCACTTGTTCAGATATTGGTCCATCGCACTTGTTAAATTTTGACATTAACTTGATTGAACTTTTCCACCATTCTGACCACGCATGCACTTTGCTTATTTTCAGCTTCTTCGACCGCTGCTTGTACTCGACGTCTTTGCCAAGAATAACGTTTTCCAATATCTTGAGTTTGAAATGACTGGAGAGTTCATCCGTAACCGTGTTGATCAGGTCAACCGACTTTGCTACAGTGAGCATGTCATCAACGAACAGGGTCACGTACACCTATGATCTTTCAACTTAACGAATAAAAATACACGAGTCTGAAACACATGCCGTAAACCCATATCGATAAACACACTTGAGATCGTCCTAAATCAGGTCGCTGCAGTTTGTTTCAATCCATATAGACTTCGATTAACCTAAAAGACTTGGTTTGACTTTGCTTCAACACCTTGGGGCGGAAAGATGTACACTTTTTCTTTGAGAAAAACGTTAAGGAACGCAGTGTCAACATCGTACTGTCGGATGAACAGACCAAAATGGCAAAATACTGCTAGAAAGACGAAAATCGTGTTCAAATTTGCCACTGGAAAATACCTTTCCGAGTAGTCCACACCATAGGTTTGTCGATAACCACACGTCGAGCCTTGAATCGCTTGTACTTGAATGCAAACACTCACTTAAGTCCTATCACTTTCTGACTTAGTGTCTGTTGCACCGCTCACCATTTTTTCTTCCAACGCTTTCAACTCAGCCTTGATTGCTTAATACCACATCTTTGACTGCATTGACTTTAATGCATCCTGATACGTCGCTGGAATTTTGAGAGTTGCATTCGATTGTTCATATTCGAGACGATAGCGCTTCGGAGCACATTCCACTTGTTCTTCATTTGTCCATGATTAGATCGTGTCGGTCCTTTGGACTGGAACCAACGTTTGGGAATTCTGACTTGGTGGTAATGCAATTGGTGCAACGCGCCCACCGCTGTGAGGCGATCGGAACCCAAGGGATTCCTCGATCGCTTCCAATCTGTCCCTGGACACACTTGCCAGATTCGGCTCCACCTTGATTTCACCCGATTCCATACAGTCATCATTAATATCAAATAGCGGGTCGGACTCATACACGGATCTTGGATGCTGAGAGGTGATTGTAACTAGTGTCATACTTGAACCGCTTGGAGGCACGTTGGTTGTGTCGGTTCCAGTTTGGTCTACAATCATTGGTTCGACATTGCTGCGAGTTGATACCACAGGCACTTGTAGGCAATCTTCATCATCATCATCTTGTATACGTTGAGAACTTGATCACCACTAACGACTTGCACGTACTTCGATTTTGGTATTTTTTGAAACACAGCTGAACGTGCTATCTCCACTCGCTTCAACTCTAAGTTCCATACACAATATACTTTAATTGATCCGAATACCCCAAGAACATACATTTGTATGTTTTTTGTCAAACTTGACACGCTTTACCTTCTGAATGTGTGCATAGCCCAGAAATCCAAAAACTTGCATGTATGAAAGGTTGGGCCTTTCACCGAAGCACACTTCAAACGGTTTTTTCTTTGGGTGGGCGGCACACAGAACTCGTTTGGTCACATATACTACAGTGTTCATAGCTTCGACCTACCACTTCCTTTTAACTTGCATATAATTTAGCATCGATCTTGCTCGCTCCGTGATTGTTCTGTTCGTCCGTTCTACCATTCCGTTCTGTTGTGGCGAATACGGAACCGTTGTTTGGTGGATGATACCGGCCTTTTGATACATTCCAGCAAAATGTTTGTTAATGTATTCGCCACAATTGCCGATGCGAACTCACTTGATCTTGGCTCTCAGTTAGTTCTCCATCATTGACTTCTACTCGATAAATCGATCCACCACTTCCGGTTTGTGGGCGATACCGTAACGAGTCTCGAAATATCGTCGATAAACGTTACGATGAACCTTGCTCCACCTTAAGACTTATCACCATCGGGGTCATCACATCGATGTGAACGAGTTGGAGCACTAATGTGGTCTTCACTTCACCGTAGCTTGACTTTGGGAACGGCTTTACCGACGATTCGCCATTCACGCATCCTTTACAAATGTCATAGCCCTCGTCATCTTTGATGACAATCGATTCCTTCATCTTGAATCCATTAATGCACCCGTCTTGAGTCTTCATTGTCTTTAAAGGCAAATGTCCCCATCGGGCATGCCACACACTTGGATCCACTGGTTTGGTATCCTGACCCACCTCTTCGCTAGTATTTGCAGATTCCACTGGATTACACTTCAATACAAACAACTTGCCCTTCTGAGTCAATCGAGTCGCAACTTCGTTATCATTTTTGATCTTACACAATGCTTTGCCGAATGTTTCATGAAACACTTTTCCAGACAGCGCTGGAATCGACAGAAGTCTTCGATCCAAATCTGGAACGTAAAGCACATTTTGGATCCGAGTTGGCTTCTTGTTCTTTAGTATAACTCGGATCGTCTCAATTCCGGCTACCAAAACCTTGCCACCGCTAACAGCTGAAATGGCAATCGGCTTGTCGAGTGGACGAAACTCATCAAAATCATCTTAAAAAGGACACGTATGACCGCTTGCACCACTGTCGAGCAGCCATCCATCAGAGCCATCTTCACATCCCATGAAAGTCTGTTTGTCTTGCTTTTTGTTGTTTGAATTGTCCCAGCAGTCTTGCTTCCGGTGCACATGTCTATTGCATACGAAGCATTTTCCAGAAATTTTGCGCTTTTTCTCTTTAAGTCGGGGGCCTTTGCTCTCGAAGTCTCAAGTCGCCTCAAGAGCAATCTCATTGCTCTCTTTTTGATTCATACTTTCACACTCTCGCCGTAGCGTTTCCTGGCTTGAAATAGATCTATTCTGGGCATGTTTTCGATGATTTTCACAATCGAGTCGTATCTTCCAGTAGACTCCCAAGAAGAATCACAAGTTGTTCGTCGTGCGTCACTTCTTCACCAATGACTTGCCTTGAAGGCACAACTCATCAAACTTGAGAAAGTGATCCATTACATCTCCACTTTTTTTCATTTTGAAACCATGCAGTTGACGACGCATCTGAATTCGATTGTTAATGCTTCGACGAAGGATTTTTTCTTAAATCCCCCACGTTTAAGCTGTCGATTGTGCAGCCCGTATTATTGACTGTAAGCTTGGACTGATTATTATCGACAGAATTGCGAAGGCCTTCATTTCGTTGGGTTTTTATCCTGACGTCGCAGCGTCATCTTCACTCGGGGCCTTCGTTGTGTCGATGTGTTTGAGCAGTCCTTTCTTCGCGAGCTTCATCCGAGCGTTGAACTCCTTCACGGAGTAGTTATCTTTGCAGAGTGTGGCGTTGTCTTTGGTCGTACTTAGGCTCATAACCTTTTGCAAGTGTTTCTCAGACTTGTTTAAAGTGAATTCAGATTCTTAATTGCTGCCTACTCTAAGTCCAGTACGACAGTCTGGCTCTAAACTGGCTTGCGGATTTCTATCTACAGTTTTGAATACAATTCACCTTCATGGACATGCAGAGGCTACAGTCTCCGGTGGAGGGATACTAAGCCAGGCAATGCAATGGCGAAATGCAGAGAGAGTTCTGTTCTTATTCTTTATCGGACGCACGCCGAGACTATCCAAGAGAGTAGCGAGTCGCCACAAATAACAGATTTTAAAAGAAGTAGCCGGGAATGAGTTGACTTTCGGCTGCACTGCTCGAGGAGAAAGGGTTTGCCAACTTTCGCGTATGACGTTTGGTGAGCCGACGATTACACTAAGGATGCTACGAGTGCTTGAATAGGTGAATAGGATGTCCTCACTCGGAAAAGTCTCAAAAATCTATGTTTACACTTCGGCGAAATCGCCCTGTCCTTGTATTACGGACGACCTTGCTCACCGTTGGCCCATATCTCTCATGTAAAAGATTTTTTTGCCCGTCAATGCGCGTATCGCTCTAGCTCAAGACTGCCAACATCACTGTGAAAAAAAATCTTTGTTTGCAGCTGTTACTTCTGTCTCATGGAGACGAGGGGACCGATAACCTGTAAGAAGTGGAGATGATCAGCTGTGACCTCGACGCCAGCGTCACGGGTCAACCATCGCCTTATCAAGCATGTGATCACGGTATTAAGCGAGAGAAAGGCATTCAAACATAGACCTGCACGATCTCTTCATCAACGCGGTGAGCGACATCAGACGATTCAAAAGCGCAATCATGATGTGTGATAATCGGAATGGACCCGCGTGACTTTTGCACTTGCAGTAGAGTGAGGCGGGCTCCTTTAACCAGATTCTTATCATTGGTAACAAACTGGACATCGTTGTTACTTCCACGGTAGGGTGTCACAATATTTCACGCCGATATAATAAGGCAGCGAGGTTCCGAGCTGAGTGTTTTCTCCTTGGGATACGGCTAGGCTGTGAATTGTCGCGTGGGGGCGACAGTGATCAGTTTGGACATGAAGAGTCACTACGACCGTACTCGTTTGAATTCACCTCGTATTCCTCATCGAGAATCTCCGCATTTCGAGAGGATTCGTCGAGATATTCGATTCGGTGCTCGAGAGGGGACATCCGGTACAAGTATGATATGAATGGCAGGCACGGGAAAGTGTAGAGAGAGAAGTGAAAGTCCAGGCGCAGTGGTTTCTGTGGGGTGGTCACTTCTGTTCTATGTCATAAGAAAACTATATAACTTTGCATCCCAAAGTGGTGTACATCTTAGTACGGAACTTTAGCCGTATACATTTGGCACTATTTATCAGTTACTGAACACTAGAAGTCATTGTGAGTATTCATACGTATGGGCAAACCTCCCTATGTTCGTAAACCACACGTCTGGCGAAAGAAACCATCGATATGGAAAACCATACGCAAACGATTGATCGGTTGATCTCACACTGCTGAGAATCTATAGATTGTTCTTAACCTCATTTTTATCATTGCTTTGATATAAAGCACGTTTCTATACACAGTGCCATGCATTCTCAAGTATTGTCAAAACATATTAGTAGGTTGTCAAATCAATCAATACTAACGGTCAGTTGCATTTATTCCTAAAGCTACCAATAATGTCGTGTGCAGCACCTGATTCGCTTCAAGCTCGACTGCGTCGCGGCGATATTCCATGCCGAGGTGTCAATCTTGGTGGCTGGCTTGTCGCTGAACACTGGATGACTTGGGACTCGTGTCTGTGGCACGGCGTGCCTGATGAAATTAAAAATCAAGGAGAATTTGCCACTATGAAATTTTTAGGCCATGAAGAAGGCGATCGGCGCTTTGATGAACATCGACGCACGTGGATTACGGAGTACGATATTGCAGAGATAAAGCGTTTTGGTCTAAACACGGTACGAGTCCCTGTCGGCTACTGGATAATGGGCTTTGACCCAACAGACTTTCCCAACAAGCAGGAGTGGACGGTGTTTGCTCCCCATGCGATGCCGTACCTGGACGAGCTGTTGAATCATTGGTGTGTGAAGTACGATTTAGCCGTTATCGTGGATATCCACGCAGCAAAAGGGTCCCAAAACGGCCGAGACCACAGCGCTGCAGTGGACAGCGGTGCCAAATATTGGGGCCAATACCCAGAAAATGTCGACAATACCGTCATATTAGCAACCTTCTTGGCTTCAAGATACCGCAACTGTCCATCATTTCTTGGCATTGGCCTACTGAATGAGCCAGAGCATCCAACCGAGCACTATGTACTTCGTAACTACTACGAACGAG
The DNA here is from genome assembly GCF_900000015.1 of Plasmopara halstedii. Taxonomy (NCBI): domain Eukaryota; phylum Oomycota; class Peronosporomycetes; order Peronosporales; family Peronosporaceae; genus Plasmopara; species Plasmopara halstedii. Next base: position 1,051,323 of record NW_020187244.1, read on the forward strand.
CATACTCTGCTATTCGTGCAACTGGAAACGACTGCGTACTGACTGTGGCACCGTTGCTTACCGAGCAATGTCCACCGCACATGGAAGATTTTATGCGATATCCTAAATTTTTTAACGTTTGGCACGAATGGCACCCGTATTTTTTATGGGGCTACGAGGGTCAAAATCGAAAGCAAGTGCTAGAAGCTGTACGTCGGTATGGTAATCAGGTTTCATCGTGGAAGGGGAATTGGCTGCTTATTGATGAGTGGAGCCTTGGTGCACAAAATTGTGCGTTTCCATGTGAAGATCGCCATGGATTGCAACAATTCGCGTCTGCGCAACTTGAAGCTTTTAGTAAGGCACATTCGGGATGGATCTTCTGGTCCTGGCGCCACTCAGATGATGGAAATAATCGCCCGACGGGCTGGTCAATGCGGCAATTATTGCGTGATGGCATTATAAGGGTGTACGAAGTGTGAGAGATCGTTCAAAGATTTTTGGATTTTTGACGCTTTCTGGTATATGTCATTTGAAGTCAACAATAGTTTAAGTCAGCAGATCATTAGGAGGCCTTAAATTGTAGCGAGAAAGTAAACGTGATATTGCTGGATATGTTCTTCTACATTTCTTGCTTCTTAATTAGTATCGCATTTGCAATTGGACTCTGTCAAATTGCTCAATCTGTTACAAATTGTAAGCTGTACACAGAAACAACATTTTGATTACCTTGGGGTCTAATCAAATCTGTGATGTAGCCTTTCGTTCGTACCGAAATGTTGCAGATATTGTTAAAAAGTACATGCATCCCTTCACAATATATTGGACTATGTGAAAGTACTGATATTGATTAAACTCGATAGCCGCTGCCAAAAATAAAAAATCTTGCCACGCTCCACCAAATCATCCTACTTTCTTTCCTTCCGTACTGGAAGACTTTATTGACACCGCCAGGCGTCCACTTGTCAAACCTCAGTGACATATAACTGCATCGCATTACAAATGCCTCGTATTCCTCCGCCGCTGAGAAGTCTTATGATGATTCGTCGACGTGGCAAACTTGTGCGCTCGCGACGTGGATCGGCAGCATTGATCAGCTCTCATCAGCATTTTAGAAGCATCTGCAGCACTTTTCAGCGCACATTTGCTGCATCCAACAGTATTCACATTGAGAAGGAGGTTGTAGTCAACAAGTGGCGTAAAGTAGCGGCTGTCGGCACCGCTATGGGGGTTTTCGTGCTTGCCAGTTTGTCAATGGAGCAGGAATCAAGTGCCGCCATGGAAAACGCTAATGTGTATAAAATTAGACGCGGAGGCAATATTCACGACGAGTACAAGATATTGGACGAGATTGTGGGTGAAGGAGGCTATTGTGTTGTACAGAAAGGCATTGACAAACGAACTGGCGAGCTGGTTGCTGTCAAGATGTTGAGCAAAAGCGCGACTTCTGCTCGAGAATTCTGGAGCGAGGTAGACGTGCTTCGTGTGGCTGGGCAGCACCCGAATATCTTGCAGCTACGGGGTACCTTTGAGACGGAATGCTGCTGGTTTATTGTTCAGGAACTAGCGCAGGGTGGCGAATTATTTGACCATTTAGTCGCTACTGGAGCATACTCAGAGCAACAGGCAAGTAATACGATTCGACAATTGTGTGATGCATTGCAATACTTGCATCGCAAAGGAATTGTGCATGGGGATATCAAGCCCGAAAACGTTTTGTTACACAACGGCCGCATGTGTCTCGTAGATTTTGGCGTATCATTTCGAATGGGTGAGCGGTTTTTCTATGATTCTCATTTGATGGGAACGGTAGCATATGCAGCACCAGAGACTCTGGAGCATGGCGCTTTAATCCATAAAATAAAGACTAAGGAAAAAGCCCGAGCTAATGGCGAGATTGTCCAGTCAATCGATGATGAGGAGGATTACGAAGCGCAAGCCGGTCCTGATGCTATCAAATTTGGACCAAAAGCTGACATGTTTGCGCTGGGGATAGTGTTGTACATTTTGTTGTGTGGTTCACATCCATTTGACACATATAACAATCTATCAGACGAAGAGGTAGGTTTGCTAACTCAAGTCTGTAATTTTTATTTACTAAACTAATTCGATGTTTTTTGTAGATCCGAAAAAGGATATTAAAGGGCAAATTTTGTACCCAGTCCCGTGCTTGGCAGTCAATCTCGCCGTCTGCCCGTGACTTGATACAAAAGCTGCTTGAGATTGACCCAAACAAGCGCTTAAGCGCTGAGCAAGCGTTGCAGCATCCCTGGCTCCGAAATCATGCCCAACTTAGTTGTGAGCCAATGAAAAATTCAGCTGAGCTGCTCGAAAAGTTCCAGCGTGGACGTCGTCGATTACGTGCGAGTATCTTGGCCGTTCTGCTACTGGATGCGATGGCTGATGATTTGGATGAGAATGAGAATCAAGAGCTAGAGAATGTTAAACGCAGTTTTGCTTGGGGCCTTAGCTCAAGTGTTGAAGCCTTGACTGAAAAGACGCATGCTTTGTTATCCACGTTGCATTTTTTTGACAAGGAAGGCAAGGGATTTATCTCGAAAAAGGATCTTGCGCGTGTTAGTGAAAGTTTTGGGAAACACATGAGTGACAATGAGCTCAATGAAATGCTTGTGGGGGGTACTGGTGACCCAGAACAGAACGCATCGTCTGTTAATGCGGTCGACTATGACAATGTGAAAATGACCATCTCCACGTTGCGATCCGCTACTTATCGCCCAGGAGAGGCCATTATTCAAGAAGGTCATGCTGGAGCCCACAATGTGTACTTACTGCTTGATGGAGAGGTCGAAGTTTCGTGTAGAAACCCAATAAAGAAATTGGTGCCCATCGATACGTCGGATAAAGACCCTTCGAGTGATTTTACATACGACCAGTCTGAAGATTTTGCTGGTCTACTGTCACGACCGTCGTGGCAAGGTTTCATCAAAACGCAATCTCCTTCGTCAGGACAGGAGGAAATGAAGCTGAGACGGTTGCCAAAAGGAACATATTTTGGTGAGATTGAGCTGGTACGACCGGACGGACGCTTTTTACCAAGAATTGCAACCTATCGATGTGCTGAAGGAAGCGACAAACCGTGCAAAGTTTTGCAAGTTGTGGCAGATGACTATCTGAATCTAAAAGGAACTTATGAGTCGATCAATCATCGCTTAGAAGAGACTGCGCATCGTCATATTCAGCAACACTTATTTAAATGTTTAGAAGCTGCCAAGGGGTCGGTCAGAATTCGCACATTCAATACCGGTGATTATATCTATAAGGAAGGTGATCCTTGTGATTCGGTTTATATTATTGTCGACGGTCAGGTCGAAGTGCTGAAGCTATTGAAGGGAGTTGTAGTGGAAGAGTTGCATCCAGGTGACTACTTTCCATTAGGTGTGTCGGGGCAGACGCAAGCATCTAAGATTGTGACTCGCAACTCGAGTGTGCGTTGTACTCAGCCTGTTAAAGTGGTGGAAATTGGCGGAGAGACTTTTCGGAGTTTCTTAAGCAGTAATAAGTTTCTGGCAGCTTATTTTCGAGAAGAAGTCATGGCGCGGGAGAAGAAGCGACTTAAGCGACTTTTGAAGGCATAATGTATGAAATGGAAATATGACTTCGAACGATGTTTTCTAAGCTCGACCAGTAGGAGAATGATGGATTGTTTTGAAATCTCAATCGACTAGCTCGATAATGCGCATAATTTGGCTGTGCAAGAATGTGCGCGGCCGATTGCAGCCAAATTATTGTGCGTGGGTTATTTTGTTTGGAAATCGCGAGGACTATATTTTGCTCGTTACATGCAAACATTAGAATTTTGGTGGGATGATTTGATTTTAACAGGCGATGCGCATCACATTTACATTACGATGTTCTTCACCAGGCGCGTGAGATGCAATGCTAAAGTGCCTTCACTTTCAATACAGTACGGATTACAAACATTTTGCGTTATAACCGTCGATCGCGTGTGACGATTTAACGGCTGACAAGTTGAGAATTTATGTCGACTCAGATATCTACACAAGTCGTACCTTCTAGTTCGCCATCGTGTGTACCGAGGCTTCTAGAATTGCATGCTTGGGTACACGTAAACAGTGTCCACCGAATGCTCTTTCTTGGCTGCAACTGCGTCTATAGCAAGGCTGCTTTCTCGACATGCGTGGCAAGTTGAAATCAAAAGCTTGTCGACAACAACGTCTTTGACACCACCTGATTGACATGAATTGCCAGAATTTTCTTTTTGTTAGATCTTTATGTTTGTCTGCCTCGGCTTTTACATAGACGTAGCATTTTGTTTATCATAGTATGATTTAGAAATCATATTTAAGCATAATTTGGTAGTATAATATTTTATTCCTTACAACTACTATTAAAAGATTATCAATACTACCGAAAGAGAGGCCATCAACAAGCGATGGTGGTAATGCAGGCGCTCATGCGGACGACCATGAAACAGGTGACTCGGTCCAACCGTTTCCCACAGATGCAGAAGTTTCGCGGATTTGCACTACGCACACGTCGTGATGATGACGACGATGACTCATTTCGAGGCCGTCGGCACCGCAAATTAGATGATTTTGAGGACAAAGATATGAACGAAGAGGACTCGGGCGATCTGTACGACCCTTATCGCACGTATATGGAAACTACTGGCGAGCGTGGCTATCGAGAATTCAATCCAGACAATGTGGAAGATTTTCAGCACGAGTGGGAGGAACCCGCTGCTATGATGGAGGACAAGTCATGGCCTGCCACTTCGGGTACTGACCTCTTCACAGATCTGCTTAACATCCCGAACGAACCGCCTAGCGGAGAAAAATTGGACAAGATTCTTAAGGAGGCTTTTGCTCGAATGGGTCACACAGGTCACATAGACGACATAAAATTGCCTGAAATGGATGTGGAGATCCCGGCTAACCACCCAGACAGAGAAGCACTAGAGATTATGAAGCTTTCCATGATGAATAATGGCCGCCTCAAGATGGAGGATAAGAACTATCTGATGAAAGCCATGATTGACGAACTTGATCACGTACGCAATGACAAAACCACCTTGTTTAAGGGCCTCGACGTTACCGAGAAAGAATAGGGCAGACCAGTGCTCAAGAGTGATATGTCGTATTATCGGGATAGATAAGTAGCATGTGCAATATTTGTACACAGTTTGCAGTTTTTATCCAATGGGTCATCGCAATTTGAATAATTTACCAATCACATTGCATGCATTGTATCTTTCCCCTTCGTCACTTCATCAATGGGGCTGTAATGGAGTCATCGTCACCTATGACCTCCAGTGCCTCTTCACCAAGTAAACATCGAAGTATATGGTCCAACCGCGTACACCGTGAGCTAGAAAAGTGTCGTGCTACTAACGCTCTACCGAATGGTGCGACTCTACATCGTGCACAAATCTCTGAGTCCTGTGGTGTATGTGAATGTGAGTTC